>NW_024412395.1:56271808-56375043 GCF_014898765.1 Herpailurus yagouaroundi | reverse complement strand
TGATGAGACGCGGGAGCTCTGGGGGTGAGTGCTTTGTTTTTATTTTTTTTTTATTTTATTTTTTTTTTTAATTTTTTTTTTCAATGTTTATTTTTGGGATAGAGAGAGACAGAGCATGAACGGGGGAGGGGCAGAGAGAGAGGGAGACACAGAATCGGAAACAGGCTCCAGGCTCTGAGCCATCAGCCCAGAGCCTGACGCGGGGCTCGAACTCACGGACCGCGAGATCGTGACCTGGCTGAAGTCGGACGCTTAACCGACTGCGCCACCCAGGCGCCCCTGTTTTTATTTTTTTAAGTTTTATTTATTTATTTTGAGGGAGACACAGAGAGCACAAGCAGGGAAGGGGCAGAGAGAGAGAGAAAATCCCAAGTGGGCTCCGTACTGTTAGTGCAGAGCCAGATGTGGGGCTCAAGCTCACGAAACTGTGGCATCGTGACAAGAGCCCAAATCACGAGTCGGACGCTCAACCAACTGAGCCACCCAGGTGCCCCAAGTGCTTTCGTTTAGTAAGAGACAGAGGGCCAATCTATTAGAAGCTACCCCCCCCCCCCCCCAGTATCCGAGGCACGAAGAGCCGGACGAGAGAGAGGCCATTAGAAATGTGACATTTGAATTAGGCAAGAGGCTCAGAAATGCCCCAAAGTGGGTTGAGAAAGGTGCCATTGTAGGTGCTGTGATACCCTCATTGGTCTGTGGATTCTTTTTGAAACGAGATTTTAGTTCCTTTTTCTATCATTGTTAGGGTAGATAACAAATACTTTTCAAGCAACCTAATATGTTTACCAAATGCCCTCATCTTAAATGAGGCAAGAGTAGTGGTAGGCTTCAGAAGAACATATATTGTGCGTCACAGATGTTCAGAAACCCAGCAGGAACGTATTTAAGGTAACTTTATCTTATATGCTTCAAAACAGGAGAAGCCCCTCAGCATCTATAAACGGTGAAAGCTCTTGTATTCACAAGGAATCGAAGCCTGCCTCAAACAAGCAAGAACACCAAGGCCACCTGCTAGGTCCCAATCTGGGGAAGCCTGAGGCTGAAGTTCTCGGTGACTGTCCTGACTTGCGTGAGGCTGGCCCTCTCTCCCTTACTCTCTTTCTAAGTATTAGCCTTATCGTTTTCCTCCTTCGTCCCAAGCTAGTCCTTCCTTCACGTAGACAGCTTTAGGCTTACATCATTCCATTAGCAATTCCATGAAGGGGTAAAAAGAGCTTCTTTCTTGCAGGGTCTTACGTAAAATTTAAAAGACCCCAATAGCTTCTGTAGTTTCAAATGCTCATTAGAAGACCCTATTTCAACCAGTGTTTGAGGCACTGGTCCAGACAATAGGAGGAAATAATAAAAGGACTCCTAATGGTAACAAAATGGTAAGAGGTACGGGACATTAACAAATAGCGCTTAATTTGAGGCAGCATGTAAAATTGAGAACACTTTTTTTAAAAAGTCTAAATGATGGAAATGAGACATCGTTTCAATACGACCGGGGCGCTCGCCTGAGGAAAAATATTTCATCTGTTTATTGAAAAAAAGGATTCGATTTCATGGTAAAGAATTGGGTAGGGGCGCCTGGGTGGCGCAGTCGGTTGAGCGTCCGACTTCGCTCAGGTCACGATCTCACGGTCCGTGAGTTCGAGCCCCGCGTCGGGCTCTGGGCCGACAGCTCAGAGCCTGGAGCCTGCTTCAGATTCTGTGTCTCCCTCTCTCTCTGGCCCTCCCCCCGTTCATGCTCTGTCTCTCTCTGTCTCAAAAATAAATAAATGTTTAAAAAAAAAAAAAAAAGAATTGGGTAGGGGGACAGTCATTCCGGAAGGAAGGAACGGTAAAGAGTGGCAAAGAGACAGGGAAAGGAGGAAAGCTAGGGTCTTGAATAAAATACAGATTTCGTGGAGGAAGGAAGGTGAGCCAAAGTTGGTAAGAAATTGTGACATCAGATCGCAGAAGACCTTGAAGCTCTCAATTTCAACTGAGAGTTGTGTCCACATTTTTTCCAGGAGGCTATGTAGAACAAGTGAAGGTTCCGGAACAAGGAGAGACCAGACCAAGTCATTCCATTAAAGAGTTTCTGGTGGCAGTCACAGCGAGGAAGGGCTGGATGGAGAATTTACGGTTTCAGGAACCTACCTACGGATGGGTGGGAGCCAGCAGGGTACCCTGGCTGTGTGAACAGAATCGGTGGGATTGCTATCCTTGAAGCAAAGCTCTAAGTGCCATACCCAGGGTTCGGGGTAGTAGCTATAAATTGCCAGGCCACAATCAAATTTTACTGTATCACGTGGCCCCATTTCTCGCCTAAACTCAGGCCCACATCTCCAACCAGTAGCTGGCCATCCCCTGGCGTGTCCTGGACCGCCACCTTGCGTTCTATGCCCCCTCTCCTATCATTTTTTTTTTTTTTTCTGGTAACATCATTTTCTTAGTAATTCAGGCATGGCCATTCCTGAGAATAGGTGACATCTAGGTGAGTCACCACGGTATCCTCAAATGCCAACATTATTTTTAGAGAGAGACAGAGAGTACGCAAGCAGGGGTAGGAGCAGAGGGAGGAGAGAGAGAGAGAGAGAGAGAAAATCTCAAGCAAGCTCTATGCCCGGCACACAGCCCAACTTGGGGCTCGATCCCACGACCCTGGCATCCAGACACTCACAGGCTGGGTCTGAAATTTGTCGTCTTAACCATTCTACGATACCACCTCTAAATTCAAGATTCCGTTAGTAGAGGAAGGAAGGGAGAATGAGAATTGGGGGGCCTTCAGTTATGACAATCCCAGCACCCCAGTATCCATTTTTATTTTGTCACACACTGCAATAGCCCCAAGCTTTGGGATCCTCTCCTTTACTGCTCTGTTATTTCTAGTTTCCCAGTGCCTCGCCATTCGCAACAGCCTGAGGCTTCTACCCCATGGCCTTGCTGAGATGGCTGACATGGTCAGGGCTGGGCTGGACTCCTGGTTTCCAGCTTCTCCACTCTCCATCCTCCCTACCACTCTCCCACAGAATGAATCTTCCCCAGTGCCATTTCTTCAGGCCATGCCCCTCTTTAGAGACTAGCAGAGGATAATCACTGTCTAACACGGTCAACTTCCTTCTGCTAAGCCTGGCCTTCAAGGCTTTCACAATTTACTTCCAAACATACATTGCAAACTTGCAGATCCCTCCCTCAGAGCCCCCACCGATCCTCTCTACACCTGTCAGGTGGGTCTACTTATGTCATGTGTATTCCTGTGGCTCAGCTGTTGGATAAAAAAAGAAAGGTCACGGGGCGCCTGGGTGGCGCAGTCGGTTAAGCGTCCGACTTCAGCCAGGTCACGACCTCGCGGTCCGTGAGTTCGAGCCCCGCGTCGGGCCTTTATAGAGATAGAGGAATTTTGCTCCAGTCCTTTGGCCACCGAGAATGGCTACAACTTGCCCCCGTTTGCTTGTCTGAAGTCTACCCCAGCTTGCATCCAAACTGCTCAGTGGCTAACTCAGAGTTCTGTGCCCCTGTGCACTGAATGGAGAGATGGCTTAACTACCAGACCATGGTGCCCACTTGACTCTCTTACTCTCCTTGCTCTTCCCAAATCCTGGTCAATGGCGTCAGCCTTCTTCCTATGTATCTAGCCTTGCACGTTATAAAGTGGAGGCCAAATTTCATCCCATTGTGATCCCCCACTGCAGTGAGTTGCTCAGTGTTCTTTGCTGATTGGCTAGTGGTTGGTTCTTTTTTTTATTATTTTTTAAAAATGTTTATTTATTTTGAGAGAGAGAGAGAGAGAGAGAGAGAGAGAGAGAGAATGGGCAGGGGAGGGGCAGAGAGAGAGAGAGGAAGACACAGAATCTGAAGCAGTCTCCAGGCTCTGAGCCATCAGCACAGAGCCCAGTGTGGGGCTTGAACTCACCAATCACGAGATCATGACCTGGGCCAAAGTCAGACGTTTAACCGACTGAGGCACCCAGGCGCCTCTGGCTGGTGGTTGGTTCCAACCACTTGGCTAGTTACTTGGTTAGTTACTTTTGAGAATCCTTGTCAGTAACATAATTTGGAAAACAATTGTCCAACTGATGTTCTATGATAAGGAAAAGTTCCACATTGAATCTGTAGGATTGCCTAATGCTAAATATAAAGAAAATGAGGATATTGCCTCCCTTCCTTTGCCATGGTTGTGTATTGTCCATCTTAGATCAGTTAGAAAAGGCAGATAGAAACTGGAAAGGCTGTTTGATCCTCAAGCCGACCCTTTACTATATTTGCATGAGAAGTGTTAAAGAGCCCGTCCAGCTCTTTGTAGACGACCTTGAGCCAAAGTTGAACACTAGCCGTCTCTTGAACATCAGCTCTAAGACGTGGGAAGAGAAGCCAGTGGGCACGGATGAACAAGCTTTATTTCAGAAAGGATGGGTCGTGTGCTTCTGGAACAAAGAAAGAGGAATGTATTTTTCAAAGAAATATCTTTCAGAAACCTTGTTTGTGCTCTTGGCTCCAGAGTAAAAGGGAAGAGGTGGAGACAAGGATAGATTTTTAAGTCAAGGCATTGTAAGCTCATCTTAGACTTCTGAGCTCTCAGAGTGTTTGTTCAGGAGGTGGTTTCCAAGGTTTTACAACTTTGCTAAAAACATTCAGCCTCCTCTTTAGATCCATTCAGCTGATATCATTTTTAGTGACTTCCGAGGCAGCATTGTTGCTGAGAATTGATACAACAATGAATCTTTACTAGCACCCATCAAAATCGGACTTTCGTATCTCACGTTTTACTTTGATTACATTTTTTCTTTTAGAAATTCCCTAGAAACCAGCTTTGCCTCGTCAATTGAATGACAAACGTGGAATTTATAGAACTACTGCCTTGTCACAGTACCGCTGATTTGCATCTTCTGGTTAAATGCAAATTGTTCATCTTTAAGTTCAACGGCATTTGCCTCTCTTTAAACAAACAGCACTAAAGCGACTCGTAGACAGGACTGTTTGTTTAGCTTGGCTTCTCTCTTTGATCTCATGTTAACATACCTTAATGGCAGGTAATGATTGATAATAGAGTATTGTAAAGTTCAGGTAATAAATACTGCTTAACTCATCATAATGCTGAATAATGTACTTTTTATGACTTGGTTTAATGGAAAATTTCCTTGTCAGCTTGGTCTAATTGTCCAAACAAAACTACCCATTACTTGAAGAAATACATGTCCACCCTAGACACATTAATTAGGGTCATGGCTGGGCTGCACAAAGGAATATAGTAACACTTCGGTTATCTTCAAATGTGATCTTTGGGCAATCTTACTAATGCTAACCTCAGGTTTAATGAGAAACTTTTGTTTACACTTGTCCTTTGAGGCTCAAGGGCCTACGTTGGAATCAATGGTGGTGGCTGTGGGCCACAAGTACATACACCACGAGATCTTTCCTTTGAGGCTTCCAGGGGTCATTGGTTCTAGTGATCCAAACATCAGAAGTCACAACAGCAAGTTCTCTTTATCTTGGCGTGGGGGCAGGAGGATTTGTGTGAAGAGAAGAGGAACGTGTTTTTAATTTTTTACTGGATATTTGAAGACACATCACATTGAGATTATGGTTAAAAGGGGATTTCGTGTCTTTGGCTTGGCAAGCTTGGGTGCCGTATATCAAAGTGGTTGGTGAAGTCCTACTTGCCCGAGCGTGGTATTTCCACGATGCTTCACTGTCTTTGAAGTCCCAGGAATATTCCAGAGAATACGGTACACCAGAAATCCAGAAGATGACCGCAGGGGCTTTCAACAAAATGACGGATGTAGCACCCGAGGTCTGACTTCCGGGCATACACATCGTGAACCCAAAAATAGTTTCCTGAGAAAAAATCCTTGGTCTTCAAGTTTGGAGTGATTCAATTCATGATTCCAAATGAGTGAATTGTTGCTATACTCAATCCAGGGGCTGGTTTCTTACATGCATATTGTGGAAAATAGAGTGTGTGTTTAGTTTTTCAGATTTCAGCCAAATCGCCATTTCACTGATGATAATTCGATATCTTATTTTATAGCCGGATTTCTAGGGAAACCCACAACAGGAAATCCACAATGGGACAAATTTCATTCCTACTTTTCTTTCCTGACAGCTCTGTATAAATGACTTGTTCTGTGAGATATTATACACTTATGGTTAGGTAGCCAGAATGGCTGGTTTTCATGAATCACATTGTCCACTTCATACAAATTACTTGCTATCTACCTTGAGTCATATTTTTTTTAAAGGGCAGACTATTTCAGATTGGTTTTAAAATAAACAAAATCTGTTTGTCCTGAATAATTTCACCCTTTCATCCTGATGAGTCATTTCATGTCCTACTTCAGTCTGTTTGGGCTGAAATTCTTGGAAGACTACGGAATTGAAAATGACATTCTTTAGAAATTTGGTTTCCTAGATTTGTACAAAAATTGGTATCTTAGTGGAATCGATTTGCTTGCTTCTTTCAATTAAAGGCATAAATACCTTTTTTCATTGTTAACCGTAAGAACACATGCCCAGAACTCTCATAGCAGTTAGTGCACCACGGACTTTAGAAGATGTTCCACTTTAAGAACTGCGTGCATCGAACAATAGGTACATTGCAAATGTCACTGCCAATCAACTGCTTTGCCTTTCCTGATGGGTGCATGCTGATGTTTGGTGAGGCTCACCCATTGACATTTGTCTTGTAAGTTTTTAAGACAAATTAATGCAACAGGAATGATCATTTGGTCACTGTGTACTTGAATTACATTTCTCTTTTATGATATTTTATTCATTTAGATACAAACCAAATCTTCAGAATCCTTATTTTCATATATATTCTGTTTCAAGGGCAATCCATTTCAACGGGATTTTAATGATTTTTAAATGGACACATTTGAACAACCTAAACAGAGCAGGTATTCTCAGCTCTAGCTGCATGGTAGAACCACCAAGGAGAGTCTTTAAAGATGCTGATATCCCAGGCCTACCCAAGAAAACTTAAATTAGGACCTTGGAGTTGGGGCTCTGACTCTCTATGGGGTTTCTCTTAAGCCTTCCTCACGCGGTTCTAACCTGTAGATCAGAAGTTAGAAGCCACCGACTGGGGGCAGTGTCCCAGAGAGCCATCATACGAAGTTGAGTGAGGCATTTGTGTTTTTGTTTGTTTTTATTTTTTAATTTCTTTTTTCTTTTTTCTTTTTTTTTTTAATATGAAATTTATTGTCAAATTGGTTTCCATACGACACCCAGTGCTCATCCCAACAGAGGCCCTCCTCAATACCCATCACCCACCCTCCCCTCCCTCCCACCCTCCATCCAACCCTCAGTTTGTTCTCAGTTTTTAAGAGTCTCTTATGTTTTGGCTGAGTGAGGCATTTGTTAAATGCATCTTCCCAAGCTCCGTCCACACCTACTGAAACAGAACCGTTTAAAGAGAGTCTGGAATCGGAATTTCAACATGAACTTCCCGTGCACACTGACGTTTGAAATTTACTACCCTGTGCCACCTGCTTTATTTTCCAAATGAACTGGTCTCATGTAAAGACAGTTAGAATAGCTCCTTTAATCCGCAAAATAACCCTTTCGCAAAGGGTACCAAGATTACCGTTAGACCAGCGAGAAAACTCGCAGGAGGTCCTACTGGTCCACTGCAGAAACAGGATTTGACCTGGTGCACTTGGACTTCACAGCCTGTGCACACAGCCACCACTCGGCAGCTCCAGAGCTTGTGCACAGGACCCCTGCTCTGCGGTGATTACATTTGGCCAGCTCTGTGGTTAAGTTAGGCACTACTCAAGCACAGAAGGTAAGGTGCGATGTACGGTGAGGTACAGAAAAAGGGGCATTCGTTCTGATGTTGATGAGGGTTTCAGGAGAGGCTTCATGAAAAGAGCAGGCGTTTGAGCCGGCCCTCTAAACGTGGAGAGGGTTTCTGCAGGCAGATTTTGTGCAAACACAGGCAGGAGAATGTGCGAGGTGTTCAGAGAATGGCAAGAGTTTCTACACTTCAGTGCAGGGTTGTGCTGGGTGAGACCCAAGGCTGGAAAAGCAGATTTGAGGCCTTCTGTGGAGGGATTGGTTTAGGTTTGCTTCTTACCTATGCCGGCCATGAGCCGTTCAACCAACAAATAATTTTATTCCAGTGCTAGATGGTGGTTAGTGAGCAGAGGGGAAACAAACACACACAAACAAAAAGTGGAATCTTTCATCGCCAGCATTCAGGAGCTCATACTCCAGTGGTCACTCATAGAGACTTGAAACTACTATTTATTAACTTTTGAATAGGAAGTACATTATCAGGAGATAAAATCCAGATGAAGAAAAGCCTGTGAATGAAACCTACGTCTCCTACCCGCTCCTGACAACCAGCAACCCAGCCCCCCCCCCACTTCCAGGAGCAACCATTATTACTCAACGAGTGAAACCTTTGCTGCTGCTTCTGTCTTCCCTCTGCCACATGCACACGGGCACATAATCTGTACAATTGTAAACCTTCTCAGTCCCATTAACTCACCAAGGTTCCGCCTGGAGTCTGGCTATCCAACGACGCAGCCAGAATTCTCATAGATATTCATTCAACGAACATTCCTGGATGCCGACTGTGGGCCCAGTATGGCCAGCCTTGACTGGGATTGGGAGAGCAGTAAGAGAACACTTGTCCTTAGGGATCGCACAGCATAATAAGGTAAACCACCAAAAAATAATGATTACAATGCACTGTGGGAAATGTTGTAATAGCAATAAATGCAGGGCTTTATGAGGATAAGTGGCCTCTAAAGCCTAAGCTCTTTCTAGTTCCCACTGCCTCTGGGCAGAGAAAGCTGCTGAGCCACTAAAGCCCTAGGCTAATGTCCTACTTAAAGTAGTACATCGTATCCTCCCAAACTCGCTGTGTTTTTCCTTTTGCATAATTTGATCCAAATCATTCCTCCTTGGCGTGGTCTCTTCTACATGTAGACATTTCTAGACGGGTATTCCCTTGTGGTTTATTATTAACTATTCAGCATGGTTCATTCTCTTTTCTTAGTTGATTCCTTCTACTTTGAAACTATTCTCTTGCGGTACAGTTTTGGGGTTGGGGTAGATGGCATGAACCAAATTTTGTGAGTTTTGTGCCACTGGCATGTGATTTCGAGCACTGCTTTGTCGTGCTTAATGCTTGTGTGGTCCCACTGAAATGCCCATAGGTTATGAATATTCACAGGAGTACAGGTTGCAATAGCTCCTTTATGACAAATAACAGCGCATAGCGCATAAAGTTTGTATTCTTTTGAAACAGTTTCTTAAACTGTGTCCTGAGGAACGTTCCATAAGATATTAATAGATATTATACTCAGAAGAAGGATTCTGTGGTTCAGTACATTTGGTTCTATACATGTGAAGAAATAAATGGGCTTCTTTGCTCCAGAAATTCTTAGAGCCTTTAATGTGCCAACGTACGTTGTAGATTTCCAGGAGAACGTTCTATGTGGTGCATCTCAACCCTATTTGACAGCGAAAAGTGGGCTTTGGTTGTTTGATTTTTGGAAATATAACCATTGTCACCTTGGGACATCCTGTTTTATTAGATGACTTATGATGTCTAGAGCAATAGAGTCTTTTGTGAAATGCCCCCAACAGATGGTTCTCCAGCAGAAGAGAAATCCTCCTAAAAGTATATAAATTTATGGTCTACAAACCATGTCACTAAACTGGTAGCATGTCTGCGCACTGATAGAACGTTCTAGATTACTTTCTCAAGCTCTTTACTGTGTCCCAGTGAGGCCTTGAACATGCACGACTCTGGTTTTCAGCTCTGAGGCTGGTCATCTCCCACTCGATGCGTCTCTTTCCCCCTTGTCAGCCTTTTGGCTTTTGTTAACACCTCTTCTTTCCTCTTGTCCCACGCCCACTCTGTCTGTGGGGAGATGCAGGCAGCAGTAGACTTTGGACAGATGACGGAACCAGGCAGGGTGGGAACAAGCTGCCCGAGTGCAGACACAGGGATGGGGAGTTAAGAATGAAAGGAGAGGAGAGGAGAGAAACATGATCACCTGGCTGCTAACAATGATCCTTCAACATTTATGTGTCGTCACTGCTACCTGTGGTCGGATGAGGCAACCCGGGGCGTGCAGGTCACATAAACCCAGACGTAGGAAATGTTCCTAAATCGCAGGGGAAGTTTGACAGGAAAGAGGAACAATGTCATCTGAGTTGCTATGTGCTGAAGCCTATTTTGGAAGTTCCTTAGGAAAGGTCTAGCCAGACAAGCTTTCCCCTTTGCATTGTCACTTTCCCCCTGTCACACTCTACGCATCTATAGTCAGTCTATGTTCCTAGAAGGAATGAAGCCGTAGTTGATCCCCTTTTGTAGACACCCTCACCGCATTGCTAAGGATGAGAAAAAAAAAAAATGGATGTGGAGGAAAGACTGTGGCTCAGAAGCTCAGAAAAGAGCTGATGGATGAGTGGAACCCAAGGAGCTACAGACAGAAGTGAGCAAACTTCAAAAGAAAGTCTTTCTGAGGGTGCCTTACGTATGATTATATACAGAGGCTAGTGACAAAATCAAAGATAATAATGCTTTCAAGAAGGTAGAATTTTATTTCTCTCTCATCTTGAAGTGTGGGTAGGTGGTCTGGGTCTGGTATGGTATTCCACATACATTGTATCTTTTCTATCGATCTCATGCTCCAAAATGCCAGCATGGGCATTGTAGGCAAGAGGATGGAGAAAGGAATGAAGCGCGCGTGCGCGCGCGCGCACACACACACACACACACACACACACACACACACACACACAGAAAGGACATGTCTATGCTACGCTTTTAGGAAAGTTTCTGGAGTAATTATACCACAGTCTGCTGACATCCCATTGACTCTAATTGGTATGGGCCAACCCCTAGCTGGAGGACAATCTGAGAAACTCAGTCTTTATTTTGGGCAGCGATTTGTGTTGTCAGATTGTGATCTCACTGACCATGGAAGAAGGAGATAGCTGATATTGGGGGAGGTGGCAAACTGTGTCAGTATTCACAAAAACCTGCCCCTCCCTTGCCACTGACGCCCAATTTGGCCATGTGATTTAATTGAGCCACTTAACTATCAAGCCAAAGCTTTAAGAGCTAACCAGTAGTTTACCATGTCCTTTGCCCTCTGCCACGGGACGGGCACCATCCCAGCCAGATTCATTACACCGGATCACGGAGGGAAGGTGACACAGAGCAGAGCTGTAGCTGGCCTGTGACAGACATGAGACATGAGTGGGAAATACCCCTGAAATTGGGCTAACAAGTCCTGTGGGCTAACAAGTCCTCCAGGGGATTCTCATGTGGCTAAAGTGTGGGAGCCACTGACCTGGTCTATTTCGTTTTCTACTGGAGGCGAGTTGTCTCTCTTACACAAGGGTTTGACTGTCTCCCACTATAGGTAGAAGCAGGGAGCAGGGGCTGCCATCTGTTCCTAGTGAGAGGACAGAGAAAAGAAACAGATTCAATAGCTCTAGGGTAGAAGTGGCACCTCCCTGGCATTTGGTGTGGCTTTAGTCCCAAGGGAAGACACCGGAGCTAGAGGAGTTGTGGATTCCAGCTCCTCAATACAGTGAGGGAATTGGTTATTGCAAGAAGTGGATAGTTGAGCCCATACCCTTGCAGACGCAAGAGGAGAGCGACACCCTAGAAATTGATTTCTCACTCCTTTGAACTGTCCCCCTGTTGGTACGTTTGGAGGGTCCACAAGCCACTAAAACAGCATTAGCTGAAATATCACAGTAAATTTCCCCTTACATAGTCTATATCCGACTTTCCCAGGAACCACCACGTCTGGTTTGTTCCAGAGCATGGCTGACACGTTACACTTTGAGTTCTCAGATGTGGTTCGGTATAATGCCTCTGTATCCTGTGGGGAGAAGCGCCAGGGCGTTGCTCTGCGGGGCTGGAAATGAACAACGGACGCATCCCAAGAATAAATATTTGGTGTTCATTTTTACCCCCTTGCAGAACTTTCTGCATTCTCCACACTGCTTTGGTCTGTTGGACAGACTTCCATATTCTAGATCTTCTCTAACAATCCGGGGTCTCCACTCCGCTGTGTGTAATTCTCGTATGACTCCAGGTTCGATGGTTAAGTAGACGGGACCTAAGATGTCTGCCGCTATGTAGGTTTCTTAGAGGTAGGTTTTATTTCAACACTGCCAAGCTAAAAGTACAAACACCCCGGGCTCAGGCTCCAGGGGATGTCTGTAGAATTAGTCTTCCACAGCGCCATGAAGGGAAGTGCAGCCAAGGCAAAGTGTGGGAGAGGAGCAGGAAGGAGGTTGGACGCCAGAACCCTTGGCGTGTGGTGGAGTCGTGGCGTTGATGTCCCTTCTTCCTTCCGGCAACTGTATTTTCCCTTCTGTTGTGCTTTTGTGTGAAATTCAGGTTTCAAATAAAAGACCAAATAACCCCAAGGAGGCAGCAGTTTAGCCTGAATCGGCAATATTCTACCATACAGCTGCCTCGCAGCGTGAACTGAGCAACCCTTTCCATCACGTGAAGGAGCAGGCACTTTGTTTGCTGCTTTTGGCTGAAGAGCTGCCATATTTAAAAGAACAAACATGATCTCCCTAGGATATGACTTGTAACGTGCTACGGTCAGTTCTCAGACTAAGCTTTTATGTTAGTCACTTGGCATTTTCCTCAGAGCCCACATGGAAACCCCACTGTCTCCATCCTACTGAATGCCCTGTGCAAAATACCACTGCATCAAAGTAGCCAAAAGTCCTGAACTCCATGAGAGAAAACCACAGATGACACAGCTCTGGGACTGATCCCTGAGCGGACTGGCTCTGAACCCCCAGCGCCTCTCTGCCTGGGGCCATCTCCAGGACAGAACAAATCCTACTTTCCACCCCCTAATCTTTTTCTATAAGGAAGATCAGATTAAAATGAATATACATCAAGGGGAGCAGAAAACCAGAAGATGGCCACACAGAGGCACCAGGATGCTGAGAGCAAGGACCAGGGTGAGCTGTAGGAAGGTGACGCAGAGCCACGGTTTCTCTGCACGTGGGCCTATGAATCCCCGGGGGCTTTTGTTTGACACCGGTTAGTTGACCTCGGCGGTGAATTTTGAAGCTGTTTGAGGCTCTTTCTCTCCCTGGGAGCAAATAGTATTGCTCCAAACTCTTTAGTAACTGGGGGGGCCGGCCGGAAAGGACAAGCAAGACAAAGGCAAGCAGTTTCTTTAAACTTCTTCCTGCTCCAACTTATTTCCAGACCAAAAAAAGACGGGTTTGCTCGGCTTTGTTGGTATCAGTCCATGGGAATTTCTGGACTCTGAGGCTGAACCAACCATGGAGGGCTCCCCCTGCCAGAATTCAGAGGCGAAAGAGACCCCCGAAGCCGCTCCTCATTGGGGTAGGCTAGTTGGAGTGACCTACCCAGTTGGGTATAGCCATAATTAGAATCCTGTGACCCACAACTGGACCGTGTCACTTCAACACATCAGACCCCTTGGCCCCTTTTCTCCCCATCTCCCCTCACCCTTTTCTTTCCCCTGGTTTTTATATCGGTACCTCTTCCTGGTCTGATGGCTACTCACTCTCGTGGACACTTTTTCTGGGCATATCTTGGTTCCCAACCTTGACTGGACAATTGTAGTGAGTTCTTTCACCATCAGGGTTTTCTGTAGTTCACAGGGGTGAATTAAAAACCGTACGTACTTGGGGCGCCTGGGTGGTGCAGTCGGTTAAGCGTCCGACTTCAGCCAGGTCACGATCTCGCGGTCCGGGAGTTCGAGCCCCGCGTCGGGCTCTGGGCTGATGGCTCGGAGCCTGGAGCCTGTTTCCGATTCTGTGTCTCCCTCTCTCTCTGCCCCTCGCCCATTCACGCTCTGTCTCTCTCTGTCCCAAAAATAAATAAAACGTTGGAAAAAAAACCCAAAAAACAAAAAAACCGTATGTACTCAAATGAAGGCAAATGATTTGCTATTTTCTACTTCCTGTATGCCCCAGACCACAAAGGTAGAGACATGTCACAAGTCTAAAGACCAACCCCCCCATACCCAGCCCTACCTCTTGGGCCCCAGGGTCTGATGGGTTTCCACAGGAGGGTGGGGTATGGGGCACACACGTTTTGTGGCACTGCCTATGTCCAGCTCTGTGGCACAAGGCTCAGACTAGTTTCCAGGTGCCCCGTGGCTGAGTTCCACTCCCTGGGGAGGGAAGGGCATGCTGCCACTAGGGGCCGGGCTGCCCTGTCCTCTTCTGCTGGGAGGGAAAGAATGGGATTTTTGCATTCTGTCTCCCCTGCAGGTAAGACCTTTGTCCAAAGACCACCGCCATCTTCTTCCCAGCCTCAAGCCATTGCCCCTGGTTTCTCCCGCTATTCAGGCTCAGAATATCAGGAGGCGTGCTTTCTCCTTTCATCAATACTCTCTTCCCTCCTATCTTACTCCTTTCATTTTCTGTGTCTCTTCCACCTCACTCTCCTATCCCTCAGTAGAGTAGTGCCCCTCAGTGTTTCTTACTCTCTATCTCCCTCCCTTTCCAGGACATTCTACCCTTGTACACAATAGTACCATTAAGCAAAGGATAGTCGACGGGAGAACGTGTCCACGCAGTGAGTTCTGTTGTTTAAAATTCCAGAGTAGTATCTGTGGGTCCAGTTTATTTTATTTCCAACTTTTTACTTTGAAACGTTTCAAGGCCACCAAGAAGTTGCCAAAATGGTATCTGGAAGACACGTAGATCCTTCTTCCAGGTTCACCATTTGTACATTTTGCCACATTTGTTTGCTCTATCAGGGTATACGTATTCATTCTTATTATGTTTCTTGTGGAATTATTTTTTTTATTTATTAATTTTTTTTAAATTTTTTTTTCAACGTTTATTTATTTTTGGGACAGAGAGAGACAGAGCATGAACGGGGGAGGGGCAGAGAGAGAGGGAGACACAGAATCGGAAACAGGCTCCAGGCTCCGAGCCATCAGCCCAGAGCCCGACGCGGGGCTCGAACTCACGGACCGCGAGATCATGACCTGGCTGAAGTCAGACGCTTAACCGACTGCGCCACCCAGGCGCCCCTCTTGTGGAATTATTTAAGAGAACGTCGCAAGTATCGTAACCCTTTATCCCTAAATGCTTCAGCATGCATCTCTCAGGAACAACGGCATTCTTTCCTATTACCGCAACATAATTATCAAACGCAGAAAACGTAATCCTGGTACAAAGCTACTTTCTAGTGTCCCAGCCACGTGAATCTACTTAAACATTTGAAGGAAGAATCTGCATTTGGCTTTGATTTACATAATCTAAAAATAGGGTTTTATGACAGTTTCACCAAAATCCACATCAAGAGAACTGGGTGGTGGCCTCAAGGAAAAGCTTTTTCCCTTTCTTATTCCTTAACTTATTTCCCTTATAAAGCGTACATACCACTAATAATATCTATCAACCGAAGGAATTTGGTTGATGAACTGTACTTTCTGCATGTTAAAATCATTGAAAAAGTATGGTGCGGGGGGCGGGGTTGGGGGGGGGGAGATGGTGTTCTATATCCACAAAGATCTGTGCCTAGTTTGGAGATAACTTCCAGAGCCCTTACATGACATTTTGATATAATTTAATTTCCTGAGGACTCACATTTCGGGGCAGAGCCTATCTCGCTTCTTCCAGGGATGTGTTTATATTAAATAACCCATTCAGAACAAAAAGCGAGATGGTGTTGAAATGGAACCCATAGCTCTTTGTGTGTTTTTAAAGGGAGAGGTTTGTGCTTATACATATGTCAACAAGCAAGCGTTGGTTTAAAAGCATCTGTATTCCTGCATCCCAGACAAACAGTTCTGCCTGACAACCGCTGAAGTCCAAGGTTCGACGTGAGATTGATTGCACCAACCTGATTGGAATAAACCGCAAGAGATAAGCTTCCTGGCCACTCGCCAAACCCAACCTGATGCCTCTGGAATTTGCACCTTTCCTACCTAGGTTTGGTTGTTTTCCTGCGACATTAAGGGGACATCCAGTCTTTTGCCAAAAGGGATTTGTCCTTTTTATCTAGTCAGGAGAGGGCTTCAGCGATTTGCATTTCTGAATTGCTTAGCTGCCCAAGCATGCTCCGTGTGTGCTGTTTGAAATGTGTCATTGAGCCACGTGACTGCTGTTCTCAAGCTGATGTTGGACTTTCTCCAACAAATATGGATTATGTTAAAGTCGGTTCTGAATTGACGAGGATATGTTAATAACTCCCAGATGGGCATCTCTGTGCTCTCCAGCAGGGAAACGCAGGCAGGCTATGGCAGGAGCAAGTGTTTGGCAGGTCCATCATTCCGTCATTAAAGGCCACATTATTACTTACAACTGTGCTTGCATGACAATGGCTGCGATGGGCCCAGCCTCACAGTCGCCAGCACAAGGAATTTGCTCTTAGGTAGATTGTTTTCCAGGTGGCGAAAAGTATTTTGCATGAAATTTCTCTCTTCCTAGCTCCAAATAGGATATTAGGAGTGAGGCAAAGGGCGGGGTGCGAGGTGGGGGCGGGGGTGGGGTGGGGGGGTCTCGGAGACCGATAAGGAGGCAAAGATATATAGGCAGGGATATACGTCCAAGGATCCTCATGCAGAGCAGCAGCCCCTGCTCCCTGGAGCAGCTTTTCTCCGTGCCTGTCCTGAGCTCGTGTCCTTCAATGCCTACTTCCTGCTCTGGCAAGTTCCAGTTGGAACAGTTCCTAGCGGTAGAGTTATTGGCATCGCAGTGGTAGTTTCCATTATTTGTCTTTGGTCCTTAAACTATAATACTACAGGCATTTTAATATTGTTTTGAAATTAAAAAAAAGAAAAGAAAAAAAGAAGCCAATAGGGTACATCTTCCATTCTAGCATTTCCACCCCAGAAAAAAAACAAAAAAACAAAAAAAAAACAAAAAACAAAAAACAGAGTATATTTGGTGTTAAATACCAATGCGACGAGTATTGTCTGGGAGTATGCCGGTAGTGGACTACGTGGCGGATAGAATTAATTGGGATGAAATTGGATGTCATGATGAAAGGGAAGCAACATACTGGTGACCGTGTAGGCGCTACGATAGGTTTGCTGTATTTCAGCAGAGCGGGGAGAGGCACCAGGGTCTCCGTTTGCAAAGTAAAGGCTGCGTGTGCGCGTCTTTCCCTTAGAACGTAAAATAATCTTTCGTCCCGACGTGTAGGTTGTGATGAGAATGACCGAGCACGAGAAAAGGTCATTGAAAACCTTCAGTTGCAGATGATGCGTTTTCTCCTTCGCTCTGGGTCCCTATTTCAATAACAAGTAATCTAGCCACAAAGAGCCCCCTTGCTTTACAGTCGGGTATTTTATGATGTCATTTCATCTGCATAGGCATATCTTTGTGTTCTCTTTTCCTTTCCAGCAACTCCAAGGAATTTAAAAGTATAAAACCACATCTGCCAATAACATTAGGATGAACCATTTAGGATTTGGTTTTTTACAAGGCAGCAGCGCTAAATGCCATTGATTCCCAGAATGCACTGGTACATTTTTAGTGCTAACAGTCAGGATTTTAAAATATTTCATTTTAAGTCACTTAAAAATATCTAAAGATCAGCAAAAGATTTCGCAGAGCTTCCGCATTGAGGCCTGCCTGGAAAGGGCTTGTAGGGCCGTGGGACCGTGAAAGTTAACAAGTTGGATATTCTAGAAAGGTGGGGAAAAATAATCTAGCTCACAGGGTTTTCTGTAAGATAAGGCCGTAGAGCTCCCTGTAGGCTGCAGTATTTAGGCCATCTGCACAGGGTGGGGGGAGGGGCGGATGTTTGCCATCACCTGCATGCAAACTACCCCAGTGTTCTAGAAGTGTGTTATAACATGTTACGCTTCCTTATGTGTGAATATCGTGAAATCTCTATAGCCCGATAGTTTCCATAACCCTGAGCGGCCGTGTTTTTATGGAAAATGCCTTCAATTCACCCTCACGTGGGAGAAATGCAAATGACAGCCCCGTGGATTCAGATCCATCCCCACACCCCAAGGCAGGACTGTCAGGCTCTGTTGCCTGAGCTTGCCCAAGCAACAAAAAGGCGGAAAGTTTTACTTAAAGGCACTCTTCGTTTATTGACCCTGGGCGTTTCTTAGGTCTTCAAAAAGTACTTCTGTACCATTAATATTTCATTAAAGATCTTCGGTTAATGAATTTCTGTTTGTAGAAAGTTTGGGGAGTTGGCAGGTGCAGAAGTAATAGAAGATATTCTATTTTAATGGCCATTAAGTTGAAACTTTCCGAGATACTATTAGACCCCAATTAGTTAGCTGAATATCACCAGTGGTTCATCATTGTCATTAGGTATTAATTAGCAGCGACCGAGTGCTAGATGCTTTGCAGAACTCACAAAAGCAACTGTCCCTGTTTGGGAAAAAACGTATACTTCCGGGGGTGGTGATCTTTGTTGTGGCCGCATTACCGTTTGTAATGAGCATTCATGGAATGAAGTACCTGGTATTTTGAAAGAGCTTTGTAGTCTAATTATAGCCTCGAGAGCTCAGAGTGTACATTTACAGGAGAGGGAATCCACGCCGAAAGAGGTCATGTGGCCGAGCTGCCATTGCTGTCACGGCTTTTTGACACCCCTTTAAATGTCCTGTCCCCCTTTGACAGAACATACCCTGGTAACGCCAAAACGTGTAAGACAGGAGAGTTCGAGGGAGGGAGACCCTTGTGTAAAAGCACCCGTCGTATTAATCAGAGATCCGCGCAGGTAAAGGGGCGAGGTTTACTATCCTTTACTACGTAGGACAATGTTCTCGTGATGGCACTCAACTTTCTGGATTGTTAAAAAGAAGCTTATAAGAGCAATTGAAAGTAATGTGGGCATTTTAATATTGTGACACTTAATGCTACATAAAACCTTTGTTTCCTACAGGTTTATTGAGCTGGTGTATTAGATTTCCTGCTGTATGAGCAGGAAGATTATGGTGGCTTAGGTCTAAGTATACTTTAGGGAGGCATTTTGTATTTTCTCTATAAATAGTCTTTCTAAAACAACACAATTGTGTAACTATTAATGTTTATATTACATTATACATCTCCCGAAGTTTACTACGTATAGGGTAGAGTGTGATAACCAAAGGAAATGTTTTTGTCTATGAAATAGGCTAGGAATTGTCATTATCAGAGTAAATCTGTCTTACTTATTATTTCATCAGTAGGATTTTCATGCTTTGGTGTTACATTGTGGTATTATGTGATCACGTCTATGAGCTTCTAGGGGCTAGCTTTTATATGCATATGTGTGCGCACCTCCCCATGCATACGTGTACGTGTCGTATTTTGAAGTGAAAATTATAGCAGAACTGGAAGGCCAACTTTGAAATAGAAATAGCGGCATGTAGGTAAATCCCAAAGGGGCAGAAAATTAAAAACGTTGGTTTTGAGTACATGATTGTTACAAATGAAAATTTTGATCAGAAGGACTCGTTTAGAGCATGCACGGAAGCTCATTTTTCACACAAACAATTTCTCAGGCTTTCACGAAACCAAACAAACCATTAACTCCTTATTGCATGCGCAGTTTTGAATAGCTAACGCAGAGCACCTCTTGCAAGTACAAGGTCAATGGCGACGCTGCGAGAGCACAGCCCGGACTGAAACTTGGGTTACTCTCCGGTTCCTTTTCCCAGGGAAGCCTAACCTGCAGTGAAATTGCATTTCTTTGTGTGGGTAATTTAATGAGCAATTTCTTCAGAATTTATAAGACGAGGGCCGGAGACCCAGCGTTTGCAGGACCCCCAGAGCCCCTTTCCCTGCCTTACGTGAATAGCCAGTTTCATTAGGGTCAAAACCAGAGCCTGAAAGCAACAAAAGGGGGAAGGCTTGCTTGTTACATCCAAAGAAATGAAAGATGATCTTCTCCAGGCGGCAGAAATGAGATGTACCCGGGGCCTACCTTTGAATCACTCTCCGCCTCAGATAGAACATGACGGGTGGGTAATCTGCCATTTGCTAGGGGCATTGTTAGCATGCTTTGCCCCCAGGGTAGGATTTTAACCAGGCCTCCAGCAGCTGTGTGTTTGGCGTCTCGGCCACATTAGGTATACAGAACCCCCCTGCTATTACCCTGGTGAAACCCATGCCAAGGCCCCTGGTGACACGATGGAGGTATTAGGTCAGATGAGTTACATTAAGTGGCAAGTGATGCATTCAAGATGACAATTCAAAACAGCAGTGTTTCTTCTGGTAATTAATTCCAGTGGTGCCTGAGGCGGTGCTTGGTCGCTGCCACCGGGGTGGCTATGCTGCGCAGCTAATGAGAAAACATTGCAGCGAGGATTAGGGGCCTTTGCATTCTGGCAGGCTGAGGTCACGACGATTAGGAAATATTAACACAGACTTACTGTGACAAAGCATGTACGCCCAGGAAATTTCATTTTTACTTCATTCACGTAAAAACGGTCGCAACACTTTACAACGCGGTGGTGACTCACTAAGTGGGCCGGGCAGACGGGTGACGCATTCCACCTTGGGTCTGGGGCAGCCCCTCCAGGGACATCGGGATGGCAACAAAAGGGCTTGCCAGAGCCGCCGGCCCTTTTTTACTTCTGTCTGCGGGCCCTGGGTCTTTGGCACACATAGCGACACTCTAAAATGACGGGCCTGTCTTGTTGCCCCGCATGCGGCTTCATCAAGAACTTTTCCTCGGGCGGCTCGTCCTCCTTGCTGAAGAAAGTCCTCCGGATCGGTTGCATGGTGGTCTTGCTAAGCAGCTGACGAGGAGTTGACTTCCTCGTGCGAAGTCCGTCCTCCACGAGGGCACCCTCGCTTTCATAGCGCTGTCACGGTCTCAGAGGACTTGCTCACGGCTCTTCTCGCCTTCAAACAATCCTGGGAGCTGTGTGTGGGCAGGGTTGCCATTCCAACGTGATCAACGAGAGACACGAGGCCCCGGGGTGAAGGGAATGAGTCGGGATCACACAGTCAGGTGGGAAACACTTGGTTGGGCCCGGGACGCAGGACTCGAAGCACCCAGATGTCGCTCACCTACCTGAGTGTTTCCTCGAGGAGGATGCAGGGCCAACCGGCCTACCTGTTGCCTCTCGAATTCCCGAAGAATATTCCGCCGGGCATCCTTTTACCCGCAAACACATGTGCGCGCGTGAATGCGCACACATCCGCCCGTGCGCGCGCACGCTCAGACGCAGAACGTGAGCACATCCCTGGTGAAGGACTTTTAGTTTGAGCAGCTGCAGATGTCCTATGGTGTATTGGATATATGACCTATAAAATGCCTACTAAACACTTTGCCTTTGGCACTGAAAAACGAACTGCTTCTAGAGGTAAGACTGTTTCCTTATCACCAGCTATAAACTGGCTCTGGTGGTTGATACTCAAGTTCAACATGGGCTCAGCGCACAGGTATGTGTGTGAGTGAAGAGAGATGAGTGGAAAGGCCATTAGCAACATGTGTTCTCTGAAATGTTGAAGTGTTTCCACCACTTATATCTTTGTGTTCCAAGCTTCTTAGTTTATTAAGTCGATTATGTTTTAGAGAAAATAAGAAAAACTGTACGTACAGTGTATTTTCTTGTTTTTCTGAATTCTATAGAGCACGCGATATTGATCTTGCATTAGTGACAATGAAATTCAGCCAGTTCCATTTTCTAGAATTGTAGAAATGATGGAGACAGCTTTTTCTCCAAGATAGTAGAAGAGAGGGGCTCAGTTTCAACAAAGTAACAATTAAAAGACACTTCTTTTTTTTTTTTTTAATTTTTTTTGTCAACGTTTATTTATTTTTGGGACAGAGAGAGACAGAGCATGAACGGGCGAGGGGCAGAGAGAGAGGGAGACACAGAATCGGAAACAGGCTCCAGGCTCTGAGCCATCAGCCCAGAGCCCGACGCGGGGCTCGAACTCACGGACCGCGAGATCGTGACCTGGCTGAAGTCGGACGCTTAACCGACTGCGCCACCCAGGCGCCCCTAAAAGACACTTCTAATGATACACATGTAACTCGTCATTTTTGTGTAGGAGAAAGAAACTTAAGAAAACTCAGTGTTGAGCAAGTAAGTCTAGCATTTCTTTACATGTTTTGAGCTGATGGTTTGACAAAGCACCAAAAAGTTTCTATAACACCTTTCTCAACTCTATTTGAAGTGGGCAAGAGGCACACAGATGAGGGATGCCCGAATTAATAAAGGAGTAGGTTAGAATGGTCAGGTCCCATCACTGGGCTGTGCAGAGTAGACAGTGTGGACTAACGTGATCAAGACATTGAACATGAGTGTACTCAGATTATTTTTATCTTAACTTTTATATTTTAACCTTGCAAGAGTCCTATCTTTTTTGCTTGCTTATGTTTCCACCGTTGAACAAAAAAAGCATTGTGCAAATCACTTTCTAGGAGGTTAAGATCTACTGAGAACGAAATATAACTTCAGAAATATGTAGGAAATCACAGCTCAAAACTATGATCCCAAGCAAGCTGGCTGCCATTTTAGGTGATGAGACAAGACTGGATTTCCTTTTGTAAGTGCTTAAAATTACATTCTGTCCAATTTGTGTCATATTGTTTAACCATCTAATTTTATTTGTAATTTCACACTTCAGAATTTTCAGTATTCCTTTAGTAGAGAGGGAAGGAAGTGCCCACTTCAGGCCTTGGATGGGATCTTTTTTCTCCGTGAAAAGTCAGAAAATAAAAAGTTTCTAATGTTTTGAAGCTGGCCGCATGTCTGAATCACTAGGCAGGTTTTAGCTCCTAAAACAATGCCAAGTCTTACATAAGAAGGTTCTAGAACAAAACTGTTAATTCATCTGGATTCAAGCCAGTTTCTCACCTTCTGTGTCATCACCGTGTTTTGAATTAGTCACCTGGATATCCCATTCAGAGACAAGGCTATCGTGACTTTGTTTCTGCCAAGATTCGGGTTTCTCAGGGTTTCACATTTTAAAATGTTTTCTGTTACGCTATGAAGGGAAGAGCACTGGACTAGGAGTCCAAAGATTTGGGTTCTAGTCCGGCCCCACCTCTGACTTGCTGTATGAGCGCTGGGCCTCGGTTTTCTCATTTATGATGTGAGAGAGCAGGTTCCCAAACCTGACGTCAGATACATTGTACGTACTTGGAAGGTTTTCCTTTTTCCTCTTTTTAAAACTTGGTTAGGTAGTCTTTATACGAGTAATTTGTACTTATTTTAAGGTGTCAAGTAATAAGGAAACTTAAAGACAAAAATTGATAATGATCCACCCTCTTCCATCAAACTCGCTGCCGGTGTCACTCCCCCAAGATAACCATTGTTTGACGTGGTGTGTGTATCACTTAGGATTACACTTAGTTGTGCATAGTTGAAATACACGGACAAAAATGACTCCCACAAAGTAGAAGTTCATATCTCTCACACCTAAAAGGTGTCCAGAGGTAAGATGCCCAGCATTGGTACAGCAGCTTCATGGTGTCTTCAGAGACTTTGGCATCGTCTCTCCATTCCACTGTCCTAGCTCATGGCTGCTATCCTCAGAGTCACCTCATGACCCAAAATGGCTGTTGGAGCTCCAGCCAACAGAGACACATTGCAGTCAGAAGAAGGGGGAAAGACAGAGGAAAGAAAAAGAGGTGGAGGAATCTCTCCCATCTTGAGTCATCTCCCTTTAGGCATACAATTTTGTCTACGTCTTATTGGCTGGAAATTACGTGGTCACACTCATCACAAAGGAGGCTGGGAAATGTAGCCTTACATTCTGGGTGGTAACATACCGGGATAAAAACTAATTATCACTCAAAAAGAAAGGAGAAAAATGTGTATCTTTCCCCAGTGTGTAGCTTTCCATACTTATTTTGCATGCTTAGGCAAACATATATCAATATACGGTTTCATTTGGTGGTTCTGTTGTGACTGTTTTTTAAAATGAGATTGCAGGGGCGCCTGGGTGGCGCAGTCGGTTAAGCGTCCGACTTCAGCCAGGTCACGATCTTGCGGCCCGTGAGTTCGAGCCCGGCGTCGGGCTCTGGGCTGATGGCTCGGAGCCTGGAGCCCGTTTCCGATTCTGTGTCTCCCTCTCTCTCTGCCCCTCCCCCGTTCATGCGCTGTCTCTCTCTGTCCCCCCAAAATTAAATAAACATTGAAAAAAAAATTAAAAACATAAAATGAGATTGCATTTTATCGCTTCTCAGTCTTTTGGCTAAGATCAAGTGTAGTAAAATGAGATTACGTTTTATGTTTTCTACAACTTGGGTTCTTTTTTTTTTCTCTTAACATATTACAGACGATCTTCCAGGTCAATGTATTGTTACTGGAATTGTTCCTTTTGATAGCTATAGAACATTCCATAATATGAATTTATCAGAGTATATATAACCACTCCCCTACCGATAAAAATTCAAATTTTCCATTTGGCTACCAAAAAAAAAAAAATGTTGAAGTAAATATCCTTACATGTTTATCTTTAGCTGTGTTTTCTTACATTTTTAGAATTATGATTTCCATCATACATACAAATGATTGTATGTTATAAATATACCCAGGGGCGCCTGGGTGGCGCAGTCGGTTAAGCGTCCGACTTCAGCCAGGTCACGATCTCGCGGTCCGTGAGTTCGAGCCCCGCGTCGGGCTCAGGGCTGATGGCTCAGAGCCTGGAGCCTGCTTCCCATTCTGTGTCTCCCTCTCTCTCTGCCCCTCCCCCGTTCATGCTCTGTCTCTCTCTGTCCCAAAAATAAATAAACGTTGAAAAGAAAAAAATTTAAAAAAAAATAAATAAATAAAATAAATATACCCAGATTATAGAGTAATAAAACAAATGTATGTATACCCACCACTCACTTAAAAAAATACAATTATCTTTAAAGTTTCCGTATACCGTTCACAGAGAGCATATATTGTCTTCCCTCCAAAGGTAACCAATGTCCGGAAATTCATCATTCCTTTGCTTTTCTTTATAATGTTCCTACATGTAAATACATTCGTTTGCTTAGTTTTGGTTTTGCTGATTTTGGAACAAATATGTCTGTGAAGTCATATTATGTGTATATTTCTGTGCCTCGATCTTTTTGCTGTACAATGTTTTATGAGATTTATCCATGCTGAATATGTGTTATTATCATTTATTAATTTGTGTTCACGCACAGTGATAGCCTGCTGTATAGTATACCACAGTTGATCTTTTCCCCTGTTGTTGAACATTTGTTTCCATTTTTGTTGCTAACAAAAAATGCTGCTTTATGCATTCTTGTTTGTTCTTATTTTCTTATCCATATGTGCAAGGGTTTCTCTTGACTGTCTGCTCTGCAGGGTAGTTACTAAGATGTGGGGTATATGCATTTCCTCCCCAAGTATTTATCCCAAATTACACTACACCTGTTGTTACACATCTTCATCAAAAGTTAGTGGTTTCAGACATTTTTTCCTGTTTTTAAATTGAAGTATAATTAACATGCAATATTCCATTAGAGTCAGGCGTACGGCATATTGATTCCACTATCCTACACATTATTCAATTCTTGGTAGCTTTAACTTTTTGCCAGGTTAGATACTGAATTGTCTGGAGGGCCCTTCTAAAAGTGCTTTAGCCCTCGAGAACTGATTGGGTAGGTCTGCTTTGGTCATCTTGTAAAGGGTCCTAGGAGTCTGTATTTAATAAATCTGTGGTTGATTTTAATGCTTGGTTGGGTCTGAAACCACGAGACCAGACCGACCTCTAACATCCGTTATAGTGTGACTATTTCCAGACCCTCTGTTACCTTTCATTGCCCACACTCCTGCTGCCATCTTGGTCCAGGGAGTCTTTTTCCGCAGAATTCTTCGCATTTCCATTTTTCCTTCCTTCCCACTTCTCTAGCCAAAATACGAACCCTGAATCGGGTCGTTATTCTGTGCCAAGTTCAGAAAGGACGTAGAAAGTGGTTCCGTACACAGACTCTAGAGTGAGTCTGGGTTCAAAAACTGCCTCTGCCACCTCCTAGCAGTTTAGCCTTTGGAGAGTTGCCTGCTCTGAGCTTCTGTGTCTTCAGCTGTAAAATAAGAATGATAACAAGAGTATCTATCGCATGGGAAATGTGAAGATTAAAAGAGTTAACATACGTACAGATCTTAAAGTGTGCCTGGCCCAAGGCAAGCACTTGATCAACGTTGTCTGTTACTATTATTGTGCTGCCATTGTCGTTGCTGCTTCCCCCTGGAGGAGTGTGGGGAATTTGAAAGAAGGAAGACCCCACTGACAACTTCAATGCTTTAAATAATCTTCTAGCAACAGCATTTCATCATATCCTTCACTCTTCACGAAGGTGCAGTGGTCCCTTTTGCACGTCTGGGGGAAGTAACCCATCAAACAATCATGGAAATGTCAGTGGCGTGAGGCGTTCACTTCGCTTGAAGGAAGCAGTTTTCCCTTTTCTTCTCGTTCAACTGTAGCTTGTCTTCGATGATTCTTAAAAAGCGTCTTGCAATTGTATTAGCCAAGACGGGGGTTCGGCTGCTTTAACAGAGACCAAAAAGCAGTGTTTTAAACGAGCTAGAAGGTTATGTCTCTCAACACCAAGCTTCTAGGCAACAGGGGAGGTCAAGTGGCTGCATTTCATGAAGTCAGACTCTGGTACCATCCCTCCTCTTGCTACACCATTCTCCAGAGCAGGGGTCAGCAAACTTTTTTTGTAAAGGGCCGGCTAGTAAATACTTTAGGCTTTTGTGGGCCATATGGTCTCTGTTACAACTTCTCCACTCTGCTGGTAGACGCACAAACACAGCCACAGACAGTGCATAAATGAATGAATCTGGTCTCTAGCTGGGGTGCCATGTTTCTAGCTAAAACTTGAGGGGGTTTACTACTAAAAAGGAAAGGAATGGACACCGAGGGTCCATGAACAA
Organism: Herpailurus yagouaroundi; assembly: GCF_014898765.1. NCBI lineage: Eukaryota > Metazoa > Chordata > Mammalia > Carnivora > Felidae > Herpailurus > Herpailurus yagouaroundi. The sequence continues at coordinate 56,348,290 of NW_024412395.1, read as the reverse complement.
CCTCTGCCATAGCACTTGGGAATCAAATTGGAATACTGACAGAAAGATTATCTCCCAAAGATCCCGGGAGCTTTGTCTTCTTATCATTGCCAAAAACGAGATCTATGTCGCTCCGTGACTATACAGTAAATCCCTGTCCATGAGACGAGCCGAGGGGCCAAAGGTTGCTGGTCATTCGACTGGCAACTGTCGCTACAGAATGTAGTCAATGTTGTCAAGCCACTTAGTGGAGAGTTGTCATTTAATGCTAAAAGTAGATGTCAAGAATAACTTCGGAAGCGAAGTACCTTTTACTCTTGGTTTTCATCTTCCACTTGCACTCTTTTTTTTAATTTGAGAAAACAGCTGATATCTGGCAAATCTTAGCATAATCCAACAACCCTTATCAAGATGTTAGTATTGAGGATGGCTACCCCACTCCTGACCCCAAATTTTTATTTCGTTCATGCTGGAAGAAGAAGCAAGGGTGAAGGGCAGGAGGTTGAACGCCCACTGAGCCTGTTCTTCTCATCAGAAAAATAAGAGCTTTCTAGATAGACGCAACTGTAAACTTTTGATCTCACGAGAAGTGACGATCTTGCTTTTTTTTTTTTTTTTTTTTTTAGCTAGGCACCTTGCTACCCTGAAAAACCCAAGCTCCTGTTGGTGAGTCGGATAGATTAGTTATTAGGACAACTGACTGGATTTACCATGTCCAAATTAAACTGTTGAGTTTGTAGCAGGTTTATTGAGCACCTGCCATGTGTAAGGCACCACGCTGAGCCCTAGGAAGGTAAAAATTAACAATATAAAACATTTGTTCTTGAAGAGTTCATAGTCTAGAAGGGGAGACCGTCTGTAGTATGATAATAGAAGTGTGTCTAAAGGACAGAAAGAGTTCAGACGGGTGGTAGTTGACCCTGACCTTGGGAGGATGAGAAAAGAGGTCAGAGAAGCATGAACAGAAACCCTGCAAGAGAATAGACTCTGGTTGTGAACAGAGTAGCATCCCATCCGCCCATAGCACACACGTGATGTGAGCGTGCTAGAATGGTCCCATCAAATGTGTGGCACCGTGCGTGCATGCCTGCATGTGTGTGTGCTTGCACACGTGCACATCAGCACCAGGAGCAACACCGGCTCCCCGCAGGCCTCTGAGCCCCCCTGCCTGCAAGTTGTGCCTTGCCACGGTTCAAGGGCTTCTCCCAGCCACAGGGACCAATGCATTTCTCAACTTAGAACGGTTTGCTTATTGTTATGTGGCCGTAGTTATGTTTTGTTTACCCAGAAGGCTCCCCGTGTTTGCATACGGGGCCGAGGCTTCGTAGACCCCCCACAAGCATTAAAAGCAAAGAGTGGAAGGCTCGGAGAACAGAGAAACACGGGGAGATGACAGGTTTCCGCGGCAGTTGGAGGCTGGGGAATAGATAATTACATCATTGTCTCTCATTCTGTTCCCACGTGGACTTGCTTAAATGTCATTTCCAACTGCAGGTTCTCACTCTTGCCTTCCTCGGAAATCTTCCTCAACCTGTGCTCACACATCATGAGAGCCGCCCCTCGGCCCCGCGGCGAGCCCCCGTGGGGGATTCCCACTCCGGCACCGCAGGTCCTTGACCTGGCTATTGTTGTTTGTGCTACTTACTGGCAAAGTTTCTCAATCAATACAACATCAGCCCGAGGAGCTCCTGGGAACGGAAGCCTGCAGCAGCGTACTTAATCTTGGAGCCAGCTTGTGCTCTCTGCTCGGCTGCTAAACTGGGTAGTTGGCCTACTTGATGTGGCATTATTGCTTCTGGGGTCAGGTGTGAGCGGCTCGGCGGGCGCTGATGAATGGCCGTTTGGGATGAAGCGCCTCTCCCGCCCACCAAGAGACGTTTAATAATGATAGACCATCACCGCGCTCGCGCAAAAAATCTGTGTCGCTCGTTCCTGGGTCTTCTGGGCCGGAGGTGTGCAAGGATCGGCCCTATTACGGAGGGAGGCTTTGAAAGCGGTGGTTTGGGGGTTGCACGGAGAAAGGGCCCGGGAGAAGCGAAAGCGACGGTTGCAGTATTTTCAATGACAGTAAACGGAGTGTTCCTTCTCAGAGAAGGCGGCCGCGGGACGCTTCTTTCTACCCTTTGTTTTCGCCTGGCTTGGAGGCAGTGTGGAAAAAAATAAATGGGAAATTATTTACATTCTATTAAAATGGATCATTAATAACATGCTCATCACTGAGGGAGTAATTATTCAGAATGAGAAGCATGCATTTGGCAGAGTTAACACCCACTAGTAAGAAGGAGAAATTAATACCTAAATAATAATGGAGCATAGCATTGAGCCCTCACCCCCTATTGTTTAGAATATAATACTGCGAAGCCTGAATCATTCTAAAAAACGGCTGTCCTGTAAGGGTTTCGGTACATTATTTATCCAGCTATTTCCTGTTCAGTGCGATCTTTTTTTTAGTAATCAAAGAAAAAAAATAAAAATGCTTGGAGTGACCTAAATATTCTGTCTGTTATAAATGAAGGCAGCTTTCTCTCTCTGTAAATAAATAGACCACAAAATATCGGCAAGAAAATAATCAAAAGTGTAAATGTTGGGTTCTGACGGAATCTATCCAGAATTGGGGGGCTTCATTAAATAGGTGATTACCCAACAATTATCTAATGAATGGGAGAGTGGTGACTGGCTTTTCAGAGCTGTGACACGCTTAACGGGGCTTTGGACCGTGCATTTAGGGAAGGGCTGTGGACCATACTTGTATACGCTCTGGGCAAGCTCCTGATTTATTCACTCTCTATCCCAGGACAGGGTCTCCTGTAAAGCAGGTCTACTGCAAGCATGGGTGGTGGATGGAATGAAATAGAAATGAAATGAAGTCCAAGATGGTTTGGGGACATACCTTCTGGGGGTAAGAGAATTAATGCTCTGAAACCTGCCAGATTATATTTTCCTGCCTCTCTGGTGGTAAGGATGGGCCTAGACGAATGATGTCAAACTACGGATGTCTGGTCTGAAGGCTGCCAAATAATTTTTTTCAAATATTTAAGGTAATTTCAACACGCCTTTACGATTGTACGTGATCACATGGTGACCAACTCTTACAAGCGTGCAAAGATAATACAGCTCTCCCATTTTTCATTGCTAGTGCAATCATTTTTGTGCACTCCAGACCCTAGGACAGGACCGAGTGGGTATGGGGATCATCTAAGTCCAGGCTGTGAAATGCAATCCGAAGCAACAGTTTCAATGGACTATTTAGGCATTGCAGATTTTCGGATTCTCTACTCTTCTTCCTGTGCCTTTCTGGTACAGTTTTGTGGGTGTCTGGAGGGAAGGGTTTACACAGAGTCTGGTGGGGGGCGGGGGAAGGGATCTTTGGATGGCAGGTCAGGTCACTGTCGTGTCCCCTCATCCCTGAGAAATGGATATCCCACGTCCGCCAAGTCCCTGGGCGCCCTGCTGGCACCGATGCTGACTTCTGTGGCTGATGAACTTGTGATCTGTTTGCTTGGCTCAGTCTCATGTGGTGATTTGGTTCCCCCTCGATCTTCTAAGTCCTGGGTGTGCCTGAAGTGTGGCTGATGGCCCCAATTATGTCCAGCCTGGGCAGGCTGTTCTGTACGCTGTGACTTCAGGCCTCCTCTGCCTCCACCGTGGGGTACCCTCAGGCAGGATCCGTGTCTTGGCACGTGCCCTCTTGCGGTGGGGGAGAGATCGTGTGAGGCTCTCCCACACATCTGGCAGGTCCAGAGAACTAACTGAGGTTCTTTCTTCGCGTGGCCTTGCCACAGCTTCTTCCTGATTGTGAAGGCATCGGGTTGGGGGGGGGGGGTCTCCTTCCCCAGCCTCACATGAGAAGCGGGGAGAGTACCCCTCTGCTTTTGACTTCTCTAGACCTTTCTAGCGTACTTCTGTCCAGGGCTTGGGCCCAGAATGAGTGAGACAAGATACATTTCTCCTCCCCCTCCTCTAGGAAGCCCGCAAGGCTTGAAAGATGAAGGGTATCTCTTTCCTTTCCCAGGCACACACTTCTCCTCGGTTAGCTTGTCCCCTGAGCCTGGACTCGTGAGGCAGTGGGTGTGAGTAGCACGTGAGGGAAGAAGGAATCCCAAACTTAACCGTTTCTGAAATATGATTCCCCTTATGTGTACCTTTTCACTTCACTTCTTTCCAGCTGCAAAACTTTTTCCTCTCCACCTCAGTACAACACAGCCAAGTCCATGTCTGAACCTGAGTTTCAGGTTTCTTACGAAGTTTGACATCAGGCGAGGTGTAGCCGTTTGGATGGCGTCTCCCAGAAAGACGCATTGCCGGATGTAACCTTATTCGGAAAAAGGAGCTGTGCAGATAATAATTAAGCTAAGGAGCTCAAGAGGAGATCGTTCTTGATTATCCAGGTGGATGGGGCCGAGAAAACATGGAGAAGGGAAGGCCGTGTGAGGGGTGGGGTCTTGAGCGAATCAGTGGCCACAAGCCAAGGAATGTCCACAGCAGCCTGAAGCTGGACGAGGGAAAGGAACGAATCTCCCCGATAGCCTGGAGGGAGCATGGCCGAGCGGACACCTTGAGTTTAGACTTCTGGGAGAGAATAAATCCCTCTTGTTTTAAGCCACCCAGTCGATGGTCATTTGTCACAGAAGCAGCAGGAAACTAATGCATGAAGTGATGTCAGATTGGTTTTTCTAGCCCTACTCCTTTGATTATGGATTTTGTGAGCGTTCAGTAAATACTCCCTGACTGGTTTCTGTCCAATACTTCTCAGTCGCTTCCCTACGCTATTTATGTTGTTGTTGTTTTTCTTCAGAAATACCTCATTTCGTTTTCACATTCATTGAGCACCTACGAGGTGCCAAATACTATATGCTAGGTGTGCTCGGACCCACCGAGGCATAAGACCCAGTCCTTTCCCTTCAGAAAATTACACACCCATGCCTAGTAGCATAAGAACGTGGTGGGGCGCCTGGGTGGCGCAGTCGGTTAAGCGTCCGACTTCAGCTCAGGTCACGATCTCGCGGTCCGTGAGTTCCAGCCCCGCGTCGGGCTCTGGGCTGATGGCTCGGAGCCTGGAGCCTGTTTCGGATTCTGTGTCTCCCTCTCTCTCTGCCCCTCCCCCGTTCATGCTCTGTCTCTCTCTGTCCCAAAAAAAATAAAAAAAAGTTTAAAAAAAAAAAATAAAAAAAAAAAAAAAAAAAGAAAGAACGTGGTGATGCATCTTTGGGCTTCTTCTGGAGTTGGGATTCCAAATGCACCTCCTTTTAAGCCTCTCTCCTTATCCGAAAGAATAATTTCTACGTGCACGTGAGCCAAGAAATTTCAGTGGTTCTCACACCAGGCCAGTTTTCAATCTTTCTTCCCAGGAAGGTCAAATGAGTCCCTGTTTTCTGACACTGACTCCCCAGAATAACAATAATAAGGACAAATATCTCTAGATAATAAGATAGCCTGGGAATTAAAGCATGTACCAGCATTCATTTTGCAGTGATTAGGCAGCGTTGGCTGGACTGGGCCGGATAACAAGTACTAATCAAGTACACACATACAGATTAGAGGGATTCTGGGACTGTCCGTGGGAATCTTCAGAGATCACGGAGATCGTTAGGTTCAAACACAGATTCAGTTTCCTTAGCCACATCTGTAATTTATCGAGCACACTGGGAGGGCTAGGTTTACGTGATAAACTATGTCCTGTTGGATCTCCAGGGCACGCTTGGGATCGTGAGACAAGAATTATGGGTGTGGGTCCTGGGTGCTGCATATTAACAAAAGAAAAAAAAGCAAAAAAAAGCTGACGACCTAGAAGTATGCCAGTGATCCTCCTGTATTTTTAAAGATAGCAAGAAGCCGAGAATCTAGAACTGAGTCACGGATTCAGGCTTCCCACCCCTGCTTCCAAGAGAGGAAGGATTGTCCAGATAAGCAAGCTTTGGAATAAAGTTGACCTGGTTTTCAGTCGGGGCTCTGGCATTTCCTACCACACAGTTTGGGGCAAGCGTCCTCTGTGCTTTAGTTTCCTCACCTGAAACATTGAGACACTATGACTTAGTTTCCAGGCGTATTAAAAGATTAAAACTGGCATTTGTAAAACGCCAAGCATGGTGCCTGTCACTCCGTGGTCACTTAATGGATGAAAACTGTTATTGTTTCTCTCTTATTCCTGCTCATCAATTTAGCTGAAGCAGCAGGGAAGGACAAGTGTCGGAGGAACGTTTTTACTGCGCAGAGAATAAGGGCCGGTGCAGGAGTATACTCTGTAAGGAAAGAGAGATCAGGACCATTCAGTCCAGAGGCAACAGGGAGCATGGACAGGTGGCCTGGCCTGGGAGTCAGGGCCGCTGGGGTTTAGCCCAGCTTCTGCTGCTCACCTGCTGGGTGACCCGGGGGAGAAAAGGAATGCCCCCGTGTCTCCGTTTCCTCACCAGTAAACTGTAGGATTTGAACACAATTAATATTCCTAAACACCTTTCTGGAAACTAACGCTAGCCTATAACCAAGTTTACACCGGTATGCATTGTGCCAAGGGGAAAAAAAGGACACTCTAGGTAGTTTTTCATAACATGCCTTCAGGGATTGCCTATAATCTGAAATCGTGTCTACTCTGATTTTTTGATTTCTCATGTACTTTCTTTTCAGAAACCATGGTGATAGTAGACGGCAACTACATCTTGGCAAAAAATGAAAAACGGGCAACCTTATAAGTGCCCCAAAGTTGTCGGTGTTTTGTTTTGTTTTTTTTTTTTAACTTATTGGACCATGAAATCCCCAGACTTGGGAGCCACTGAGCTAGATGATCTCAAGCGCCTCTTAGCTGTAAAACCTCTGGCCATACGAAGTATCTCTAATAATATTTTTCTCTTGGGCTGCTTGCTGGAACAAGAACTTGATCCAAGACAACTTATAGGAGGGATTGAGAACAATTCCAGAAGGTGTGATTTGGGAAGGGAATGTGGGATTCGGTGTGTCTGAAAAGGGCCATGGCGGCTGGTAGGCAGTGGGATGGGCCACATGGAGAGAGAGGTCCTACGATCTAGAAACAAGACGTGTCCATCATGGTTGAACTACCATTTGGAGGTGGAGAGAACTTGAGATCATCTAACTCAGTGGTTCCCAAGTCTGGTCCAATAGGTTAAAAGAAAAACAGAAACCAAAAAAAACCTAAACAATCATCAGGTTGCCCTTCTTCTTCTTCTTCAAAAAAATTATTTATCTCAATTCAAGTTAGTTACCATACAGTGTTAGTGTTAGTTTCAGGAGTAGAACCCAGTGATTCGCCCCTTACATGCAACATCCAGTGCTCATCCCAACAAGTGTCCTCCTTCGTGCCTGTCACCCATCTAGCTCATCTCCTCACCCACCTCCCTCCAGCAGCCCTCAGTTTCTTCTCTGTATTTAAGAGTCTCTTACGGTTGCCCCTTTTCAAAACAGTTTTTGCCAAGATGCTGTTGTCATCTGTTACCACCATCATTTCTTAAAAGACAGGGCATTCATTATAACACCATTATAACTCTGAAGACATGGCCTTGGAGTACAAGACAATCCTTTGAATGTAATGAGGTTAGTGATGTGAAAAGCCATAGCTGATGGAAGGCACCCCATCTGGTCCAGAAACAGCATGGTGTCCAGATGATATGTGACGAAGGAGGGTCCAATCGGAAAGAAGGACCCTGACTGCTAGGCGGAGGGTTGGGGGGCAGGCATCTCAGAGCAGGGCAGCTGGAGCATGCCAGCAGGCGGGCCTTGAGCCAGCACTAGGATGTTTGGCGGCGGAAAGTGATACGAGGGGGTCCGAGCTTACCAACTAGGGCTGCCTACCCCGGGGGTCTCCAATCTGCTCAGCATATTCAAACCATCCCTGCCCGTGTTCCACCCCAGATTCTGACGCAATTCTCGGGGGGCCGGTGCTAGGCTGTGGCATTCTGTTAGAAGCTTCCTCAAGTGACGCTAATGAGCAGCCAGGGTTGGGAGCCCCTGGGTGATTCAGAGCCTCCGTGGAGAGGATAAGAGCTCAGCCGATGGGAGAGGGCTGAGAGGTAGTTGCGCCCTACGAGTGGATGGGCAGTCCCGACAGTAGGGAAAGCAGCCTTTTTGAGAAGAGAGGTGCCGAGCACATATGCAGGCGTTACTCCATGGCTGTCTGGACAGGAGCTCAGGGAAACACTAGTTTGCTGAAAAAATTCCGAGCTCTTTGCTATTCACTGGTATAAGCTAACACCCCCGTTGGGGAGCACTGGCTTAGCAAATATAGCTTTGTGTGTGTTAATTGCTTCAGTAGATGTAAGAAGCATGACAGGTATTCACTCAAGCAGAAAGATCAGAATTTCTCAGATATCTTCCACTCATTTTATTCAAAATTGGAAGGATATTCTGCCGTCAGCTGGGACATTCTGCTCTGCACAGGAAACACAAAACCTTCATCACCTGCCTGATAGTCTCAAGCTGGAAACCTGAAGAAATGGGCACAGCACTGGTCATTTCTACTCCTCTTTGAAGTCCAATGTTAAATTCTGCTTTGAAACCAAAGCAGTAAGAGAGGTTGGGTGGCCTTTTTTTTCTTTTCTTTTCTTTTCTTTTCTTTTTGTTTTTCTTTTTTTTTTTTTTTTTTTTTTGCTTTGGTAGTTTGGCCAAGCAAAAGAAAACACCCATTAGAAGAACTTGAGAACCTTTTGGTGGGAGATTTACAATATCAAATAAGAAAAATCACAACAACAGTAGTAATCAACATTCACTAAGTGCTTACTGTCTTAGTCTGCTTAGGCTGCTATAACAAAATACCACAGATTGGTTAATTACGCTAACCAACAGAAATATGTATTGCTCACAGTGCTGGAAGCTAGAAAGGCCAAGGTCATGCCAGCCCATTTGATTTCTGGCAAGAGCTGCCTCCCTGGTTTATAGTTGGCTGCCTTCACTGTGTTCTCATATGACAGAAAGAGCGAGAGAAAGAGAAAGAGAAAGAAAGAGAAAGAGAATGAGAAAGAGGGAGAACTCTCTGGTGTCTCTTCTTATAAGGACACTAATCCCATCACATCAGGGCCCTACCTTATGACCTCATTTAATCTTACCTCTTTACAGACCCCCATCTCCAAATACAGTCACATTGGGGATTAGGGCTTCAACATAGGAGTTTGGGGGGGGACACAATTCAGTCTATTGCACTAACTATGCGCCAGCATTGTTTTAAGAACTTTGTACATGTTATATAATTTAATTCTCAGAATCCTATGAGAAAGATACTCTAGTTCTCCCCATTTTACAGGAAAGGAAGTTGACGCTCAGAAAAGTTAAGACATCTGCCCAAGGTCACATGGCTGCAAGTAATCTCTTTGAAATATGAAGTCTACAAGAAATGAAGAGACAAAAGTGCTGTTAATTCTTTCCTTGATCCTTGTAGAATAAGTCGTCTTGGTTATGTCAATTTCCCCGAGGACTCTCTGCAGCTAATGAGCTCTGACACCCGTGATTAGGAGAGTTCTATTGGAAGTATTTGATACTTATACCCACTCTCTTCACAGTGAACCACAAGCCAAATTCCAATGCCCAATATCATGCTTGTTTGTAATACCATTAGGCCAAGTCTATTTCCTCTATGAATTACACCAATATTTTTAAGAACCTACACTTATCAGGCACTCAGATCTTTGTCTCTTCTCAAAGAGTTTAAGTGAGAAAGCCAGACATATTTATAAATGATTACAATGCAAAGTAATGACTGCCGGGGCGCCTGGGTGGCTCAGTCGGTTAAGCATCCAACTCTTGACTTCCGCACAGGTCATGATCTCATGGTTGGTGGGTTCGAGCCCTGAGCTTGCCAGACATTCTGGGAGCCTGAACTCAAGAGCCAAGCGTGGAGGCAGAGAAGCTAAAGTGGCCTTGGTACTGATGATCAATACTGGGGAAGTAAATCCAGGGGTACTCAGTACCATAAAATAAAAACGGAACTTGCTCCCCATTATCTGATTACATGTAAATACAACTTTTTATCGCTTCTCGGCCTTTTGGCTAAGATCAAGTGTAAATACAACTTCTTGGAAAACAGGAAGCAATTCGTTTCCTTACTAGCTTACGATACTCTTTAGCTAGCTATCATCATCAAAAACTATACTATTAGATCACTGTGCCCATGTTGAGCTCTCCAGTTGCCAATGTGAATTGACCCTAACTGCCGTATTGCTGAATAGTTTATGTTCTATTATACTTGAAACTCCTTTATGTCTTTCTTCAGACTTTTCTTATTTCTGTTACTGTTGTAGGCAATAGGCCGGGGGGGTGGGGAGGGTGGGGTGGGAAGAGGTCCACAACCACAGTTCTCCTCAACTCTGTCAACACCGTGAGTCTATTTCCTCAGCTCCCTATTCCTCACCTCCCAGACTTCTCTAGCTGATTCTAGAAACATTCTTTCCTTTACTTTTCTAAACTTGTGATTAATAGTTCTCTTGACTCCTTAGTTTGGCTGAGAGAACATTGGAAATTTTTTTTTAACGTTGGAAATTTTTTAAAGATACTTTACAGGGGACAGCTTTCTTATCATATGTCAATGAAAAAAAATAGCCCCTCTAGATTTCCTTATGCATGGCATAGCTCCCACAATTTTCTGTCAAAGTACTTTGGCTTCCTGGAAGAATTGCTATGTCATATCTTTTCTTAGAAGGCAAACAGCCTCACTTTTTGCCTTGGTTACCAGGAAGCTCACAGCCAAATTTGTACACTCAGCTATAACAAATGTTAGGGATTACACTCGTTTCCTCCATCTCCATTCTCTCTTTGCTTAAGTCCCTTTCTTAAGAGCTTAGACTATGGCACTCAAATTCTTTCAGGGAAGAAGTGAGCCATAAGCAAATTCTCATTAATAAATGCTTGTCAACTGAGTTTGAGGCACACATGGACTTGCCTGGAACAAGTTCTCAGGTGTCAGTTCCTTGCCCTCCTGTCTGATTCAGTCAGATGTAATGACAGCATTACATCTGTCTTAGCGGCCAGTCACTGGAAAAGTTTGAAGCTGTGTGCACTCTGGAGCAGAAAGGTGGCCATCACCAGGGCAAGTAGGTCCTCAAAGTGGGTCGCCTCTTCCTGTTGACCTCTCCTTGGGGACCTTCCCCTCCCTGTCCCCACAGAAGGCGCCTCTGCCCCCTGTTCTAAGCCCACAACATTTGGTTCACTCCACGTCCCCGCCCTCACTTCCATACTAAGAGGACTCTCTAGTTTTTTGCTTGTCTTTTAGAACAGAGGCTGTTGGTTTGTTCGGGCCCAGTCTTCCAACCTTTCCTGGTGAGGTCACCTAGACTTGTACTTCCCCCAGTAAGTGTTCCTATTAATAATAGTTACATTAGTCACCAACACATACGTACTATCATCGTATGCCCAGAATCATGCTGAGGGCTTCCAATTAGGTTAGTTAATCCTCACTGAACTCCTAAGAGTTCAGAAATATTTTCATTCCCATTTTTGAAGAGAATTCTGAGACTGAGAGAGATTCCATAACCTATTCAAGGACACATAGTTAAGCAAGTTCAAATCAGAGCCAGGAATGGAACCAGGCTTGAACCAAGACCGGCTGACTCTTGAGCACCCACTTGGGAACCTCACAGCACCCTTCCCCCCAGGTGCGCTCCACGCCATAGAGTGATCACAGCAAATTCTGATCATCACATGTCAGTAAACCATCAACTTCCTGGGGCAGTAACAGGTAAGGGGTAGGCGTTTGTCTCATACACCTATGTCTTAATTTACTTTTAGGTGTTTTGTCATTTTTGGCTTGAGTACAGACAGGAATTTTTTTTCACGCGAATCGTCTTGGGCACGCACGTTCTGATAATTCTCATGCTTATTGTGAAACCCCATTTTTGTATTTTTTTTTCATATTTTCAGAATCCAAAAATTGTAATTGCTTCAAAGAATAGAGAACAGGACTTGATTTTTGCCTGAAAGAGCTAACAGCCACTCCTCTCCATGTCCTGTAGACTTTCTCATCAGAAACTACATGTGCAAAATGTTCGGAAATAAGTAAGAAAGGACAATATTATGCAACAAAAAAATGCCTCAAGGTCAATGACCATCACATTTAGAATATCTCAAATTTCACTGTTGCCTCTCTGATCTAGCACACCAGGACTCGGTCTCTATATTCTCTGAGAGCAATCTTAAAAGTTAGGATAAAGGACACCTCACTTTGGCAGTAAGAAGAAGGTTTCTAGTGCAGAATCTGTATCAGGTTATGTTGTCCTGAGAATATACTATTCTCTCTCTCTCTCTCTCTCTCTCTCTCTCTCTCTCTCTCTCTCTTGATTTCTCTCTCTCTCTCTCGGTTTCTCTCTCTCTCTCTCTTGATTTCTCTCTCTCAATTTCTCTCTCATACACACACACACACACACACACACACACACACACACACACACAGAGAAATCCTTAGCTCACAATAGGCAGATACCTCGGAATGGGTTAAAAATAAACACAAGCCCTCAAAAGAAAGGCAGAAACAGTAATGACAGTTTTGAAGTATCTAGTACTTGTTGTGACAGGAATAACAAATTAATTGGGACTATAACGGATTCTTTGTAAAGGTGAAGTAAACACACTTGACTGTATATTTTTCACCATCAGTTAAGTCTCAATTGGTTCTAAAAATAAACAGAAGACATTGAACAGTTTTAATGGATTCTGACACCTAGGTATTATGCTGTCACTCCAGTATAAATGAATCATAACTTTAGACTGCACCCAGGAATTACTACACATTTGGAGAAAATTTATGGTGCACCAAGCTTTGAATCATGATGTGATATCAAAACTAAAGTCAAAAGAGGAAAGAAGCTGGGCATAAATTATTATCCTCAATCCCATATGTATCTTCCAGTGCAACAGGTAAAGGTTTGAGGATTTAGGAATACTGCCAATAATTATCATGGGTGCTGAAACAAATTTATCCTTCTGAAAGTGGTTTATAGTTTTAAAAAACATTCAGCAAAAGGCCGGTCTTGTACACAATGACAGAAATGTTTAATGTCTGCTCTGTGTGCGGGTCCCTCTGTCCAGCTAGACGGACTCCCTCCTCAGGGTGTGGATATTTGTCCAGTCTCGGGATCTCTTTCGGGGGCCACACAAGAGTTCTATTTTCGGTAAAAAAGACCATCCACGGAATGAATGGCTTTAGTAGCCGTCATCCGTCAAGCTCATTGTTTCCAGTGACCTAGGCAAAAATCAGTACTTCTTCCTCTTCAGATGAACAGTTGGTATGGTCTAGACATTGCCCCGAAGTCTGTGACTAATCAAGAAAGGAAGGCCACCAGGGGATATGCCATTGTGAGATGAGCAATCTGTGAATTGCATAACTAGATATTTTGAGACTCCAAATGTATCGTCAGGAGACTGTTAAATGTGCATGTATTTATTTGGTCAAAATATCAGGTTTTAAAGAGAACAATGCCTAAAGATATCCGATTCCAACATCAGGAGAAAATTTTTATGAAGTGTTTCCAGCGCGTAGTAGAGATTATAATACCGCACATTTGTACAGCATTTGGCATTTTCATCAATAACGCTTCAGTCTGTCTTCTGTAAAGCACTGGGGCTGGCCTATTACTCCATTTTACAGATACCACAATGGAGATAAAGAGGTTAACGCAACCGGCGAAGAAGCAGAGATGTTAGGACGCTGGTCTTTGCTTTGGGGACCAGTACTCTTTCCAGAAGTTTGCTTATTTCTGTTTATCCTTTGGATGAACAGAACACAACCTGACGTTCGCACAGTGCTGGAAATAGCACTAACAGGGCAGGTAGGCTCATCCCATTTTCCAGAGGAGAAGACTGGCGATCTGAGAGATCAAGGGAATTGTGCATGGTTGTACAGGTAGTAAGTTACAGAACCGAGCAAGGAAACACTCCTGCTCTTCTCAAAAGCCTTCTTCACATGCATCGGCTCTAGAGACCCCGCGTATCAAACAGGGCTGCTCTCCTTTGTGCTCTTCAGCTCACCATATTCTCACGGTTCCAAACAACCCCCTTTGTCAGCTCATGGCGTTTGTGGATTTTCTCCAAGACACTTACGTTGCCACAACTGAGGCCCTACGGAATACAGGTTGAAGGCGAACCAGAGAGAACCCTCTGCAGCTGGTTTCCGAGTTGATTCTCTCTGATGTTTGAAGAGAAAATTGCAACGCCTGTCCTCATCTTTTAAAGATAAATCAGTCAATTGGCACCCGTGTCCCAAAACTTTAGGAGACTCACAGTAGATGTCCCCGAATAAAGTTCCATGTGTCTTTGAGACAGGCTGCTAGTCTGGGTCCTGGCAGGGCCCGGAGGACAAGCCAAAGGCCGTGGGTGACAGGAAGGGTGAGAACAGGGTCACCGGGGAGGACTCGGGGAGGTGGGCGGTGGGAGGCAGAAATAGCCTAGAAAGGGGCAGAACGGGGGCACCCCCCTAGGTCAGCAGGCCCGGGGCCTGGGAACCTCGCCCGCAGGCTGACCCCACGACACCTTTCAGGTCTGCTGGCTCCGCCCTCGTCGGGCTGCCATTTTGGTGGCGTTTGTCCTGAAATGGCATCCCCCCCCCTCCCCCGTCTGCGATGTTCGCTCTAACTTCTAGGTTTAATCCATCCCTTGTGGCTACTTGTGCCGGTTCAGTTTCGATGCAAGCCTTTCTGCGTTGACCTTGTGCGGTTATAAATGTTTTAACATCCATAAAAAAATAAAAACGTGCGCTCCCATAAAGAGCAGCAAACACAAAACACAGTAAGGAGCGGGAAGATTTGAGGCCGCGCAGCGCAGGCTCCAGAAGGCCGGCGTCACCGCCAGCTTGCATCGCATCCCTGAAGTTTAATGGCTGTGAACACGGTGATCGCGGGCTTTTTAGAGGGCATTATATTAGTGTGACCGCCGGTAAGTGCCAACCTCACATTTTTATTTCCACCGCGGAGCAGATCGTTTCCTATGCTCCTTTAGGAAGGGAAACGGGGCTTTGCAGCGTTTTTCACCCCCCTGGAAAATAGACTGCAGCTGCAGTATTCACAGCCCGCCCGCCTCCGAGGCTTTGGGAGCTTTACTTCGGTTAGGTTAGGAAGATGTGCTGTTTCTGCTCGGATGCGAGTTTCCGAGTGCTTTTGTTTTGAAGATTAAAAAACACTGGAGAGGGAAAACAAAGCTTTTAAAGCTCCATTAAAGGTTGTGAGTTCACTCCTTTCTGTTTCTCGGGGCCGTAAACACGGTTCCAGGAAAAGCTCCATCTCGGAGCCGGAGAGGCCAAGCAGCTATTTAAAGGGGTAGCACCTAAACTTGTCAATTTCCAGACTACCAAATGATCCTGGAGGTTTTTTTATTCCTTTAATCAGCTGTAATTTTCAGCTCTGATGCTGCCTGACAGGCTTCATCTCAACCCCCGTGGAACACTGCTCCTCTGGCTCCTTCGCTGTAAGATACAAATAAGGAGGGACGGGGGATCTGGAAAATGAACTGACCGCGTAAATTGGATGGGACCTCCCCAACCTGTAAGGGACTAGTGCCACAGTTGAAGGGTGGGACGGGAGGGGTTGAGGTGATGCCCGCTTTGTGGAAGGGGACAGGTGCCAAGACTTTTTACATGTCTTCTTTTTTTCTTTCTTTCTTACTTTCCTTATCCCTCCCCTCTCTCTCCCAGTTCTTCTTTGGATGATAGGCACACACATATACTCACTCAGAGAAACGCATACACATCTACACTCAGAGGTGCATTACTATCTTGTGCACTGAACAACAAGAGTAGCTGTCACTTACTGAGGGCCTTCTACATGCCAGCCACTGTGGTCTGTGCTTTGCAAAGCATCATCTCGAATAATCTTCAAATCATCTCCACGACGCTCATTTTACAGATGAGGAAGCTGATAGAAGCCTTGGGGGTGGATGAAAAAGAGACCAACTTCCGAAGTCCATGGCCTCCAGGTGCAAAACATCCCTCCTTGGAATTATTTTCACTCTCAGTCTTATCTGGAACAGGTAATCCCTCCAGACACACTGACTTCCAGCAGCTGGGGCTTGCGAGGAGTCATACAGGGACTGGTGGCCCCCGCGGGGGTGTGTCTCAGGCGTAAGGACCTGAGCTGCTCACACTCAGGTCCAAAAAGCACTTCTTTAACTGCACCCTGATCTAGGTGGGGCTTGCGGGGCAGTGAGATCAAAACTGTGGCCTTAGGCTCAGGGTGTCGGGATTCGGGGCGTGCTTTCCTGCCAGAGATGCCAGTACGAGGGAGGAAAGGCGATTTGGGGGCAGGCTTTCTGATCTTGCACCTGGGAAAGGGTCATCCCAGTGCTTTCTGGACTACCTGCCAGATAGTGGGAAGACCTGCTTCCATCAACTGGAGACCCTAGTGCTAGTTTCCATACACGTAATGCAAGGCAGTCTTTTCTGTCTCTCCTCTCAAGTGAGGCTTCAGGCCTTTCCTGGGGAAGGCATCCTAGCCTTAAAATATGTAGATACACGTGCCCTGAATCTCTTCAGAGTCACTTGCCGGATTTCTCTTTCGTTACATAACTGGTTTCCCAAACGTTCACCGCGTTCCCACCTGAGCTTCCCTGTGGGTAAAATGAAAACCACAGATCTGTGTCTGTTTGGAAAAGATGATGCAAGAAGATACGGAGATAACAATCGATTTTAATAATCAAGTGATTTTAGATCTACATGAATAGTATGTTCCTGTTGGACGTAATTTTGTCGCCGTATAGTGACAGTCCACATTATATTTCGTAGGTAGGTCCGTGGGTATCCCAGGCAGCTTTGAATGAGGAGACGAAAACCACACTTCTTTCTCACCCCTGTCCAGCGATGCTTCCTCTCGTCTTCCTCCTCCTCCTCCTCCACCTCCCTACCACAAAACCAAACCAAAGCAACAACAAAATCAAACAAGCAATTGACTAGACTCCCTCCTAAGCTCTTTTCTAGGTTAAGATCGTACCTGACCAACCTGAGTGCAAAGGTCATTCGATTCCAAAATGCATGTATTCACATTATGTCAGGTATCCCGGTTCTTCTATTCGTAAAAAATACCTATATGTGAAAAATCTCACAATTTTATATAATTTGCTCGTCTTCATCCAGGCATAACTTCTTCTTGAGGAACCCTCTCCCTAAATTACAGTTCAAGGTCATTACTGACTTACTAGTTCAATCAAATCTAATATCACTGTGGGCACCAGACCCTCCGGTTCTTTTGCTCTTTGCTTACTATTGTTAGTTTTGCATCATCCTGCATCTTCTAGTTACCAAACGATGTCAAAGACGCAAAATATTACCTTGAAGAAGTAAAATAATTAAGTGGCTTTTCAGGGTCTTAAACTTATACGACACCTGTGCCGTCGCATGTAGGTGAGACCATCACACATCATGTAAAGAATTATGCTCTGGAATTATGGTAATTCAGTACCTCCCCAAATAGCTGGTTGTACTTGTAACCCTCAAGTGAGGAGTAGAATCCTTGAAATAACTACCGTGTTTATGGTTCTAATTTGGTGTGCAATTGATTCTCCTAAAAACCGTAAGCCAGAAAAGTGCTTATTTTACAGACCACGATATAATATTCATGAAAACTATTTTAAAATTACTCTGGTGTCCTACAAACTTCGAGATCTTTTGTTTTCATAAATGATGAAAGGGAAATGTCACAAGTGCACGTCGTTGTGGGGCCCCGGCTCTGTTGACAGCTGTATGATGCACACTCAGTGCAGCTGGTTGGGAGCTGAGAGTTTCATCAATAAATATGACTCTGATCGCTTCATGTCGACGGTCAAGGTAATGGCGTTAAGTATCTTGGAAACGTACACCACTACCAGTCATATGTGGACTTGAGAGTTGAAATCCACAGTGTGGAGCTCATCTCATTCTTCCCTCTTGACAGAAATTTCACTTTTTATCTTTCTCACAATTCTTGATGATAATCTGTTTTTAATACAGTCATATTTCTTGCTTGTACCATACTACCGCATAAGCCTGCTCATACATTGTATACAGCATGTGAAAATAGGAATTGAAGCTAATTTTGTCTATTACAATAGAAGGAGTATTTCACCTCCCAGCCAATTTTAGTTTTAGCATGGGCACGACCACGGCTTCTCTGGATCCCTAAAGGCGATTAGATCAGTGTTTTAAAATATAAGAAAAGCAAACCACAGAAGGCCAAGGAAACTAATCCTACATATAGGAAGAATCGTGTGAAATAGATCTCAAGGGCATGGTTTTTTTTTTTTTTTAAGAAATCAATATTAAAACATTTTGTGTGTGAATTAATTTAAAAATAAACTGCAGCTCTCCATAGTATCTAAGCTGCCCTACTTTATCAATTTTTTCATTTACCTTTTATTCTTTCTCTGCAGATATCTCTACCATGAAGGATATTTTGCATGGATGTTATATCTAAATATGTACATAACTAGCCTCTAAATCCATTCGTTTCATTTATTTAAAAATGACATTAAAGATAAATAAATGAATAAAAATGAAAAGTACATTTGCTTACATTTTGCTTCTCTCACAATTTAGTAGTATAGCTCAATATAGAAAATTGATAGATGGAAAGGTATTTTTGATAAAAAGGCTGTTTTCAAAACAGATTAGAGATACTGTACTAAATATGGAAATCTACATACACATGGTAACTTTGAGGATTTTTATTTTTTGCTTGCTCTTCTTATTATGAGGCAATTCTTCTTAGACAGTTCTTTGTTCATAATGCTCTGCTTGGAAACATTTTGAAGTTAACATGAAACACCTAGGTTTAAAATGTCACACACAAAAAATAAGTTTATATCTCTACGCCACCAAATTTTTGCTTCAAGATTTTCCGGTGTTGACTTATAACATTTTTTTAATATCCACAGTCACCTTGACAGAATTTTCAGACTCCGAAATATAGAGTATTAATTTGACTGTGAATGTTTCCTTAAGACAAAAACACAGAAAGGCAGGAAATCGCGAAAATCCTTGCATCTGGGAAAAAGGGTGGTAGGTAGGTTAACATGTTATTGAAACTATAGGGAGATACAGTTTTTGACATATGAATGTTAAGAACAAGGCCTTGTAGACATTTAAGCTGTGTTTTTTTACCCTTTTGAATCTATTTTTACACTGACCATAATTGAAATAATGTTAAAATGTAACCAAAAGAATTCTCAGCAAAAATGTTGAAAGGGACCAATTTATGTGTAAAAAGATCAAGAAAGACAAGTTAATTTTTAAAAAGCCGTATGCTCCCAGCATTAATTCTCGATCTCTGCAAAATTCATTTTATGCTTATAATGACTTTCTGTTTTTGTAAAGAGAATACTTTTTCCTCCTTTATTGACCAAACCGTGATGAGAAAATAAGAAATTTAATGCCAATGAATTATTCCTACCTTTTTTTTTTTTTTTTTCTGAAGACCTGGGAAAGACTTGGCTCCAATTAATGCCAAGACCACTTTATTTATGTAAAAATATAACATAGTTAATAAAACGTTAACTGTGAATAAAAATGTAACTATAGTGAAATGCAAATGGGGGTACTGCTAATGCGCAGTGCTATATACCCATGTTGATTTCTCTAATGGAGAAAAATATCTATGATGCTCTCGGTAAATTAAATTATATCAGAATGTGTTCTTTAGGAGGTTTTGGAAGCTTGAGATTTCAGACTTTAATGCCTGCACACAAACTGACTTTAAAAAGCAAAGATTTGAAACAGATAAAGCAACATTTTGCCTAAAGTTCATTCATCAAAAGGCTGCATATTTTGAAAAGGGTAAAAGTACTACCAAACCCATCAGGGATAAGTAAAGGCTATATACTATAGATTATTTTAATCCCCCAGCTAGATATAAAAGGGATAATTACATATTTGTGGTTGAAGCCATGTGGTGGAAAAATCAATACAACTTTTTTGTATGACACTTCATTAGTGTGAAAAATTTTAAAAGCTGAGAAGAACTGCCTTGCAATTAAATGCCTCTGCTACTCCAGCTCCAGTAATGGGTTTGTATTATTATCTAGTTTATTTGAAATAGTGGTTGCACTATAGAAGTAATTGGAAAACATTGATTATGCACTTGTATCTGGAAAGCCTGGCAAATCATTACAGGGCCCGGCAACAGTTAGTTAGCCTTACTAATGAAGCACTAATTGCTCTAAGTAGGTTAACATGTTAGTGAAACTATAGGGAGATAATAGTTTAGAAAATTCTGAGATATCTTGCCCAACATGCATTTTCATTTAAGTTTCCAGAGATAGAAGCCATGTGGGGTCCCCCCCCGCCCCCGGCCCCTTGTTTTGTTTGTGATGCTCTCTTGGAAAAAAAAAAAAAAAAAAGTAGCCTGAATTAAATTCCCATATTCATTTGGCTTGAAATGACTTCATTTCCTTTCGTGCTCTTTTCCTATTAACCCAACCACTTCTAGCAAAAGGTTGCTGTCAGCATGGTGGCCTCGAGCAGGTTTTGGGGTTCTTCTGTGCAGAAACCTCTGACACGTCTATCTTGGTTCACTCTCCCAGTTCCAGGGCTTCATGATTCAATCCATGCAGAAGCTGCCTGCTGTTGGTCATAATCCCACTGTCCTACCTACATAAAAACTGTAATTTAAAAACTATATACTGTTTTTACTTGAAACGTATTTAATTAGTGGGATGTAAAACAGCTTTAATAGCAGGAAGAGAAGCAGTATATTCCCCCACTGCCATTCTTGGGATTTTTAGGAGGGAAAAAAAAAATTCAGTGCTGGGGAAATTCTTGCCTTTGTGCACGGGGAGGCAAAGACAAGAATGTTCCTAGCAACAGCATCTGTAAAAACAGCAAACAAACAGAGACACTTGAAACCACTCCGAGCCCACTGATGGGAATGGATAAATAATTGTGTTATATTTGCACAATGGAGTATTAGGCAGGCAGGGAATGTGGGTGGCATACAGGCACCCACATTACGAATGAATCTTTGAGCAAAAAATGTTTGGTAGAAAAGAAAGTTTCAAAAGACTACACATGATGTGATCAAAAGCCCCCAAATAAGCAAAGCTAGACAACTGTAGTGATATGTACATATGTAGCAAAATTATGCTTTTAAAAATCTATGAAATGGTATAAAATCAAAGTTCAGGATAGAGGTCATCTCAGAAGGTGAGGTAGGGCCACACAGGAGTTATCAAAGTTTTTGGCCGTAGTGTAGTTTTTGAATTGGGTGGTAAATTCATGGGTATTCATTTTAATATGATGCATACCTCAAATTTCTGTTACAGATGGTCGTTTATATATTACAACAAAACTTTTGAAAAGTATCAGTATCTTCCACTCCTTTGAAACTTACATCATTTTGCCATTTCAAATAACCAAGTCAACCCCCCCCCCTTTGATTTTCTAAGGAAATCAGAAGTAAAATGTTGCCATTTAAAAGTTGTTGTATTTTCTGGCTAATTACTGAGAATATAAACGTAAGAAACCAAAGGAGAGAAACGTTTTCTTTAATGAAAAAAAATCTGCATAAAAGTTTTTACAAATACAGTAATTCACTTTTGTATGTTTACAATTTATGCGTAAATGTATTTGTCTTTGCAAGGCTTGGGTAGCCTTCTCTACTAATGAGTAGGGAGTACATCAAAGTTCACATCTGAGTAGCAGATTTATCTTTTGGGACAATTAAGGAAACAACAATGGTATAAGGGCTGGAAATGGCAAGTTTTTGCCATTCTTAAAAAAAAAAACCAAACAACTCTTCTTTATTTAGCATCATTTAGCACTGTAAAAAGCAATTAAGTAACATGATCCCTGTAAGATGTCCAACAAGTTTGGAAGTCATTGTGAGAGGAATGGGTCTATTCCATGTATCTTTCATTCCTAGCCTGGCCATTTCTTTTCTTCCTGTATCTAACAGAGCTTGGCATATAGCAAGAGGTCAGTATATCCTTTTGAATCAAACTTTTTGTGGAACCGATTTGCACGAAGATAGATACCTTGAAGCATATAATTATATTTGAATGCCAAAAGTGATCATTTACAAGTAATAAATAAGACAATAGCTCACAGAAGCAAAGTTGGCTACCTGTACCCCCGAAATAAGTGAGAAAACCTCTCCTCTGAAACAAACCAGAGATTAGCAATGCTCTTGAATTGTTCTTTATATTTTCAACATGTGGTAGAATGATATTATTTAGAGAAATGCAGCTCATGGGAAAACATATCCACACAAGTCTTAAAGGCAGTGAGGTTCAACTATTTCCTTGACCTATTAAAAAAATACCAAAGAATTCTTATCTTTTAGAGATTCCTGCTGGAATGTTTACAGGTCTGATAAATGAAATAATACTTAGGGTTTACTTCAAAACAGTACAAGGTGGGGAGTGAGTGGAAATACAGATGAAACCAGATTGGTCATAAGCATGAGGTGATATTGGTTGAAGCTGGGTGATGAGTACATGGGGGTTATTGTATTACTGTCTCTTTTCGTGTGTTTAATTTTGTCTATACTAAAAAAACTTAAGATGTGTGGGGACAGATTTACTGAATTTCTCACTTGAAACTTAAAATTTTGTTAAACGGTTAGTACTTCTATTCATTCTCTCTCTTTGGATTGGAAAAAAGAGCCAGATTCTCATTCTGGCCACTGATTCCTCCGAAAAGACTTACTCGTTTATTTTAAAGTGATATTGGATGGTAACAAACAGGTGCCATTAGGTGATGCCAGTTGAAACAGAACTCTCAGCCTTCAATAAGGGATTTGTGTTTCCCTCAATGTTGATTTTTTTTTTTTTTTCTCTTGGAGTTACTGGAAGAATCTGGCTGGGATGGGCGGTTGCAAAGAGAAAGAGAGGGGATTATTGTTTAAATGGGACCCTGTTTCTAGCATTGAGTCAGAGGAGAGCCATTCTGGTTGCATTCAACATTGCAAAGAAAAGTAACAATGCTCTCAGAGAGCCGCTTTCTACAAAGCAGCTCATTATTGTAAATGGCGCATGTTTAGACTGCTAAGGCAAATCGTAAAAGTACGGCCTCGACCGCAAGCTCCTCTGGCAGTAAACACTGTCCTCGGGCCAGATATACTTCTGGGGAGCCCCCCGCACCACCAGCCTGTCTGGAAACTCGTCCAGTGATACTGAAACGCAGAAAGTGGAGTTATGGACGTATAAATGTGCATGGTGAACATTATCTGCAAGGTCTTTTATGTTAAGGAAATCATGACACCTGCCAATCTTTCAAATTCCAAAGGGTAAAGCATGAGGCCTAGTAGGCTGTCATTGAACATGACAGGCTTAATGCCAAGTTTATAACAGAAAAAGGGCAATCTTATTGTGGTTTATTCGGTTTTATGTTGCTGGGTCGGTAGGAAGGCGCGGGCTCTCTCTCTCTCCCTCTCTCTTTCTCTCTTTTAAAAATCTAATTTATAACATTTGAAATACCAAACAGATTCTTTACATATCTCCTGAGCCCCTGCCCCTCTTCACTACCTCCAGTCTCTTCTTCAGGGAGCAACCCTAAATCCTTCCAATTTAGCATCTTTGTGAGGCCAGACAATGGTGTTAGTTGAGCATTTCCTTGCGTTGTTATAGAGCTGTTTCTAACTGCAAACATCTCCGTTTAATTACTGCTCTGACTGTTGCTGTATTTTCACCCAACCTGCCCCTCGCTTGAGCCCATTGGGCTGGAGAAAGAATTACTCCCCATGCTGGTCCTTAGCCCTGCTTGTTCGGATCTGTAATTGGCCCTGTGTTTTTGACTTTTTGCTAATAAGCAGCTTACTTTCTCTCCCCCTAGACTCAACCCACCACTTTTGTTTCATGAATTTTACAAAGGATTTTAATAGATGCTTTAGGCTATGCAAAATGTTATATGAAGGGAAGCATTAATGCAACAGCCTTGACACAGAGGACGTGTGAATGGCTGCTTATCATTACAGTCAGGTCTCAAATTTTCATTAGGAGTTCTGGAGGACAAAAGAAGAAAAAAGTGCAGCTAGATGAAGGAATATTAACCTATACTGTGTAACCAACTATAATTGCTTAGCATTTTACATTAACTCTCTTCAGACACGGCCTCTCATTATTTTTACACATACATAATAACTGCTTATTACAGCGGTATAGTTCATGTCCATACATTGTGGATAGGTTGTGTCAGCACTTCTAATATAAGACCCACTTTCATGGGTTTAAAACAGCTGTAAAATTTACCTCCAGACCAAAGATTGGTAATCAACTTTCCACCTGGAGAGGGAATTTCGTTTAAAGTTAAAACACACACACACACGCACACGCACACGCGCGCACACACACACACACACACACACACACACACTTTCATTAAGAGAAAAAGTTTGCTTGTTTTAAATTATGGACATAAACAAAATGAATGAACATGCCTAAGACATTTTTTTGAATTTTAAATACAGAGATTTGTCTAAACCCATCCCGAAATGTGCTTTTGATGATAAATGTAAATACATAAATTTTAAACAGCGCCAAAAGTAAATGCCGCATCCATAATAGACTTTATTGAAAATATTTATATTCCCAGCAGATTGCATTTTGTACTGTGGTATATGTATTTTCAAGAGCATAATCTATAGTTTTCATCAGAAAATGAGTAAAACTATTCATCAATTTCAAATGTTAAGAGCCCACAGTCATCCACTTATATAACAACATACAGGCTTTCAGAATTATGCTGAAATTCTGTTTTCAGAAAGTCTCTGAACGAACTGGTTCTAAGGCAAAGACAGTAAGAATTCAGCAAAACACTGATCTTATTCTGACCTGAAATTAGCGACCGTTAAGAGTAGGTTGTAGATATGTCATGTGAAAAAAAATGAATCTGTTTGCAAGGGTTTGGGCTTCTGACAGTAATCCAAAGAGTGGTATTGCTAATTTTCATTAACTTTGCAAAATACTCGAGTTTTCTGCCCCCTACGTTTGTTATGACTGAGACGCACTTGTTTCTAAAGGAAACGTAAACTACAGAATAGCATATAATCTCTTGAAGTTATCAGAGAAACCCTTGCAATGGGCAAATGAGAACTTACACGGACACTTTCACTTAGGTTTAAAAAAGCTCAGAAAAACATTTTGAGAGTAATTCCAGCTGTACTGGTTCCATAGCAACAACTGGAAATACATCCTTACATGCATTACGTTCATGAACAATCGAACCCTACCAATCCCCAAGGGGATAAGAAAGAGCTTGTGTCTTTAATTTCCATGAAGTATCCAGTTCTTCATCTGGTTCTTTCACCTGTTAGCTCAAATGAGAAGGGCCAGTCGTAGCTACGTTTCTCAGACCTAACCGATTCCCTGACACAGGCCAGGAACCACGGAAAACCGGGAAGTAAGAGATGTCCACTTAAAAGTACAAGCCCACTTAGGTTAACGTCGGATTCTATCAAGCAGTTTATTCTACTACTTTCTCTTGAAGTGACAGCTTGCAGAAGGTGGAAACATGGACTAAGAGCGGCTCGCGGCACAAAGACATTAACGTTTCATGGTTTTTGTGTACCAAAGAAGTAGCAGCCCTGTCCCTAAACTGCTGGCGCGAAGGGTTCCCGGCTGGCATATGTGCAGTGACTCCTCTGCGTTGGAAAAGCTGCAACTTGTTAGTACGGTTCCAGTAAACAGAGAGCTGGCCTCACATAGCTAATTAGCTGTGGCCCCGGCTCGCCTGTGCTGGGTAGTGACAGTCTAATCAGAGATGATTGTCATCAGATATCACAGATGTCTCTCCTTGCTGCTCAGCCCAGGCAGGCGCTCGTGCAGTTTGGGGAAGGGAGCGTTAGATGCTGTTCAAAGACACCGGGTCTCTGGGTGTCTCAGCTGCCGGTTCCAGGCAGCTTGTCACTCCTGCCTGCTGGGAGGAAGAAAGCGGGGTTAGGCAAGGGGAGTAGCATACCTGTCGGGTTTTCCGGGAGGCAGTGATGCAATCAGTTTGAAAGGAGCGGTTTCCGAACGAAAAGATATGTAACCGAAGCTACTCGGGACGCTTTTGGAGCCACCTGGGATTCTCGGGGATGACAAATGCTAATTCTCTCAATTTATTATGTATGTTGGAAAAGAAACATACTTAAAGGGGTAAAGAAACAGGCCTAAAGATTTCCAGGCTACAGTCAAGTTTGTGGTAAGAAAAATAAGGCACGACGCAGAGAGGTGCGACTTGAACCATAAAGCAGGAAACTGATGGCCCTTCGGGGCCAGTCCTCTGCCTCTCATGCTCAGCCTGTCCTGCCCACTCCACCCCCACAAGCTTGTAATACCCTCCCCTGGTTTCTGACCCCTCTCCCCAGCCTCCTGTTACCCCTTAGAAGTCCTGGCACTTCCTCTCACCAGCGCTGCTGGTCATCTTCCACCCTGAAGACCTTCAGCCTCCCAAACTTCTCTCCGAGATACAAATGGCCGCCCTTCCGCCCTCACCTTCACCACCATCCATGTGGCTTCTCCAGCACTCTGCTTTCCCAGCTCTTCTTGGGCTCTGCCCAGGGCCCCCTTCCTTCCTTCATCCCTAACACTGGAGCCTCAGGGGTTCCATCCCGGTCCTTGTCTAGTGCCCTCTTCAGCTACCGTCTCCTTCCAACCTCCTCCACAGCTGTGGCCTCAACCACCAAGCCCACTCTAGAAATGGTCTCATTTTCCTCCCGGGCTCTCACTTAACGCGTCACGTCGTTATTGAACGTATTCTCTAAATATCCCACGGACGCCTCGTGCTTCACCTGCCCCAGACTACAAACTCCTCTCTCCTGGGGCCCCGCCTGTCCTCATCCTTTGGTTCTCCCTCTAAGCCAGGTCCTCCATCATACCTGCCGGCCTGGTGAAGACTTCACTGTCTCTGGGGTCACCGGAGTGAAAGACGAAACCACCGTGAGCCCCTGCTTCCTTTTACTCCTGAGGCCCGGCTCTCCAAAAGCCAGGCGGTGTCCTCCCCCTCTTCCTCCATGCCTCCGGATTCATTCCTTCCTCTCCATTTTTCCCTGTGTCTGGCCTTTGTTATCTCCCTGCTGGGCTGTACTCTTGGCACGGATATGCCCTTCACCCTGCATCCAGCATGGTATTTCTGGAATGCAATCCGACCCTGCCATTCCCGTATTCAAAATTGTCAACAGATCCCTAAACGTTGGGGAAAGCCCTGGGTACGAGGCTCCGTCAGTGGACCTGCGTGTTGCTGTCCCCCCCCCCACAGCACGGTGGCTGCAGTTGTACCACGGCTCCACGCCCCTCCCTGCTGCTCCAGACACACACCTGGTCCCAGTCTGGTCCCGTCTTGGCATATTTCCTAAAATGCGTTTCCCTGTTCTACTCAGCAGAGTAATCGCAGACTCACCTCAGAGGTGTCTTTCCTCGGAAGCCTTGTCTAATATTTCTAGGAGAAGAAAATGCCTCTTCCTAAATGCTCCTGGCACCACATTTCCATACTTCTGTTACCGCTGTGGTTACATTCCTCGGAATGCTAATATCGCTGCCCACTCCTCTTGACCGGGAATCCCCAGAGGGCAAGGAATGTTTATCTCTGTGACTCTTCTTCTGGCCGGGTGCCTGGCACACCGCAGACTTTTCAATATTTGTTAAATGAATGAACGAAATAAGCGCGAGGACGAATGAATGAATGACTAGAAACGTATCATTGCACAGGGTCAGGTAGGCCTAAGACTAACATCTTGAAGGTTTCTTCAACTTTCCACGGAGGCTCGGGGAGCTCAGCCTATGTCAAAACGAGAACGGGGGCGCCTGGGTGGCTCGGTCGGTTAAGCGTCCGACTTCGGCTCAGGTCATGATCTCGAGGTTCATGAGTTCGAGCCCCGCGTCGGGCTCCGTGCTGACAGCTCGGAGCCTGGAGCCTCTTCGGATTCTGTGTCTCCCCCTCTCTCTGCCCTTCCCCCACTCGGGCTCTGTCTCAGTCTCTCAAAAATGAATAAAAACATTTAAAAAAAATTAAGAAACAAAACGAGAACACAAAGAGAAGTTGTAATACTAATGGTAATAATAACCGCCATTCGTTAGGCACCTACTGTGTGCCAGTCACCATGCCAAATTTACACGAATTATCCCGTTTAATCCAGTGTAAGTCTTATAAATATAACTCTCTCTCTCTTACAGATAAGGAAACCGAGGTTCAAGGCCACATATCTAGGCCTACACTGGCTGCGTGGTCCACAAGTACGGTCTTAGGAGTTTTGCACTTTGGAATTTGGCCTGCAGCAGAGATGAAGAGGAGGTATGGAGAACACGCTTTGTATTTTCGGGTGGAAAATAAGGTGGAGGGTCTTACTAAAAGCTGGCCGGTCTAGTCCGTCCGCAAAGTATGGTGCCAGGCTAGGCTGGCAGTTCTTCCTCTCCATCAGTTAGCTACCTTCCTCAGCTTTGGGGCCACCGGTGAGCCCCTTACTGGTGACAGCCACCTTGTAAATTGCAGGCCTTCATTCTTGAGCGGTGCTCAGGAAGGAACTGGGTTGGAAAAGCACTGAAATGTGCTGACGTGGGACGGAATCCTTGCCCGGGAAGTTCAACGAAAATGTGGCCAGAACCCTCGGTTTGCAAACGAAACATTTTCACAACCCACTTATTATTTGTTAGATGTGATGTTTTTCGCCCCATGAGTTGAATAATGGGAGCCGTGGTTATTGTGGCCCAGGGTAGACAGGCCCCAACTGCACACAGCATAAAGAATGCGTGTTAGAGCAAAAGCGAGAAGGTGGCAGAGTTGTTGAGTTTAAAACTTCTGGATGCTTGTAAATAATATTGAAAGGCTGTTTTCCAACATTTAATTGGGTGAAATATAAGGGTCTTTTTATTTAAAAAAAAATTTTTTTTGGAATGGGGAGGAAGTGCTGGAAAAAATATGTCTTTGGCCTTGGCACTGAAACCATAACGTTCTTGTACCACTCTTCTACCCCCTGCCTTTCTAATATGTTTACTACATTTTTTTAGTCTCTGGTTTGAACTTTATCCTGTCAAGTTTCTGGACTTGTAAGCAGTATGCAACTTCCTAGCAATTGAGGTAGATACTGACTCATTTTAATTCGAACCATTTTGCTGGGCTCATTGAAAACAACAATGGGCTTAAAAAGCCACAACGCTGTTAAAAGCACGGTAAGGACCGGGGAGGACCACTAAAGGCTCCTGATTTGAGTGTGAGTTCATAAGTTTAATCATACGTAATCGATTATTTTTACAGGGGAGTATTTTTTTTTTTAGCCCTGTGGTTATATGGTAGAAAAATAAAAGCAAAATATGTGTGGCCAAGGAAATAAGAATAAGTAAAAGGGTCTAAATAAGCTAAGGCCGATATCAATTCTGTACATAACCAGATCAAGGAATACTAGGATCACAACGTGCTGTTGTAGCACCTTGCTGTTTAGAAAGGGCTTTCATATAGTTGGTCAGTTACGTATGGACTATAGGCCAAGCTTATGAGGTTGGCAGATAAGCATCATCATCCCCATTTTTAAAAAAGAGAACTGAGGTTTAACAAGAGGAAGTAACTCTCCCAGTACAGGTCGGTTCTCTGAAGCCTAGTGCTTTCTCGCCCCTAGAATCACACAGCGTCCAATGTGCATGGGCCCGTGTGTTCTAGAAGCCGCTCTCAGGATGCAGACTCCGGTTTAACTCTGTAGCAGGGTGAAACAGTAAGCAAAGTCAAGATTGTGCAAAAGTTGCATTTCTGGTCCTAAAGCCTGGTTTAATAAAAGCAAATCAGCCTTGATTATTGCCTAAGTAAATGAAAGTGTTAATTAATCTCGCCTCCCTGGTCAGAAATAAAAGCCTGTGAAATTCAAACATACCTGAGGAATGTGAACAGGCAGCCGTGAACTTGTGACAAGGGTGTAGGCACATTTGCTGTTGTTTGCCCCGCGCGCAGTGTGGAGACTGCAAGATAGTAAACACTTAACAAGTGTGGGAAGGAATAAAGGAGGGGAAGAGAGAGAGAGAAAAAGAAAGGAGTGAATGAAAAATTAAAAGAAGGAGAAGAGGAAGGAGGGAGAGACACTTCATTCGCTAATTGGCTGCATTCAAGGTGAATATTAACGAAGGCATGGTTTGGAGAGTTGCCAATTTGTTCTTCCTGCCTCAGCCGTTAGCTGACTGCCTTTCATTAAGTATGAATATATATCCACATTCGTAGATAAGTCAACAGTTCCATATACACCCACACCTTCTAACACATGCGTGCGCGTGCATGCACACACACACACACACACACACACACTCTCTCTCTCTCTCTCTCTCTCTCACGGAGCTTCCTGCCTAGCACAAAGGGTCAAACAAAGGTGCGATCGAAGAGGAGGATGAAAAGATTGTAGATGAGGAGGGGATAAGAAGGCACATTTCAGTCGAGAGTTCTATTTCTTTGACTAATTAACATGATAAAATTGAAACGCCCACGTATGCACGCCCACGGAGTTTCCCTAACTTGGAAAGTGTAAGGTGGTGACGTTTTGCCGCAACGGGGTTAAAAATATTCACCGCCATGTGAAAGATGCTTAAAATGAGAAGCTTTCTACAGATCCTCACGGGGGAGAAAAGAGCCCAACTTCAGAAGATGCTGGCCAAATTATGACCCGTTTCCAACAGAGGGATCCACCTTAAGAAAGGTCCAGAGAGCTCAACAGAAACCAAATACAGTAAGAGGAAGTTGGAAGTGTGGGTGTCAGGCTGTCAGTAATCTGACAGCTAACGTAACTACCCTCTAATCCAGCCAGCTCCAGCCACGCTCTCCGCTGACACCGCCAGGACTGACTGACAGCTGAGGAGCAGGCACTTTTTACAGGCTCAAGTGACATCCAGTCTATTAAGGCTGACAAGCACAAAGCAGAGATTTGCCCTGAATGGTTTGGTACTGAAGCCTAGTAAAGGGGTTATTGGAAAGGTCTTAGAGAAAGTGTCAGACTCCAGCTCAGATGATAACAATATTGTAATGATGGGACTGGACAATGAAGTGCTATGATTGCCCATACGGGCAGTTAGACTGTAGGCGAATGGGGAAGGCTGAGAAGGAGCACACAGAAGCCGACGGATTCCCCAAGGCCAGCGCACCACCATTTGAGGAGTTTTTTTTGGCGATGTGTTCGCCTGGGCCTGGAGACGGTTTCCCAAAGTTGCATATTAATGGTGTGGTCTGCCCGGCACGGTGGTGGGGGTGAAAACTAGGCAGTGAGGGAGGGCTGGGCGTAAACCAGGCAACACGTGAAAGGAGTGTTTGCCTGGGTCACCCCTCAGTCCATCGAGAGGCGTTGACAATAGTTTCCAGAAGAAGATGGATGGTAATATTCGGACTACCGCTTTGCGTATTAACTCCGGCTGAAAAGTATATTAGCAAGTGCAGCGACATCACCGTGATTATCGTCGTGGCTGGTTTTGACCGCACTGGCTCCGGCAGGTGCCAGACGCGTGCCAGGCACAACGCCCAGAATTTCTTCAGCGGGCTTTTCTCCGAAGGACGGTAAAATGAATTGTTTTTCCTGAGTGTCATTTCGGAGTTCTCTCTGCGAAGTAAAGAAAAAAGGGCACATATCATAATCCTCTTTTATTCGTAGGAAAATGTCCAGCAACGAAAAAATAAATGCCTGGCGCATCGGGGCCCCAGGTCCCTGTCCAGGCATTCTGCCCAGCGTCCATTCCACTCACTCATTCTGACATTCGTGCCTACCAGTTGTGAAAGAGTTTAAACATCACCAGCTGGTGACGCCCATGATGTAAAAATTCACAAGAAAATTTCAGGCTTTGTTCTTAGACTCCCAAGTTTACTTTTTCAAAATTTTTCTCAAAAAGTTAACTGCTAAAGCTTTTCCCATGTCGAACGTCCTTGGGAGTCCCATACATAAGGAGAGTTGAAGGCTGAGTGGGCATAGATAAGAAGAATCTTTAAAATTTGAGAACATAACAAACCCCCCGGACCACAACCAAGAAAACAAGATTTTGCCCTTAGAAATCTGGATCTGTCTGCTTGACTTTCATTTAAAATGGCTTCGGTTCTGCTCCGGCTTCTCCCAAGATTTCTCTAAGATTACCCATAAAGAGACCAAAAAAAAAAAAAAAATGACTAAACTTTATAATACTTCCCAAATGTTAGGAAAGATAGTGATTATTATTTCCAGCATGTGGGAATAATATTCTCAGAACTGTGCCTCCCCCCGCCCCACCACCACCAATGATGCTACGGTGAAAAACAAAACTGAGGACTGGCAGTGCTGTGCAGCTGAAAACCAATGACACCTGCCATCAAAAAGGTAAATAGGGAAATAATATATTCCTCTCCATCTGTCTGCCCCGTGGCTGAGAAACTAAAAAACTACACCAATCAAAACACTCAGCAGCCATCCCTTCATTAAATGGATGCCACTTTTTAAGTCAACTGGTGTCCTTCTGTCCACTGATGTGAATTTTGAGACTTCAGCTTCTAGAAAATGATTCGTGAAAGTAAAGGAAGGCCGGAGGTGGTGCCTTGCATTTTTGAAGGCACAGCACACACACACAAAATAACAAAGTTTATGGATCGAAGCAGGCAAAAGAATACTAGAAGCAGTGTGAAGGTTTTTTGAAATAGTGTTTGATGAGATAAATAGCTTAGGAGCATGGGAGAATCAGGAACCGGAGAGAGAAAAGGATCCTATATATGCCCAGCATTGCCAGACAATATTAATACTTCCCAATACAAATTGGTCTAGTGTGCATATTCAGCCTCAAGGGGGCTAACAGTGGAGCCACATGTTTTCTAAATAACCAAACTATTGACAAACACCAAATCTGGAAGATTTCTGCTGGGCATGAGGTCCAGAAGAAGAAAGAGGCCATCTGGAATTGAAATCCCAGAGAAAGCGGAGCCAGTCCCACTGTGACAAATTGCGGCCGAGGAGATAATGCTAAGCCATGAAAGTAAGAAGAAGAAGAGAAGTAGGAGCAAAGAGACAGGCAGTGGAATCTGAGCCAATCCTCCTTCACGGATGCTTAAAAGGGCAATGAAATGTCATTAGGGCTTGTAAAGCTCCAACGTATTCCTGGGAATCTAGACGTCCATGTACAAGTATAGGACTGGGCACATGCTTAGGAATAACCTGAGAAGGCCCTAACCACTCATCTCTGGCTGACTTGGAGGGTCTGCACAAGCAGGAAAGTGAAGCCTAAGGCAGAGTTGTCAACTGCCTGGCTCAGCGTTGAAGGTGTTCCCCCAAATACACACAGAATCCCTCGGCAAAGATGGAGAGGCTTGTTGTTCTAGACATTTAAGAAAATCTCTCTCCGATCGTTACTGACCACTGAGATGACTGAGCAGAGATTTCAATAGCCACACATGACAAATAACATAGACTTTATGGAACAATTCAGATGTCACTAAATAGATAACAACAACTACATCAAGCAGCAATATCAACAAGTCCTGAAGAGAGGGAAACATCTGATTTCTAGAGAACATTAGAGTATGTAAAATGTCCAGTTTTCAAGTAAAAGCTAAAATACATGCAAAGAAACAAAAAAATATAACCAGTATACAGCGACAACAAAAAAGCTATCAATAGAAGTGGTCTCTGGAAAGACTCAGATGTTGGACTTATTAGACAAAGACTTTAAGTCAGGCATTTTAAATATATTTAAAAAAACTCAAGGAAGCATGTCAAAAAAAAATTAAAGAAAAACATAAGAACAGTGTCTCACCAAATATATAATATTATTGAAGAGATAGAAATTGTAAAAAAAAAAAAAATCGTGGGGTTGGAAAGTATCATAATTTAAACCAAAAATTCACAATGTGGGCTCCACACCAGAATTGGGCAGGCAGTAGAAAGAATCAGCGAACTTGAATACAGGTCAATTGAGATTATCCAGTCTGAAGAACAGAAAGAAAAACGAATTTTACAAAGTGACCATAGCCTCAGAAGCTCAAAAAACGTCATGAAGCACAGAAACATACACATAATGGTGGTCTCAGAAGAAAATTAAGAGAAAGGGGTAGAAAGAATATTTGAATAAATAATGGCAGGAAACTTCCCAAATTTGATGAAAAGTATTAATGTATACATCCAAGAAGCTCAATGAATTCCAGGTAGAATAAACTCAAGAGACGTATGCCTAATAAACAAAGCGTTCAAAGACCAAGGGAAGATCTTGAAAGCAGCAAGAACAGGACACCCTCGTCACGCGGAAGTGGTCATTAATACAATTAGCAGCTGATTTCTCATCAGAAACCATGGAATCCAAACAGCCGTGGGATGACATGTGCGCTGTTGAAGGAGACAAAGCTGTCAATCCAGAATTCCATACTCAGTAAAACTATCCTATAAAAATGAAGGGGAAAATAAGACAAAAATATAAACGACAGACAGACCAAGTAAAAGTTTCTAAATAAGCAACCATCAAAAGGGTCTATTGCTATGAATAAAAACTGAGAGCCTTTTCTGCTAGCCGGTCTCCTTTACAAGAAATGCTAAAGAGAATTCTTCAGGCTGAAATGCAAGGACACCAGATCGTAACTCAATTCAACCTGAAGAAATAAAGCAAACTAGTAAAAGTAACTACATAGGTACATATATAAAAGACAGAAACAGTGTGCTTTGTGTTTCTCACTACTTTTCCCTCCATCTGATTTCAAAAACAGCTTCCTAAATCAATCATTATAAATAGGTGTTGATGTGCACAACATGTACGAAGATGTAATTTGTGACAAAACCAGTATCAAGGAGAGGAGCAATGGAGCTACGTGTGTGTGTGTGTGTGTGTGTGTGTGTGTGTGTGTGTATACATATATGTGTGTGTGTGTATCTATATATATGTGTGTGTGTGTATATGTGTGTATGTGTGTGTGTATATATGTATATATATGTATATATATGTATATATATGTATATATATGTATATATGTATATATATGTGTATATATATATTATATATATATATATATATATATATATTATTGTCAAATTGGTTTCCATACAACACCCAGTGCTCATCCCAACAGGTGCCCTCCTCAATGCCCATCACCCACTTTCCCCTCTCCCCCACCCCCCGTCAACCCTCAGTTTATTCTCAGTTTTTAAGAGTCTCTTATGGTTTGCCTCCCTCCCTTTCTGTAACTTTTTTTTCCCTTTCCTCTCCCCCATGGTCTTCTGTTAAGTTTCTCAGCATCCACATATGAGTAAAAACATGGTAACTGTCTTTCTCTGCCTGATTTATATCACTTAGCATAAACCTTCCAGTTCCATCCACGTTGCTGCAAATGGCCAGATTTCAATCTTTCTCATTGCCAAGTAGTATTCCATTGTATATATAAACCACATCTTCTTTATCCATTCGTCAGTTAATGGACATTTAGGCTCTTGCAATGGAGCTATTTGGAGCAAAGTTTTGTCATTTAAGTTAAGTTGGCATTAATCAGAGCTAGATTATTATAAATTATTATGTTAATTGCAATCTCTAGGGCAATCACCTTAAAAAATATATAACAAGAAAGGTGGTTAAAATGGTACAATAGAGAATATCTATTTAACACAAAAGAAGACAGTAATGGAGGAATATAGAAACAAAAAAGACACAACATACAGAGAACAAATAAGAAAATGAGAAATATAAATCCCCTTTATCAATAATTACATTAAATGTGGATGATCAAACTAATTAAAAAGCAGATATTGGCAGAATCGATTAAAAATAGCATGATTCAACTACATGCTGTATATTTTTTTTAAGTTTATTTCATTTATTTTGAGAGAGAGAGAGAGAGAGAGAGAACACATGGAGGGGCAAAAAGAGAGGGAGAGAGAGAGAATCCCAAACAAGCTCCACACTGTGAGCCCAGAGCCTGATGTGGGGCTCAAACCCACAAACCATGAGATTATGACCTGAGCCAAAATCAAGAGTCAGATGCTAAGCCACTCAGGTGCCCCATGAGCCTCCCAGGCACCCCTCAACTACATGCTGTCTAAAAGAGACACACTTTAGATAGGAAGACATGAGTAGGTTCAAAGTGAAACGTTGAAAAAAAAGATATACCATGTAAACAATGACTAAAAGAAAGCTAGAGTGGCCACACAACATCATACAAAATAGACTGTAAGACAAAAACTGTTCCTAGAGACAAAAATTCTGGGTGGCTCAGTTGGTTGAGCCTCCGACTTTGGCTCAGGTCATGATCTCACAGCTTGTGAGTTTGAGCCCCACATCAGGCTTGCTGCTCTCAGCACAGAGCCTGCTTCAGATGCTCTGTGTCCCACTCTCTGCCCCTCCCTCACTTGCACTCTCTCAGAAATAAATAAAAATCTTTTAAATTACATTCTATAATGTAAAAGGGTCAAGCCATCAAGAAGATATAATTATAAACATATATGCATCTAACGATAGAGCACCAAAATACATGAAGCAAAAACTGACAGACTTGAAGGGAGAAATAGACAATTCAACAATAATAGTTGGAGACTGTAATATCCCACTTTCTGTCTAGAACAACTTGACAGAAAATCAGCAAGTAGAAGACTTGCCCAAACTACAAGCCAGCTATAAAACACAGCTATCAAACAAAGCAAACATCTATGAAACACCCCACCCAACAACAGCAGAATACATATTCTGCTTCTCAAGTGCGTATGTAAATTTCTCCAAAATAGATCATATATTAGGTCATAAAACAAGTTTGAATACACCTAAAAATATTGAAATCATTCCAAGTATATTCGGCAAACACAGTGGAATGAAGTTAAAAATCCATAGCAGAAGGAAATTTAAGTAATTCACAAATATGTGAAAATTAAACAACACATTTCTAAATAATCAATGGATCAAAGAAGAAATCATAAGGGTAATTACAAAATACTTCAAGATGAGTGCAAATGTATCTTCATGATATGCAATGAAAACAGTGTTTGGAGGGAAATTTATAACTGTAAACACCTACTTTAAAAAAAAAAAAGAAAACTCTCTCAAATGAATAGACTAACCTTCTACTTTAAGAAACTAGGGGGGGAAAAAAGAGCAAATTAAAAACCAAAGCAAAAGGAATAAAGGAAGTAATAAAATTAGAGCAGAAAAAATAAATTAGGAGAAAACAATAGAGAAAATCAACAAAACTAAATGTTGGTTTTTTGAAAAGATCAACAAAATTGACAATTAGCTATATGGACTAAGAAAAAAAAGAGGACTCAAATTGCTACAAAAAAAAAAAAAAAAAGGAAACATCACTACTGACCTTACAAAAATAAAAAGATAAGGGACTACTTTGAATACTTGTATGTCAATCAATGGATAACCTAAATGATATAGACAGAATCCTAGAAAGGCAAGAAACTAATAAAACTGTTTCAAGAAGGAATAGAAAATCTTAACAGACCAATAGCAAGTAAAATAATGTAATTAGTAATCCAAAAGTTTCCCACAAAGAGAAGTCCAGAACAAGATGTCGTCAGTGATGAATTCTATTAAACATTAAAGAATTAACACAAATTCTTCACAAACCCTTCTAAAATACAGGAGAAGAAGGAACACTTCTCCAGTTATTCTATAAGGCCAAACACATCACAAGAAACAGAAACTACAGATTAATATTTTTAATGAAAATCCTCAAGCAAATACTAGCAAACTGAATCAGAAACATACAGAGAGGATTATATGCCATGACTAAGTGGGATTTATCCCAGGAATGCAAGGTTGGCTCAACATATGAAAGTCAATCACCATAATACACCATATTAATAGAATAAAAATCAAAACCCACAGGATTATCTCAATAGACACAGAAAAAGTATGGGACAGAATCTAACATTCTTTCATGATAAAAAGACTCAATAAGTTAGAAGGGAAATTCCTGAACCTGATAAAAGGTCTCTACAAGAAAGCTCACAGCTATATCACACATACAGTGGAAAGACTGAATGCCTTCTTCCTAATATCAGGATTAAGTCAAGGATGCTCACTCTTGCTTTTACCAATTTTCTTCAACACTGTAGTATGTGTCCTAGCTAGAAAAATTAGTCAATAAAAATGAAGTTAAAAGGGAATATTGGGAGGGAAGCAGTAAAACTGTCTCTATTTGGAGAAGACATAATGTTGCACCTAAAACACACTAAGGAATAACAAAAAAATTTTATAGGCAATAAACAAGTCCAGCAGGTTGGCGGAATACAAGATTAATCTGCAAACATTAGTTGTATTTCTGTGCACCAACAATGAACAATCCAAAAATGAAATTAAGAAAACAGTTCCTTTAATAATAGCAGCAACAGAATAAAACAGGAATAAGCTTAATACTTAAAACATCATTGAAAGAAATTGAAGAAGACCTAAATAAATGGAAAAACATCCATTGTAATGGATTTGAAGATTTAACAGTGTTAAGAGGGCAATGCCCTTCAATTTGATCTATAAATTAAATGCAATACCAATCAAAATTTAAGCTACCCTTTTTGCAGAAATTCACAAACAGATCCTAAAGTTTGGAAAACGCAAGAGATCCATAATAGCCAAGACAGTATTGAAAAAGAACAAAATTGTCCATCACAATTCCCAATTTCAAAATGTACCACAAAGCTACAGTAATCAAAACCGTGTGGTACTGCCACAGGTTGGACTTACAGATCAGGGTCCTAGAACTGAGAGTCCAGAAATAAACCTATATGTTTGTGGTCAATTGACTTTTGACAGTGGATCCAGGACCATTCAATAGGGAAAGAAGTCATCTGAACAAACGATGCTAGAACAACTGAATATCTACAAGAAAGGATGAAGCTGGACCTCTATCTCATACCATATGCAGAGATGACCTTAAAATGTATCAAAGACTTCAGTAGAAAACTATAAAATTCTTAGATATAAACACAGGTATGATTCTGCATGACCGTGGATTAAACAACATTGTCATAGATATGACACCTAAAACCCAAACAGCCAAAGGAAAAATAGATAAATTTGATTTCATTAAAATTAAAACCTTTTATGCTTCAAAGGCAAGAAGCACATGAAAAGATGCCCAACATCATTACTCATTAGGAAATGCAAAACTACAATGAGATACACTTCACATCTACTGGAATGACTATAATTTTTTAAAAATTAGACAATAACAAGTATTGGCAAGATGTGGAGAAGTTGCCTTATATCTTGCTAATAGGGATGAAAATGGTGGGGCTGCTATGGAAAATAGTTCGCAATTCCTTAAAAAGTTAAACATAGAGGGGCACCTGGGTGGCTCAGTCGGTTAAACATCCAGCTCTTGATTTCGTCTCAGGTCATGACCTCATGGTTCATGAGATGGAGCCCTGCATTGGGCTCTACGTTGACATCACAGAGTCTTCTTGGAATTCTCCCTCTCCTCCTCTCTCTTTCCCTCCCCCTGCTCATGCACTCTCTCTTTCTCTCGCAAAATAAATAAATAAACATTAAAAAAAAGTTAAACACAGAGTTACTATATGACCCATCAATTCCACTCCTAGGTATATACCCCAAAGATTTACAGCATATGTTCACATAAAATGTGTATACATGTGTTCGTACCAGCATTATTCATAACAATAAAAAGGTGGAAACAACCCAGATGTTCATCAATTAATGAATGGATAAACCAAAATGTGGCATATCCATACAGCAAAATATTATTCAGTCACAAAAGTGAATGAGCTATTAAAAATGCTACAGTATAGATGAGCCTTAAACATATGCCAAGTGAAAGAAACCTGACACAAAATGCTACATGGGTGTACATTACATTAATTTTATATAAAATGAATTTGGTATGGCAGGAATAAAAAAACTAATATAACTGTGAATGGCATTGTTGAATCACTATAGTGTGCACCTGAAACTAATATAACACTGTATGTTAGCTATACTGGAATGGAAAGGAGAAAGGAAAGGAAAGGAAAGGAAAGGAAAAGAAAGGGAAGGGAAGGGAAGGGAAGGGAAGGGAAGGGAAGGGAAGGGAAGGGAAGGGAAGGGAAGAAAGGGAAGAACTGTGAAAGCCAGAGTGCTTTTCTAGGCAACAATTTAATGCTACCACGTTATGATCAAGTAAAACTAATTTTGTGGAAGTAATTTAGTGCACTCTCTTCAAAGAATTCCAAGTTCTCACTTCCATCTGATGGGAACCAAGATTGAAGCGCAGCGAGCTTCCCATGAGGACACAGAGGCAAAAATCAGCATGTGTCCCAGCAGGCAAGGCCCCCAGAGTTTATCTGTGACCCTCTGCCTGAGAAGGACCCTGGCCAACATCAAGTGAGCTTGATTTCCTGCTCTGTGTGTACTTTGTATCAGTCATTCAGCACATTTGTCAAGTGTATTCCAGAGACGCCATTGGTCAGTTCCTGAGGAAATTCCAAATTAGTGAGGCCCTAGCCTCAAGGAACCCGCAACAGTGGTAGAGATGCATATAAATTTCCTACCATAGGATAAAGACCAATCATGTCACATTTCGGCAGAATAGAAATGTCAGGGAAACCATGTGTGCCTGGAAATTTACCTTTCCAGTTGAGACTTAAAAAGGTGGATTCTGGAATATTCCTGAAACCCAGCTGAGAAGTATCCGAAGGGAGGAGGGGCAAGGAGGAAAAGTGAAGGTGGAGGGTGGTACTGGATGCAACGTAAGTGGTTATTTTTATAGAGACAATCAGCATTTAACCTTAACATTGATTCTTACAGACTGTGTAATTTGGGGCAATCCATGCAATTCTTCTCTGCTTCTGTTTCTTTGTGTAATACAAAGATAATAATAGCATCTATTTCATGTGGGTATTTTGGGGATTAAATAAGGACCTATGAAGTGCTTAGCAGAGAGCCTGGTACAACGTCATAATCATTCAGACCCATTAGGTCCCTCCTCCCCCAATTGATTCTGGAGGCATCTGATGAAATAAAGCTAGCATGGCATGTCTTTAATGAGGATTCCCGCTTGGAGTTAAAAACTTAAGGCCTTTTGGAGAATTTTAAGATAGGTAATGTTCAGGGTTTTGTTCTTACATATCTTGGATGGATCTCTCAAACCGTAACTCTAAATCTGGGACTATTAGTGGAAGTCTAAATGGTTACTGTTACCGATGTTACCGATAATGCCGAACACCAATTAAATCATCTACTCTACCCTTGGTGGACTCATCTGTCACTATGTTGTATACGTAACTTACACTTTTTTTTAAAGTTTATTTATTTTTTAGAGAGAGCACACAAGCAGGGGAGGGGCAGAGAGAGAGGGGGACAGAGGATCCCAAGCAGTCCCTGCACTGACAGCAGCGAGACTGATGTGGGGCTCAACTCATAAACCGTGAGATCATGACCTGAATCGAAGTTGGAGGCTCTGTTGACCGAGCCACCCAGGTGCCCCGCAATTTATACTTTTAAAATAACAATGTTGACTCTCCAGTACTACGATTCAGAATAATCCAAGATTTCCAGATCTTGATGAAACAATGTAAAATCCATTAGCATTAGAGCCAAAGCTTCCCTCCTACACATTCCAGGAGGTCAATACTATTTTTTATTCTGGCCGGCATAAATATTTATTGGCTCATGAAGTCATACTGAATAACATGGACTTGCCTAGTGACCCACCCCGTCTCCACTATAATTCTTGATTATGGAGACTCTTGACCATTGGAGGAAAATTCTGACATAAAAGGAGTGTTTGAAATACGAGTTAGCTGACTCATTATGCTCTGAATTCAAATAGATTTTTGACAGTTCACTAACAATGCCCAACCGTTTAGTTACCCTTATTTTAGTCATTTCAGTTATAAAATTTTCCCTTGATTTCTGTCTGTTAACGCTATCACTTGTGTAGCTCTTGCGACCTCGTTCACCAGCTCAGAACACAAATTTGATTACGTCTTGTCATCTTCAAATTAAAATTGCTTCATCCCCCATTCATCAGAGTAACATGGATCCAGGATCTTCCAAGGTCATCCTTGCCCATCATCTAAGGACCCCAGATATTCCCTCATTCTAAAGTGGCTTAGTCCTGCTCTGGACGCCTCTCAGAAAGCAGCTAGGGAATCAGACTGGGGGTGGGGGGGTGGGGTGGGGGGGGCAGCCTGAAAATGACTTCCTATTATTGTCGATGCCATCCTCCGCTACGCCTTTGTGCAGCGTTTCTCTTTCTGGTTCAGGCTGGTGTACAGACCTTATCAGTGCTTCGGATAATAAAAATCGGTTCACGGGGACGTGTGCAATTCCTATTCTCAAAGCAGGTCCGCACCGTGTCAGAACAAGCCCTTCCCTGAGTCTAGGTGTCGCCGATGAGCCAGGAGGCGTACTCTAGACTGCCGTCCCTTGTGGGGATTTTCCTCTTGGGTGGTCTTCACTTTCTTCTCCTCCCAGGAGACCTCAGTTGAGACTCTGAATCTGGCAGA
Organism: Herpailurus yagouaroundi; assembly: GCF_014898765.1. Classification (NCBI taxonomy): domain Eukaryota; kingdom Metazoa; phylum Chordata; class Mammalia; order Carnivora; family Felidae; genus Herpailurus; species Herpailurus yagouaroundi. Next base: position 56,306,063 of record NW_024412395.1, on the reverse strand, counting down.
AGCATCTAAGGATGTGGAATCTCACAAGAGCTGGGAACGTGATAGAGTTGGTACCGCCAGTTTCCTTTTTACAAGGCTTCTTGATGTCCACGAACATGTCCTCCTTCCCCCCACAATGATCAGATCTACATACCGGGCTGTTATTTGGAGAGGCTGCCTTTGTCAAGCCACAGAAAGGGCCTGTTACTCACTCTCCCCCTGGAGCAGCCAGGCCCAATTGCTTGACAGTTACATAATTGAGAGGAGTCTTTTCAGTGGCCTCCCAGAACAGGTTGCAAGGGAACTTGCCATATCTACCAAAGCTGTCGCGGATTTTAAAAGATACCTTGTCCTGAGGGAACGAAAAAAATATTAGCATTGCACCCGGACGCTATGCGGGGAATTCACAGAAAAAAAAAAAAATTCAGTGAAGACAAGTCTTGGAGTTAGCCTGCTACCTATCAGATTTAATCGTGATTCTGCTATTTAGCAGCTGCGTGCTCAAGCAAGTAAGTCGATCACTCTGAGCCCGTGTAACAGCGCGGCTAGAAAGTATCCGTGGCTCTAAGTCGTGAAGAACTGAGAAATCACAGCGTAAACAAACTCGAGTTTTAATCTTTCTTCCATAAGAAGTACAAAAGTTGCCAACTGCAGACATTGGTTCGTAGCTCAAGATGGCAGAACCAAGGGCCCCACATTTCTCTTGGCATTTCCCTCATAGTCGCGACACGGCACTTACGTAAACAGCGGGCGTATCACATCTCAGGCAGTGGCCCGGAGGAGAGAATGTGAAGAAGGAAGGGCCAGTGCTCGTTTCAGGAAAGCAAGAGCATCCCAGAAATCCCTAGACCACTTTGGTTTATATTTTATGGGCCAGACTGTGCCACACAGGCAACTTCTAACTTCAAGAGAGTCTAGGAATGGGAATTGTAGCTCTCCAGGGTATAAGGAGACACTGAAAAGTGGGTGAATAAGGCTGCCGTGTCGGGCACACAAGCAAAGACCCGAATTAAGGGCAGTAGCAGCAAGGAGGAAGAACTGCGGACGGGATCGAAGCTGGAGTCAACAACGTTCTTTGAGTCACTGAGGGTGGGTGATGATGGGGAGGGCAGAGGTCAGGAACCGCATCTCATTTTTCTTTTCTTTTTTTTTTTTTTTCAACTTTTTAAAATTTATTTTTGGGACAGAGAGAGACAGAGCATGAACGGGGGAGGGGCAGAGAGAGAGGGAGACACAGAATCGGAAGCAGGCTCCAGGCTCCGAGCCGTCAGCCCAGAGCCCGACGCGGGGCTCGAACTCATGGACCGCGAGATCGTGCCCTGGCTGAAGTCGGACGCTTAAACCGACTGCGCCACCCAGGCGCCCCTCACATCTCATTTTTCAAGTAGCCTCCTGAAGGGCCTAATAAAGTCCTCGAGATAAAATGGACCGTCAAAGATAGGTCCCCAGAAGATGTTCAGAGTTGTGATTCTGTGGGCGTATAGCAGGACCCCAGACCCCTCTTCAGGGAGCCAGGCCTTGCAGAGTCACGGAAACTTATCGGTTAGCACTTGCTTGGTCTTTAGGCAAAACTCATGCCGAAATCCTTCATCAGGGACCTTCTCCTGTTTTCGCTTCGTGCCTTTATGTCAATGACGGACTCAAACAAAAATGCTATCACTGTGTATGAAAAGGCACTTCCGTGGCATCGACAGGGGATAGATAGAGGGCTCGATAGCCTCCGGAATCCTCTCAGGGGCACTGGCGCCTGAGCTTGCCTTCCACAAGAACCAGCGGGTCAGTCTCGTGGAGCCCCTTTTACACGGGTATCCTATTATTTAACAGGCACTTTAAATTGAGACCAGCATCCTGATTCTCAAGCAGCCTGGCTTTTATTGGGAGTCTCTGCCACGTTCAAACATCTTTAATACATTTTAAAAATAGAATTGTAAAAGGCAGCAACCGGACTTCAAAGCATCGACATGTTGGCCAGAATTGTGAAGCTGGCGACAATTTTCGCTGGTTGTAAAGCTCGTGGAGCCTCTTTCAATCCCCAGAAAAACTGAAGAGCGAGGCGCTTGGTATACATTCCTCCCGTGTGTGTCTCCCGGATGGGCCGGGGCAGACCAAGCGTGGGGCACAGAGCTGGCAGAGAGGGAACCAGTGTGCCTCCGGGCAGGGCAATCAGGCCCCCGCAGAGCTGGGAGAAACTAGGTCGAACTGAAAAGAAAGAGATGTGAGAGGGGATTAGCCACCCTTTCTGAGCTCTGGTTCCTCAGATCCTTCATTTCCTCCCTACGTCTTCCTTCCACGTGAAAGCTCCAGAAGTTCTCTGCCCTCAGGTAAACTCTCTTTGTCCCCCTCCCGGATCCCCGTACACTTATTCCACATCGCATTCTGTCTCCTGCTGCCACCTCTGGGCTGTGAGCACATCGAAGACAAGGCCTGTCTCTTATTCACCTCCTGGGCACAGCAAATTAAATGTGTGTTTCGAGAAAGTTGAGTCTCGCGGGAGAAGCCGGCCGACAGGATCTGGGTTGGGGGAATTATGAAGGGAGGTTGTCTGCCTTCCCTGAACCTAAGGCAGAGGTTCTCAGAGTGTGGTCTCTGAATCACAGAGCATTGATCCCAAGTCTCAGCGCCGCTTGGGAACCCTGGAAATGCGTGTTCTCAGGCCTGGCCCCAGACCCACTGAGTCAGAAAGTCTGTATGAGTCGGGATTCTCCAGAGAAACAGAACCGATAGGATGTGGGTAGAGAAAGATTTATTACAGGGAATTGGCTCGCGCGACCGTAGAGGCTGACAAGTTCCAAGGTCTGCAAGGTGAGTCAGCATGCTGGAGAGCGGGGAGAGCCAATTGTGTGTGCTTTCCACCAGAAGGCCAGCAGCCTAGACACCCAGGAAGAACTGACGCTGTAGCTCGAGCACCAGAGCAGGGGGGGAGAAAAGCCCCCGTTCCAGTTTCAAGATGAGTCAGGCAGTGAGGAATCTCAGAAACCTGTGTTTTCGCAAAGCTTCCAGGTGATTCCATTGCCCACCGACGTTCAGGAATCGCTGACAAACTTCCCAAGTCTCAGTTTCCTCATCCTCATCCGGAAAATAAAGCTAACAAAAACGACCTCGAAGGGCTGTTCCAAATATAAAATCAGATGACGTATGTATACCGCCTAGTCCAGAACCTCAGGCATATTCATCACTCAGCAAAAGCATTGGAGGCCAAATCTATTTTGGTTGGCTTCCTTTCGCTAGAATTGACCTTTGGAGACCACTTCCGATATTGGCAGCGTCCCCTGGTACATTTGGGTTACTCACACAAGAGTTTCCTTTGGTTCCTCTAAGGCCCCAAGTTCACCTAGCTAAGCCCTGTCCTTGCAGAGTCCTTGTAAGTTGGCCTGAGCCAAGCATGAATCCTGTTTACCTCATTAGGCCCCGACCCTGTCCCTCAGGCACCAGACAAGTTGGACCACAGGCGGCAATAGCTGTTTGTGTTGTAAAGAGAACAATCGTCTGGGCCCCCAGCTAGCCTAAGCGGGAAAGAGAACGGTTCTCTGAAGAAAGTCGGAGCAGAGAAGGATCTGGGGCAGCTCCGTCTTTCCCAGAAGCTGCTACACCCTCCCTGTGGCTTGTGCTGAAGCACCACGGGGGTGTTGAAAACCACCAAGCCTCTCGCATTTCAGGCCAATGAAATCCCTGGCCTGTCACTCTCAGCGAAATAAAGCTTTGAAAAGTATTATTATTAGTACGGTTCTTTTCATGAGCCCGCAATGCCTGCCGGCTCCCCCCGCCCACTGGTTTCCATTCGTTTTCCTGTCGGAGCCCAGTCTTTGAAGCCGGCATCTCCCCAAGTGGGTAAAGATGTAGCACCCTTCTCTGCCGGGCCGACCCTTCCTGGAGAGCCCCAGCGGGGGGGAGTTGCCACCTGGCGGGACTTTTCTCATTAGCCCTGCCACCAGCGTGTGTCCCAGCCTGGTCAGCCTTAGGCTCTAAGCAAAGAACTTCTAATATTTTACTAGAAATTAGTTAGAGGGGCTCAGAGTGTGACAACCGGTTTATTACTACTGAATCTGCTTTGTCTCCAACTGGCGGAAACGGGAAAAGGGTGGCCACCCCAGTCGGATGACTGGGTAGAAGGAAATGGCCAGGAGGGAAGACAACGAATGAATCCTTGTTGTCACTATCACTTGATCTCCGTTGGCTAACTGGCCACCTGAAACCAGCATCGGAAACAAGTTTGAGAAGGCCACTAGCTGAGCAAACAACGTGAAGGCCATCAAAGCCAGAATATCACTTTTGCAACAAAATATTTTTCCGTTGGCTTGGTGCTACAGGATATACGAAGATGACTGAGTCATGGCCCCTGCCTTCATGGAGCTTGTAATTCAATATGGGAAACAAGACACTTACCCAGGGGCGCCTCGGTGGCACAGTTGCTTAAGCGTGCGACTTCAGCTCAGGTCATGATCTCGTGGTCCGTGAGTTCGAGCCCCACGTTGGGGTCTACCCTGACAGTGCGGTTCCTGCTTGCGACTCTCTTTCTCCTTCTCTTTCTCTCTGCTCCTCTCCCACTTATTCTGTCTTTCTCTCTCTGTATCAAAGTAAATTAATTTTTTTTTAAATTTTTTTTCAATGTTTATTTATTTTTGGGACAGAGAGAGACAGAGCATGAACGGGGGAGGGGCAGAGAGAGAGGGAGACACAGAATCGGAAACAGGCTCCAGGCTCTGAGCCGTCAGCCCAGAGCCCGACGCGGGGCTCGAACTCACGGACCGCGAGATCGTGACCTGGCTGAAGTCGGACGCTCAACCGACTGCGCCACCCAGGCGCCCCAAAGTAAATTAATTTTTTAAAAGGCACACAGATGTTACAAAAACCTGAAGCACACAAAGATCAAGGAGAGACATTTAAACGAAAATACCACAGGCCTTCAGAGAGAAGGGACTTCCGTCTGGACAGAGATTGGGAAAGGCTTCACGGAGGACGCATTTGAATAGAACTTTAGGAGAAGTACTGATGTATTTCAAAAGACAAAATATAGGAGACCCTGGTGCTTGTCTCCTTGTGTTGGTCGCCTTCCCCACTCACTTCTTTCCTAGAAGAGCCAGCCTTCCAGTTTAGAGACGGACAATGCCAGATATTCACTTTCCGAGTCTTCCTTGAAGCAAGAATATTGTCTTTTGACTCCATGTTGGATAATGGCACTGAATAAAAGCTGGCTAGGGGGCCCTTGGGAAAAATTTTATGTCTTGACTTTTAAAACATGAACAGAAACTGGCTTCCTTACTGGCTTGAACATTGTCTCCCAAGGATGTGATGCTTGGAGTTGTATCCACCATCTTGGTATGTAGGGAGAAAGCAAGAGCATTACAGATAAGCAACTTTGCATCCTGGACATAACCAATCCCAGAACTCCCTACTTGTTAACCTTTTTTACATGCAATAACAATTTTTTTTTTTTTATCACGAAGCCCCTTTTAGTTGGATATTCTATAACCTGCAGCTGAAGGCATCTTAAAAGTGATACGCTAAGATTATGGAAATCCATTCACAAAGGGAGAACATAAGGAGCGAAGAAATGAGGTAAGGCCAAGTGGGTGATGCATATTTTGTCAAATGCTTTTAGAACGTGGAGAGGACTAGGACTAACATGAAACGAGTTCCAGGAGAGTTCTCTGACTAGGATAAGGAATATGAGTTTACTCTGAAGTAATGGTGGGGAGACATGGAAAGCATTTATTTTTTTTTTAATTTTTTTTTTTAACGTTTATTTATTTTTTTGGGACAGAGAGAGACAGAGCATGAACGGGGGAGGGGCAGAGAGAGAGGGAGACACAGAATCGGAAACAGGCTCCAGGCTCCGAGCCATCAGCCCAGAGCCCGACGCGGGGCTCGAACTCACGAAGCGCGAGATCGTGACCTGGCTGAAGTCGGACGCTTAACCGACTGCGCCACCCAGGCGCCCCGGAAAGCATTTAAACAAGTTCCTGCCCTTACAGAGCAGGGCAATAGGAAAATGAATGCTCAGGCAGAGATAAAAAGGAAGAGAGAGACAGGAAGACATGTAGGATTTCTTTCACAGAGAATCCGACGCAGGGGTTATCAAGCACGTGTTCACATTACAGGGCCCTGAGGAAGTTTTGAAAAATCCTGAAATCTGGGTTCCTCCCTCAGAGCTACTGATTCAGTTGGTCTGGGACGGGGAGCTGGCCTGGTTCTGTTGTTGTTTAAGCTCACTACATGACCTACTGTGCAGCCACTGTTGAAACCCCCCGCACGGCTGAACTGGGACTGTGGCGAAGGAAAAGAAGGACAGGGGAGAGCGACTCTGGAAGCAGAATGGGCCGGATGTAGGTGCCAAAGGAGAGGAGAGAGTCGGAAGTCTCAAAGACCTCTTTCAAGATGGAATGACTGAGAGAATGACGGTGCCATTCATGGAGATGGAGAAGCCAGGAGAAGAAGTAAGTTTAAGGAAGAAAAGTTCCGTTTGGGAAATACTGAGCCTGAAATGCCGGGAGCAAGCTCTGGACGATAGAGAGAGAGCTAAGCTAGAATTACCTACACTGGGAGATCCCTGGTGCTTTGAGAGATGTTGATGGGAACGTGGGAAGAGGGAACATGGAAAGAAAGAAGAGGACTAAGGACAAAACCTGGAAGAACATTAAGGAGAAAGGGTAAAGAGAGAACACCCCCAAAGAGGAGCCATTGTGTGGAGTTAAAACCAAATGCTCGTCATACACTTAGACTAATTCATTGATGCACAGGTTCCTGGTGGAGATTAGACATCAGATGTGAGGCTGGCGTTGTTACAGAATAATTCAGTCAAAGCTGCGCACCCTTCCTATCCAACAGTACGGCCGAGTTGGAACATGAAGTTCTCTGTCCAGCCTCACCTTCACAATAGAAAAAAAAAAAAAAATACTCCCCTAAGAGTAAATGTGATATTCAGCTGTTAAAAAAAACAGTGAAAAGGGCTTCAAATAATATTCTTGAATAAGTTGCATGCCCCTTAAAGAAAAGAAAAAATCAAACTTGTTCATCTGCCCCACCAGTGAGGCCACAGGTCTGATAAACAGCTGGTCAGGATGGGGAGACTGAGATTTCCTCCTCAGAAGATTTTAAGACGCCATGGGGGGGGTGGGAGGGAGGAGAGGGTGGGTGATGGGTATTGAGGAGGGCACCTTTTGGGATGAGCACTGGGTGTTGTATGGAAACCAATTTGACAATAAATTTCATATATAAATAAAAAATAAATAAATAAAACGCCTAAAATTCTTCATTCATCTTTCATAGCTTTCTGCATGAAGAATTGGACAATACATATTCCAGACCTCTCCAGTTCATTGTGACGGTAAATGTGATAATACTTGGGACCATTGAGCAATGATATTATTGTGTGAATTATTGTTATTTAATGACATTCATAGCTACCTATTACTAGTATTAATAAGATAATACTGCTTCAATTAATTCTATTAGTTATAATGCAATTGTAATTAGTATTAATTATAATGTTTAATTAACATTAGTAAATATCACTGTCATGTAGATAGAGCCAACATTTGTTAAATAAAAGCTTCCTTGGGAATGTAGCTCTTGAAACTCAGGCAGGTAGCATGAACCTGCTTCGGATTGCATGGAAATGGTTTCCATTACTTTGCTTTCTCTCAGCAAACCGTATCATAAAACGTATACAAGGTGGTGGTGGGGTGTGTGGGATAATAGAAAATCATAGGCATGTTTGTGAGAGTAGAGTTTCAGGCAGTTTCTATCAGGGTAAGGGAAGAAACTGAAGAAGTTATCAGGTACTTTTATAATTAAATTTAGTATAAATTCACATTTCTCGAACTTTGAAGGAAAGGTCTAAAGAGAAATAACCCATGGTTCCCCTTTTACTGTTTGGTAGTAATTGCTTCGTTGTAAAATGTTCACAAACCTGAACTTCTTCAGGCAAAATTTCTAATTAGGATTTCTATCTGGGATAAAGGCACATTTGCTTAAAATCAGTCACCCATCATGCAAGATACAAAAAAAAAGTTTTGGCTACAGCCAGGGTTAATTACCTTTAGTACTCAAACGAAGTTGGCTGCTATAATGGTTAGATCACTGAGAAAAAGATAACTAAATTCACGCATTTCTCTGGAGCCTTCTCATGTTCATGCATGACCTTGGAGCCATGCTCCAAGCATGACATGGACCCAGCTCCATGAGCCTAGGATTCCACAATGAATAGTACCTGGCATACTTTCACCACTATCTTAGGGAAAGAGAAATTTGGCTGAATTCCAGCTTATTTTTTACTTTCAAAAATACGTAAGTAGTTTCATACAGTGATATGTTTTTAGCCATTAAAACTATATTTTTTAAAGAAAACTTAAGAACAAAGAAAAATATTACACACACATACACACACACACCATATACACCACAAGATTGCCATTTTATCGAAAAATCTATTAAATAAATTCTATCAAAAATTTTGAAGCAGTGGGGCGCCTGGGTGGCGCAGTCGGTTAAGCGTCCGGCTTCAGCCAGGTCACGATCTCGCGGTCCGGGAGTTCGAGCCCCGCGTCGGGCTCTGGGCTGACGGCTCGGAGCCTGGAGCCTGTTTCCGATTCTGTGTCTCCCTCTCTCTCTGCCCCTCCCCCGTTCATGCTCTGTCTCTCTCTGTCCCAAAAATAGAATAAACGTTGAAAACAAAAAAAAAAAAATTAAAAAAAAAATTTTGAAGCAGTTATAATGGTTAACGCTGGGAGATGGAATAATAGATGATATTCAATGTTTTTTTAAGTTTATTTCTTTTGAGAGAGAGAAAGGGCGTGCACAAGTGGGGGAGGGGGCAAGAGAGGGAGAGAGAGAATCGCAAGCAGGCTCCGCGGAGTCAGTGCAGAGCCTGACATGGGGCTCAATCCCGAGAACTGCGAGATCATGACCTGAGCCAAAACCAAGAGACGCTCAACTGACTGAGCCACAGGGGCGCTCTGATTTTCAAATTCTCTATTTTCTATTTGTTGGTAATTTCATGCAACATACAGAACATATCACGATCAGAAAATACGTTGAAATACTGATGTAGTTTACCCAACTCTTATTTATAATTAATAACCATAGTTACCACAGGGAGCTATCACCACAGAAAACACATACATACATACGCGTTAAGATAGGCGTTAAATCCCTTAAAGAAACGTTAATAGTGTTTTGAAAGAACTCATTTAGAAATCCTGACATCAACGTTCCTTGAGCTTGAGCTTCACTGAGTAAAGCAATGATAACACATGGCTTGGGCTAGAAAATTATACGTATACGGCAACTTTGTTTGGGTCCCTTGGAAGACAGAGGTTGGCAAAGTTCTCACTTGGCAACGATTTTGTTCGCCTTCATTCATTCAGTCTGATTTCATGAGTTGATTTTATTTTATTTTAATGTTTTTTATTTATTTTTGAGACAGGGAGAGACAGAGCATGAACAGGGGAGGGTCAGAGAGAGAGGGAGACACAGAATCTGAAACAGGCTCCAGGCTCTGAGCTGTCAGCACAGAGCCCGACGCGGGGCTCGAACTCACGGACCGCGAGATCATGGCCTGAGCCGAAGTCGGCCGCTTAACCGACTGAGCCACCCAGGCGCCCCTCGTGAGTTGATTTTAAACAGTTCTAGATGATTTTTCATCACCTGAACAGAGTGCCCTGCCAATCAGCTGTCGGTTACTCCCATCTGCGAAGGACAGGTTTCCCCAAGTGGGTCATAACCAGCCAGCTACAGAAGAGTCACGTGACAGCCACAGGCCTGCTCTTAGAGTGAGTGGTCTGCACATCTTCTTGGTGCCGAGCAGAGACCTTGCAAAGCAACAAGGAGAGAGATCTTTCCTTTGGTTCTTATCCACCAAAACCAAATCAAAACAAACAAACAAACAAAATCAAGCCAAAAAAAAAAAAAAAAAAAAGTCTCCCGTTCTTTAGACACACCGATGAGTTCATTCTTCCCCACTTCTTCCTTTCTGTGCGGCCTTTTGGGACTTCTTCCCATGGAAGTCTCCCTTACACAGTCACTAGACCCAGATATGCCCAGCCCATGCCAGGGAATGCCTTGCCCACAACGTGTCATTCGTTTACGGAGTCAAATGGGCTTTTTAGTATTTAGTGAGGAAAGGCTTCCTAGATTCAGCCTCCATGATTTGGGAGATTCACGTGATGAACTTGACCTGTGTGGATTGTTATAGAAAAAGCATCAGAGCCCTGTTGAGGAGGAGTGAGTTACGCAGGAAGGGAACATACAAATTAAACATTTACCACCTTTGCATCAGTATCGATCATAGTTGAATTTCGTTAATTCATTAATTATGTTTAATGTCAGGCTCCCTGCTGCGCTCTGAGCTTCATGAGGGCAGGGACTAGGTATTTCTTTTAACCTAGCAGTGTGTTGGGCACACTTCAGGCATTAAAAAAATATCCACTGAATGAATAATTCTGGCCTAAATGGGAATAGTGGCCAGAATGGGAATAGTAAGCACTTTCATGTTTAAATAGCTATTCCGTTATCTAAATTACCGGAAACATCATACAAAAATCTCTGCACATGCAAAGTACCCTATTAATGAATAAAATAATAACTAAAATCTTGTTTCCTCTGAAATTCAACATGTCACTTTGATTTATATGACTAACCATGAATAATAATTATGATAATTCTTTCAGCATGTCTGTGATCCATTATGCTAAGTGCTTCACCTATATAATCTCACTTAATCCACCTGATGAACACATGAGTTGTCATCAATTTACAGATGAGAAAATTGTGACTCACAGTGGTTCAGTGATTTGCGCTGTGTCCCACAGCTCTGATACCTACCCAGGTCTGTCTGACCCCAAATGCTTATGTGCTTAAGCACAGTGCTGTACTTCCTCTAAATTGGATTTGCATTAAATATCATATGTTGCTGGGGCGCCTGGGTGACTCAGTCGGTTAAGCATTCGACTTTGGCTCAGGTCATGAACTCACAGTCCGTGAGTTCAAGCCCCGCGTTGGGCTCTGTGCTGACAGCTAGGAGCCTGGAGCTTGCTTCAGATTCTGTCTCTCTCTCTCTCTGCCTTTCCCCCACTTGCGCTCTGCCTCTCTCTCAAAAATAAACATTAAAAAAATGGTTACATTTGATCTCAGCCGAAAGGCTGAGAAGCGATAAAAAAAAATGGTTATAAATATCATGTTATTAACAATTTTAATTTGTTTATCCAGGAAACTTTACTGAGTGTCTAGTGTGTGCAAGGAACTGGGGGTTTAAAAAAATTGAGATAAGAGTCCTCAAGGAGCTCCTAGCTCATGATAGCAGAAAATCTACAATTGCAAAGGAATAATTGCAATGCTATGGTAGACCCGTCATGCTAGATATGTAAACCATAGAAGGGGGGGATGGTCAAGTCTCCCTGGAGGTCCGAAGAGGTTTCTCAAAAGAGATGACCCTACAATAAGCCTGGAAGAATGAGTAGGATTCTGACATGCAGATAAAGATGAGGCAGACAGTCAAGTAGAAGGATCATGGACTATGGTGCTGATGAGGACCTACAAATTTTTCATGGTCATTTCATTTTTTTTTTCAACTTTTTTTTTTAATTTTTGGGACAGAGAGAGACAGAGCATGAATGGGGGAGGGGCAGAGAGAGAGGGAGACACAGAATCGGAAACAGGCTCCAGGCTCCGAGCCATCAGCCCAGAGCCTGACGCGGGGCTCGAACTCCCGGACCGCGAGATCGTGACCTGGCTGAAGTCGGACGCTTAACCGACTGCGCCACCCAGGCGCCCCTCATGGTCATTTCGGATGGTATAAAGAGGGAAGGAGATAGGGCAAACCAGAGACAGCCTCTAAGTCAGTGGTTTCCAAAGTGTCCCTGGACCAGCAGCATTAACATCATCTAGGAACCTCATAGATATGCAATACTTGATCCCTTCCAACACCTACTCAATCAGAAACTCTGGGGTAGGGCCCAGTGATCTATAGGTTAACAATCCCCCTGGGATTGGGATGAGTCTGATTGGGAACCAGTGGTCTCAGGTCATAAGTAGTCAGGAGAGTCGCAGAAGGCTCTACACGTTTGTTTGTTTTCTCCCTACACTGTTGCCTAAGTAGAGCAAACGATCTTAGATTGTCAGGACAATGGAATTTTCTTAAAAGCAATTTCGTAAGTCTTTGACCAAATTGTTAGTCTTCAGGGTTTGTTTTTGAAAGTAGCAATTCAATGACCATTTATAAGGCACAGCAGGACAAATGGTTTCCAAACCTCTGTTTGTGACCTGCACGGGGCCCAAAAATGCCCTCTCGTTGTAGGACATTATGGGAAGAAAATGAATTTGCATGATGCGTAAATGGTAGAATGGTTTTATGGCTCTTTATATGACAAGTTTGTGGAAAGTGGCAAATAACACTTTTAGTTTATATTCAGCTGTAACAACAACTTATTATTTCCAAAGATTAAATTACAGGCTAGCAAAATGAAATGGGCTACATGGTCACTTCTTCATGGCATCCTCTTCCAGTGGCAATTTTTCAATAAGCAAGCTCAGCTAATTGAAAACAGAAACAGTTATCTTCCGAAGAGATCTTTGAAGTAGCTTCTGATGGTTTACAATAATGGCCGTACAGAGCTATCAGTCTAAGAGTGTCTTCGTTTGGGCTGCTGACCTCTAAAGATGATCTGATACGTAAGAAACCTAGAGCCATAAACCTTGCCTCGGTAGACTTGCCAGAAAAAGATAAGCAAATGGCAGGGGAAAACAAAGCCAACAAAATGAGAGCCTAGACTCTCAGAAAAGGCTGATTACTGAGACCCGTTACGGCCAACGTCCATTACCAGAATAACAAGTCAAAAATGGAAATCTGCTATAATGGTTGTTTGTTGTCTTGTACACCAAACACCAGGCTGAGCAAAGATTTTTTGTTCTTTTCAACTCACCGTTTGACATTGGCACTCATTCGCCTGTCCGTGGCTCTTTCCAGACCCTCTCCATCCACCTGCTCACATTCTCACTGCCTCTTGGCTTATCTAAATCCGTCCACATTAAGACTCACCTCAAGTACCCGTCCCCTGCAGAACCACTCTTTGCCGGTAGTCTGATCCCATGGTTCTGCTTTAACAATTTCTATTGCATTCATTGCTTATGTGTTTCCCAAATTTCACCCAACTTTATGTTACCACCTTTATGAATTTCGTTATGATATGCCACCTTGTTTTATGATTTACATGAATACTTAAATATGTTCTTTAATTTGATTCCCTTTTTGCTAAAATAAATGTATTTGAAGTTAACTGGATATTGATATTACAAATGGAAAATCAGCATCTGTTAGAAACATATTAATACATATGAACATATAACTATTTAAGTTAAATTTTTTTTTTATCCAAGAGCACTTTAATTTTTTTTTTTTTTCAACGTTTTTATTTTTATCTTTGGGACAGAGAGAGACAGAGCATGAACGGGGGAGGGGCAGAGAGAGAGGGAGACACAGAATCGGAAACAGGCTCCAGGCTCTGAGCCATCAGCCCAGAGCCCGACGCGGGGCTCGAACTCACGGACCGCGAGATCGTGACCTGGCTGAAGTCGGACGCTTAACCGACTGCGCCACCCAGGCGCCCCATATCCAAGAGCACTTTAAATGATCTTTCCTGTTACCACTTGCCTCGCAATGGAGTTTAGGACAAATTCTATAATGTCGTATGGCATGGATTCTCGAAGTGTGGGCCCTGGAGAAACAGCATTGGAAACTTGTTAAAAATGCAAACTCTTAGGCCCACGCTAGGCATACTGACTCAGAAATTCTAGGGGCAGACCCCTGCAGTTGATGTGTTCAGTCCTCCATTCTAGGCGTGCAGAAGTCTGAGAACCACTGGGTTAAGAGATAGATCTTATTGGGGAAATTGAGATCTAAGGGTCAGCAAGAAACACTGGTTCCCTGCTACCCACAGAGGTGCTGGGGCAGGTGCTGCCCGGTGTGTCTGTGGCTCGTGGAGGGACCCTTCCCCTTTTTGCTCCTCCTTCTTAAAAGGCGAGCCTGAGAGCAGACCTGTCAGGCTAAGGTTCGGGCACCAGCTGTTTCCGGGAGTTGCCTGGGAAAGCCAGCGGCCCAGCATACGTGGGACGTTGCATCCGTTCCTCCCAGGGAAAAGGAGCCATCAATCCCATGGGTAGTTGAGAAGTTCACGTGCAGCCTCATCCTTGAATAGAAGGAGCCACTCCACAATCCCAGCTGGCTTACTGTGGGGGCCATTCTGAGGCAGTTCCCAGGGCCACTTTTAGGTACCCCTTCCCAGTGCACTGTACCAGAGACAATGCTGTGCACACTTGGGAAAACACCAGCCTCTATAAAGTTATACAGACTTCTCTGTGGTATTATGGCTCAAACTATTAGGCAGCCCTCCCTGATTTTCAAAACCTCCTTGTATTTTTGTCCCCCAGCTCATTCCTGTTTTCCACTGTCCTTCCCATGGCACGGAAGGGGGAGGTTTTGTGGGTGCCCAGTAAGTATTTAGAACCACAGCACTTTAGAAGTGGAAGGGAATTCAGAAATTATTTAGTCCGACCCTTCATTTCCAAATGAGAAAACTGAGGCACAAAGAAGTTAAGTGACGTGCTCAAGTTCCACACATTTAGTTCGTGGCAGACGGTGTGAAAATCCCCGTCTTAATTCTCAAGAAGACAGGCTTCTACGTTAAACCATGATCTGCCAAATGGGCACATCCCCTGCGCGTCACTCCCTCACCAACAGTGGAGAAGCGTATTATGTGTGAGGTTTCTTGAAATTTACTACAATGCTCCCTCCTCCAGAAGTGTTTACTAAATGTTTATATTGCCTATGGAGAAAAATTATTTATAAATAACTTATAAAGAGGACTTACTTGACCAGCCAAGATGATTTTTCTTCTGAATTACATCCTAATATGTATAGCTTCTTGCTCTCAGCTTACTCCACTTGGAGCTATGCCCAGTACAATTTACGTCTATGAACTGCTGAACATTTAAGCAAATTAAGTGTCCAAAAAATCAAACACAAATTGTATCTTGGTGATTTATGCCTTCATAAAGCAAAACACATACAGTGTGCTGAGCACGGGCCAGATTTATAGCTCCACTGGTTAGGGAAAATAAATCGACAACTCCTAGAGAACGTGTTGAGAACCACGCATATGTGTTTAATTCTTGACCACAGGGATTTCTCCCCAATGATGTTTATCTTACAAATCATCTTCAATGCTAATATGCAATGTAAACCGAGAATGAGAACGATGTACGAGACTTCTGGATAGAGATTTAGAAGCCAGTTAGCTTTCATCAGAACCCCCCAAAAAGGCAGACAACTGAACAACTCTGGATCTTCCATCGCTAACCTAACACCCCTGGGGTATGCCACCCTCTCTTATTAGCGTAAGCTAAGCAGTTTCATGTAAACGTTGGAAGATAGTGAGAAAATAAATCAAGAGTGCCGGAGTAAACCAAAGAAGCTACGAGTGGACCCAAATCCCTACTGAGATATTTCTAGGACCATATGATCTTTACAGATAAAGTGTCCTACCGAGGACATAGTTCAGAGAACAAGCACGTGTGCGCCGAAGCCAGAGAAAGAAGTTTACATCTCAAACTCTTCACTTCCTGGCTGTGAGTGTCTGTTTTCTTATCTATAAATGGGGATTAGCAACCTCTACTTCAAAGAGGTGTTGTTTGAATTAATGAGATAATGGTTGTGTGGTAGCAGCCTCTAAGACTAGTTCCCAGTGATCCCCACCTCTTGGGTATGGACCGAACCAAGTGACTCCTTGTGGGCAAAATATTGAGGAAGTGGTGACGCTTCCAAGATGTGTTTACAAAAAAACTCTTACTACTGTCTCGTGCATCCTCTCTCTCACTTTGACGAAAGCCATCTCTCATGTTGGGAACTGCCCGTGAGAGACCTAAGTGCAAGCAACGGAGGGAGGCCTCCAGCCAACAACCGGCAAGGAACCGAGGCCATTGGTCCAGCAGTCCAGGATGGATGGAGTCGTGCCAACAACCACATGAGTGAGCTTACATGTATATATTCCCAGTTGAGCCGTAAGGTAGTAGAGAGTGGATACCTTGATTTTAGCCTCTAAGGGGCACTAAGTCACACGAAAAGTTCTGGCCCACCCAAACTGTGGGACAATGAGTGTTTGTTGTGTTAAGCTGTTAAATTTTGGAGCATTTTGTTACGCAGCATTAGATAACTAATACATGTTGTAAAGTGTTCTGTGTAGTACTTGGCACATAATACAGTCTCTATACAGGATGGCTATTATTGTTGTGCACATGAAGATTACACCCTGATAATTCCCTCTATGCTTCCAAATAAAGAAGCTTTGGGATCGCCAAGAAACTTTCAAATTTGTGGACAATGTTTCAGCCTAAACAGTGAACATTATGCCTTCTCAAAGAGCGGACTCTATGGAAGTCCATAAGATAGAATGTCACCTTTTGAGTTGAGAATCCCCATCCTGCAGTATGTCCCAATCCAGAGGTACTCTGGAGTAAATTTGTCCTAGGTGAGTTGCAGAATGCAGGCAGGCATTTTTTTTTTTTTTTTTACTGCAATTCACTGTGGCTGAAATTTCAGGTAGGTGCAAGAGAGTCAATCTTGTGGAACCTGCTTATTAAAAACCTGACATGCAGACCCTGTGTTTTCTTTTGGAGAAAAGCCACAATATAATTGAGTGCTGGACAAACAAAGATTTTTCAATCCAAGGTCAGGTTGTTTATTGCTGTCATCAAAGTCAAACAAAATTTACCCTCAAAGAGTAACCAGAGATATCAGAACAGATTTATGTATAAGGATGTTCATTGCGGCATTACTTACAAACATGAAAAAAGATGGGAGACAACCTAAATGCCCAACATCAGGGGACTCGCCGAATGATTTGTGATACGGTCACACAGTGGAATACTATGAGACTATTAAACATGTCTTATAGGAATATTTACTGAGCTGGAGAAATGCTTTAAGTAAAAAAAAAAAAAAAAGGATCTAAAACCATTTGGTAGGGTCCAAGTTTTGAAGGAAAACAAGTATAATTGTGTGCCCACGTGTGCGTATGCTGCGATATGTGTGTACGTGTGAGTGAGTTTTCCTGGCCTTCCCTCTTTCCAGCCTTCCTGTCCCCCCAGTACATGGTTTAGTTCCACTTCCTGCCCAGGTGGGTCTTGTCGCAACCGTTGTGGTTACTACTGTCAGAAAACAGAGAAATGCAGGAAAGAACACAGGAAGAGGGGAAAGAATTAGCAAAGAGAGTCATTTAACTTGCGTAATGGGGAGGGAGGGAGGGGAGAAAAGCAGTGACAGAGAAGTGGGCTAACGGTAGACAAGAACACGCTGACGGTCTGCTTCTTTATTACCGACCCCTGGACAGAAGCACTAAGGGTGGCATCTGAACAGAAAAGACTGAGCATACAGGCCCCTTTGTTAGCCTCCAGGGGGAGCCCAAGACCCTCATACCCTAATGCCGTTCCTCCCCCTTAAGGAGTCTCACTTAGAGGCAGGCCGAGGCATACTGAGCCCTGGTGCTAAGGGCTGTTGTTCAACATAAGGAAGGAGGAGTTTCGACCAATTTCTGGGGACCCCGACTCAATCTTGAAATCATTTCTCAATTTTTTTGACACGCAGTTGGCGCAGTAAGATGAGAAACACCTCCTACCCAGGAGGGCCCAGGGCAGAGCCTCCCGGAGCAGCTCAGCCTCTAGACCTCGTGAAGAATTTCTCTTCTTTGTTGTGTCCTTCCCGGTGCTCTTTTTTTGCCCCCCTGCTTGCCTTTACTCACCAGCCAACCGATGAGCTCCACCCAGCAAGGCTTCTCAGCCAAGCGGTGGGACCAGTGAGTCAGAATCTGGCACAAATTCCAATTTGGCAGGTCTGACGTGGGGCCTGGGCTTGTGCCATTTCAACAAGCTTCCAGATGATGCCAGCGCCACTCGTCTATGGCTAACCCCTCGTCTCAAGGCGTAAGGGGTGAGATCAGGATGTGTGCGCACGGGAGATGGACCGCGGAGGCCGTCTCACCCGCTTTCAGCGTAGATCTTTCACCAAAGGCACAAAAGCGGTCTTTGTGGTGTCCGTGCGATTCTGTCTTAAGTCATCAGGTTCTAAATGAGGGGGTAGCTTTTAAGCATTATGATACTGGCTAGCGTGGTTTTGCCTAGAATGCCTGCCCTACAGAGCTCCCCCAGTAACTGAAGGCTGGGGCGGGAGTGAGAGGAGTCAGAGATCCAGTGGTTACCCCCAGCTGCTGGAACACAGGTGCCTGCAATTCTCTCCTCTCTGTTTCTTTATTCTTATTTTCTCTAGTAAACGTATATACTTCTTAATTAAAAGAAAAAAAAAAAAGAAACCAGGTAAAAATTCTTCACTGATTTCTTATTGCAGGATCCTTTTTGGTTTTTATTATTTTGTCTCTTAGAAAATGTCACGTTCCTCGTGGTTTTTAATGATCTTTTCATTTCCGAGAGCAGCTAACGACGGGCCGGGAAATACGGGCAACAGACAGAATGGCCCTGGTCCCTCTTGAAAAAGAGACGAGTCAAGAGGAGTTTTCAGCATTATCGGAGTGAAGTCCGTGGAGGACGGGGCCTGTTTATTCATTTTTTTTCCCCATTGAGGAAAGAAGGAAAGATCAGTTTGTATTTCGGCAGAAGGATCAAGATTAGCATTGGAAAATCATTTCCCAATGGCCAATGTTCTTAAATGGAAAAACGGGTTATCAAGGGAGATTTGTAATCTCTACCCTTGCAGACCTTTAAAAAAATCCATATATGTGAATTATTAAATTTGTAGATGACGTGTGGGATGTATAAACTCCCCAAATGCTATATCCTTCTCGCTTATCATATTGGGCTGCTTCCATTTGCCAAAACTTAACGTGAAGTCTGGGGGTGCAAATTAATTCCAGTAATCACAAAAGAAAAATGTAGTTAGGATCCCAGCTGCTATAAATAGTTTAAATAATGCCATCCAAAAGCAAATATAAATGATTTTTGGTTAACCACAGTTTGGGATTACC
Source organism: Herpailurus yagouaroundi (assembly GCF_014898765.1). Lineage (NCBI taxonomy): Eukaryota > Metazoa > Chordata > Mammalia > Carnivora > Felidae > Herpailurus > Herpailurus yagouaroundi. Next base: position 56,287,062 of record NW_024412395.1, on the reverse strand, counting down.
CACACCACTGCTCTATTAGTACAGGTAATTGAAAATTGACTCTGTAATCAATCCCCGTTTCTTTGATTTAATTCAGGTGAATTCCTCACCAGGGCCGAGGGAATGCACTCGGTGGCCTCCCAAAGCCCATGGGGCCTGATGGACCTTTGGTGATGATTTTGAAAGGCAACAAATTATTGACACAGCAAAATTATTCAGAGCAAAGTGGTTAATTTTTCCCCTTTGATACCAATATACTTCCATTAAAATTTAAATAAACTTTTAATTTTATTGAATCAGGATGAAATCTGTATATAAGTTGCTTTGGTCTTTCTGGGATCTTGCGCAAGACTGTAAAAAAATACCGTCTTCCCCTTTTCCTAAGGATCCGTGTCACCCCGGTTATGACATGCTGAGGCCATCCGAAGTGTGGACAGTGGTGTATCATAGTGAATTCTGACCCATCATCTTCCCCGGCTCATCACAGACCTGATCTTCCCGTGAGGGATCCCATCTCGGGGACAAGCCCACTGTCACGGATGACACTTGAGGGCCGTGTCTTTCTGTTCACTCCCCCTCACATGCCACATCCTTCTAATTACCAAGCCCACCCAATACTACCTTTTCTCCGTCTCTTCAACACGGCCCTGGTCCAGGCCACCAGATTCTCTCATCTGACTCCTTCTACAACTCCCTAATGGATGTCTCTACCTCTAGGCTCACCATCCAACCTAGGCCACATAATGCCAGCCAGATTCATCTTTCTATACGGTCAGCCTAAGCGTGCCACTCCCTGGCTTAAGGCTCTTCCATGAAAGACCACGTGCTGTGGGATTCTATTTATAGAGGCAGAACATAGATTAGTGGCTGCGGAGGATTAGGAAGATTGGAGGGAAATGGGGAGTGACGACGAGTGGGTATGGGGTTTCTCTGGGGGATGATCAAAATATTCTAAAATTGCTTGTGTTGGTAGCTGGACAACTCTGGATATACTAAAAACCATTAACTGCGTAGCTAATAAATAGGCGAATCATATAGTATGGGAATTATGTCTTCAAAACACTGTTTAAAAAAACCACAACTTTGTAATGGCTCCCGAATGCTCTTCACCTAAATTCTGAGATTTTTGACACAGTCTGTGATGCTCTAAATGGTTTACTGTCAGCCACCAGCCTTATTTACACCCTATGACTACGTACTTTAACCATGTTGAATTGTGTTGGGTCCCTTAAACTTGGCATTCTCTTGCTTGCCTCTGGATTATTGCACTTGTCTCCTCTGCCGTCCTCCCAGGACCTACCCCCCCCCCCCCCCGCCCAACTTTCTGCTGGGTGATCCCACCTATCTTCAATGCTCCACTTAATTATTACTTACTCTAGGAAGCTTCCCTAAATCATGCTATTTGCATGCTCTCTATTTAAGCTCCCTGAAGCCTGTACCTTATCATGTAAGTTTGCATTTACTTAACTTGTTTTTCTAAATTCCTTGTAACTAGAAGTTCGGTAAAATGTCGGGCACAATGTCTAGTGAGATCACTCAGAGTCTTAACACCATGCCTACCACATAAATAAATGAATAAGTTGGACAGATGAATGAATGAATAAACATATTCAAGTTTAGTTCAATGGATAACATTTTTTTTAAGTTTAGCTCAATGGATAACATTTTTTTTTTATTTCCCACTAGGATGATGTACCCAATGCGAAACTGACTTATTGTACCCAATGTTATATGTCTGTTGCTTCTATTTCTTTACCAGCTGGACACTAGAAGCTCTTTGTAATTTTCATAGCTCTTAATAAGCTCCATCTCAAAAGCTACCAAAATGCAAATATTAAAGTCAAAGTGTGGCTCTTTCTTAGGTGTCATTTTCCCTGACTTTTTTGCAGTCGTAAATGTGACTTCCTTCTTCTACCTAAGTCAGTGGTTCCCAAAGTGTGATCCCAGGACCGGCAGCAACAGCATCACCTAGGGCCTTGTTAGGAATGTAAACCCTTGGGCCTTACCGCACACCTACTATGTCAGAAACTCCGGTGGGTGGGACTCAGCAATCTGTGTTTGAATAAGCACTCCAGGTGGTTCTGACGCCCCCTAAAGTTTAAGAACCACTGTCCTAAGCTAATTTGCTTTGGTAAGCTGGACCTTCTCTGTCACAGCGAGAGGTGGAGAGAGCAATCCAGACAGCAAGCTCCCCTGCTGCTCCTAAGCCAAGCGAATTCCCAAAAGCTCTATCATTTCTAGCTATGGCTTTCCTTTCAAACAGCGCTGGCTGCCAGGTGGTACAGGTTAGACCACGTGGATCCTTGAATGTACGGTTTATTTCCCCTGAGCACCCCCGCAAGGGTGGCAAACACAACAAATACACATTAGGTAAGAAAATCTTAAGTTCACGCACTCAGTATAATCACTTCTATTTATAACTCAAGTCAGTCTTTGTTTTTTTTTGATGTCTTTCTCCTGCCCTCGCCCATCATGCCGGCATCACTTTTCATTTGACCAAACTTGGAAACCTTAGGAACGCTCTATCCGTTTCCGTTTTCATGACTCCTTGCATTACAGCTTTGGTCGCAAGGATAGCCTAACAGACTTCTTTACCTTTGTTCCTTTTCCATACCCCCAATCCAGATCCCTTCACCTTAGGGTTCCCATTTTACTTCCTTGCTCAAAAATCCTCACCCGTTGTCCGGTACCTAAAGATAAAACCCGAAGTCTTTGGTCTGACATTCAAGAGACTTCATGGATGTGGCCAAAATACCATTTCCCGTCTCCAACCCCACTCTTGGCAACACAATCTCTCTCCCCTCCTCTCCGAGCAGTCCTGCTGCTGTCACCACCACCATCGCTCCCAAGCAACAGCAGCTAACATTTACTGAGGATTTACTGTGCGTTAGGCACCATGTTAAATGCTTCAAATTCATCATCTCATTTAATCCTCACAACGACCTTGTGGGGCCATTATCATCCTCATTATGTAGACGATGAAACCAAGAATTACCAAAAGTTAAGTGACTTGCTCGTGTTGCAACAGCCAGCAATGGGTGGAGATACAAGTTGTGTATAGATCTGTTTATGCCAATAGGTAGAGAGACCGCAAATTCGATGAAAGTAAATACTGTTTCTACTATGCAGTGCTTAACTCAGTACTTGACCTACACGACTAAGAAATCTTTTTAATAGATATGAAGTAAATTTTAAATTCCATCCTCCTAACTGGTGCAACTCCTTACTCTTATAGTCCTTTAAATATATTTGTATTCATTTCTATTTTTATGTATGTTTTACCCTTGTTCCATTTTGAATATCCATACAGTCATCTCTGTCTTTCCTACCTTGTTTTCAAGGTACTCCTAAAGTCTGGCATCCTTCACAGATCTTTTTCCAGTAAACCAGTCTTTCTCTGGGATCCTAGAGGAATTATTTCCTTTTCTTCTCATTTGATTTTCATCATATTTTAGTTTGTGTGACTCCTTAACTTTTCATAAGGTTTTCACCCAAAGGGCGGGCGGGGGGCGGGGGGGACTAGTCCCTTTAGAAGAGAGACTTTGAGCTAACTTTCAATAATTAACACAGAGGAAACAAATGAATCTTTCGTACTTTGGTAAGTACCACCCAAATAGATGGCCATTCACAAATTTGTTTTAATGATGTTAATCTTAAGGCAATATCCTTGTTCACTGCCTCTAAATCGTATGCTAAAGGCAGGAGCAGAGGAGTCAATGCTGCAGTAGAACTTGCCTGTCTGATTTTTAAGGCATTTTATTTCTTTCCTCTAAGTCATGGGAGGCAAGCTGAAAATTTAACCAAATTATAGAACTTTAGAGCTTAGAAATAACCTTAGAGACCACTAAGCCTCCATAGTTCCCAAACTTTTCATCACTGAGGCCCTCCTTTATTGTTCTTTAATTACCTCCTCTAAACTCCATATTGTGAGAGACGCTTGTCTTTTGGATTTCATTTAAGGAAGAAAAATGGCTTCTATTTATTGACTGCCAACTACATGCCAAAAATGTACAAAGTATGTTATTGTCTATCAGTCTCACAAGAAGTCAGTGGAATAGAGGTTATGATTCCCATTTTAAAAATGAAGAAATTGGGGCACCTGGGTGGTTTGGTCAGTTAAGTGTCCAACTTCGGCTCAGGTAATGATCTCATGGTTCGTGGGTTTGGGCCCCATATCGGGCTCTCTGCTGTCATCACAGAGTCTGCTTCAGCTCCTCTGTCCCCCCTCTCTCTGTCCCTCCCCCACTTGTGTTCGCTCTCTCTCTCTCTAAAATAAATAACATTAAAAAAAAAAATTTTTTTTAACGTTTATTTTTGAGACAGAGAGAGACCGAGCATGAACAGGGGAGGGTCACAGAGAGAGGGAGACACAGAATCTGAAACAGGCTCCAGGCTCTGAGCGGTCGGTCAGCACAGAGCCTGACGCGGGGCTCGAACCCATGGACCGTGAGATCATGACCTGAGCCCAAGTCGGACGCTTAACCGACTGAGCCACCCAGGCGCCCCAATAAATAACATTTTTTTTTAAAAATGAGGAAATTAAGGTGCAGAGAGGTGATGTTGACTTACCCAAGGTGAGTGTAAAACTGAGCATTTGATAGGAAGGTCACAGGATTTGAACCCAAGTCTAACGCTATGACTCAGGTTCTTTATCTATATCCTCTACTGCCTTTCTAATTAGGTAATGCCCCTTTCTCCCAAGTTTTGAGTAGAATCATTTGATAACCTTCTAAACAAAATCAAAGAAATGTGGTGGACATAACCCAAGTATCCATCAGCAGGTAAATTAGTAAACAAAATGTGATCTATACTTACAGTGGAATATTATTAGACCACAAAGAAAGGAATGATGTTCTGATACACATAACATGGATCGATCTTGAAAACATTACGCGGAGTGAAATAAACCCGATGCAAAAGGACCAATGTATGACTCCACTTACGTGAAATACCAAGAATAGGCAAATTTATAGGGACACAAAGTAGATTAGAGGTTATTAGGGGGTAGGGGGAGGCAATAATGGGGAGCTATTGCTTAATGGATGCAGTTTCTGTTTAAGGTGATGAAAAGGTTTTAGAAATTGATAGTAGTGATGACCGCACAACCTTGTGATTACAATCAATGTCACTAAGCTGTACACACTTAAAAATTGTAGAAATGGCAAATTTTATACTATCTATTTACCTAAGTAAAAAAAAAAAAAATAGGGAAATTGGATTGTTTTGTTTACCTAGATAACCTTATCGTGTGTACCCATGATTTCAGTTTCTCTGGTTCTGTAAGTTTTTTGAAATGTAAAATGTGAATTCCTGTAGAACAGGAATGTTCTGTCAGTGGCCCTCCAGGCACCCAGGCCGTCCAGGGTGAAGACAATGCCCAGCTTCTCACAATCACACACTTAGATGAACAAAAAAATAAGTCTCCCGGTCACTTATCATCCCACGTATCAGGAATAACAAACGAACAAGCAAGATAGTGCATTCTAGGAATCACTTTTGTAACCCCGGCAATCTTGTGAGAATCTTGGAGGCCCGGCGATGCGTAACTCTTTAGTCCTTCCCCCTGGCTGGAAGAACAGAGACAAGGACAAGTGCCAGTCCTGATGGCACCTGCCCCGCCCTTCCCCCACTTTTCAGAAAAGCATGAAGGACACATCATGGAGGAAAACCTGGATGGGAGAACAAGAGAAGCCACAGAAAAGGCACATGAAGACAATCCTTCATATCAGAAAGGACTGAGAAGAGGTGACGAGGTGTGCCTATGATGAGACAGAGAAGGGAGGAGCTAGTCTCCTATGCAGGCCTTCCTCCCGTCCTGGTGAACACAGCATAGGGCTGGGCAACGAGCACTTGGTGGGAAAAACCACGGATTATTGTTGTAAGGTAAGGGTCTTTCGGATTTTTAATTCAGCGGCTTTGGGGTTCAGAGGGCTTGGCACTCCTCCAAGAGTTTCCCTCCCCCCTTACCGCTCTGTTGTTGTCCTCTTTACCCTTCTCCTTCCCCCCCTCTCTTCCCCCCTCCCTCCTCCCTTCTTTTTCCATTCCATGCTAGAGTACTTTTGTACTCTGAAGAGACTTTTCCCTTACTGGTGCTGAGAGGAAAGGGTATGAATAGAGGGAGAGGAAGTAGGGAGGGTGTGTGGGTCTTTGTTTACAAGAGGGTGGAAATTCAAGAGCACACAGGTATTCCACTCTCCCCTCTATTCCCATACGACCTCCAACGTTTCTCTCTTCTTATCTTATGGTTACCAAGACCAAGCCTTGGTAATTCCCAACGTTGTCTTCCCCCAATGCCGTCATTTATTGATTTCTGCCCACCTGCACCCGAATCCCACATTCCGAAAAAAAACTACTGCCCTGTACCCTCCTTAAGGGCTGGAGCATCATGTTAGTCATCTTTGTATCCCTGGTATCTAGAAAGATGCTGGATGCTCAACTCATATCTGTCGACCGAATGGGTAAACAAATAAATGCGAGTTGTCTGAGCACAGCACTAAGCCTTGTGGTTGGTTTCATGCAAGGCTGACTAGGGCATGACAGGAAGGAATATTTTAAATGAGGAGTATCCTAGGAAATCAAGAATATTAGCTCCCCAAAGAAAAAGGGGACTTTTGAGTTTCCCTTCGGTTTGGTGATGTGGGCTCACAGTCTGACGAGGAGGGAAGTTTTCGCTGCAGTCCGTAGAGTGATAAAGACTGAGCGTTATTTGTGCCGAGGCTTTCATAAAGGTACACAAGAATGAGTGACCACAAGAGGATGAGGGCGTTCGTGACCAACGTAGTAGACTTCTTCTAAATATAGGGGAGAAGAAAATTAGAATTTGAAAAGCTGCTGCGGAGGCAGTAGAACGTTTGGGTTCTCTTCAAATCAGCATTGAAAGCTGCTCTTTTTGAAAAGGTCTGCATCAATAAATCAGAACACCCGAGTGAAGAGAGCACTTGGGAAGGCTCATTGGTGAGCTTGCCCCCACTTTGTCACCCTTGAGGCATCTCTGGTCTGGCTTCCTCCCGTGGGAAGGAAAGGGGACAAGAGAGGTGCTGGTCTGGGCTCAACTCTAGGTCAGCTGGGCCCAACAGGTATGGGAGCTGACCCTCAAATGGGTTTGGTGGGACCAACAGCACTACATCCAGACTCTGCTATGCCCACAAAGCCAGCCAGCTGCAAATAAACCAGGGTGCCCTTTCCACCTTTTGTGCCAATCGGAAAGCCCTAACTCTGCCTTCTGTACCACCACTGGCACCCCCTTTGGTTCAGTTCCTTTGGTACGGGCCGTGAGAAGTCTGCGGAAAGGTGCTGCCTTCTCTCTGCCTACTGATGTGGAGGACAGAGAGGGTACGGGGCCTCGGCGAAGGGTGAGGGAAGACAATGGGGAAAAAGATGCTCTGAACCGAAACCGTGGCAGCCTGTGGTGTTTGGAAACGTATTTTTTTTTTAATTTTTTTTTCAACGTTTTTATTTACTTTTGGGACAGAGAGAGACAGAGCATGAACGGGGGAGGGGCAGAGAGAGAGGGAGACACAGAATCGGAAACAGGCTCCAGGCTCTGAGCCATCAGCCCAGAGCCCGACGCGGGGCTCGAACTCCCGGACCGCGAGATCGCGACCTGGCTGAAGTCGGGCGCTTAACCGACGGCGCCACCCAGGCGCCCCTGGAAACGTATTTTTTAAAAAGAAAAAAATAAGACAATAAAAGAGAGACATGGGGTGGGGAGATTTCTGAGGAAGATGTTCATTTTAATAACATCTGTAAACTATGAACCACCCAAAAACAGCTAGTGACCTTCAGTTACAAGGTGTTTCCGTTCCACTCAAGGACCAAGATTTTAACAGCACTGAATGTGATAGAATGCTGCATTTCCCCTCCTGAACCCCTGCTATTTTTTATCACTTTCCCTCCGCCTTGTAGCATTTTGGGCCTCTCTTTCCTACTGGTCACGACTGAAAGTAAAGATCACAACCTTTCATTATTGCTCTGGTGATAATATCAAATGCTCCGAATGTGGATAATCTCGCATTCCCTGCGATACTCAGATCTAATGTGTAAAAACAGCACATTAAGCTAGAAAAGAAGGACAGAGAGTAAGAGCGTTAAAATCACAAACCATAGTCTTCTGAGGATTGCAGACACTTGCTTTTTGGATCCAGATTGTGCAGGTTTTTTTCCTTACCATTTAAATGTAAACAGGCAAGCTTCCTGCCTCCAGAAAGCTCTCTCCTCTGAAAGCACTCTTTACTATTTAAGCAGATACAGGATAGATATTTCGACACAGAGCCCACATAAAATCCCATATTAGGAATGATACCAAACTTAAAGAACGTTGTAAAATGAGAATGGGGAAAAAAAATGTACAAAATGAATTCCTGCCCATTTACATGCTTTTCGTCAGGCTACCAGATACCAAGCCTCTGTCTTTGTGTTAACACTGCAGATTAGGTCAAGTTTTTACCCCTCTGAGCTCTTTTCCTGTAAATGACGGGTTTTGATGTGAAACAAGCAACATGTCAAAGCGAGTTGAAAGATGTAGGCATTTTATGCCATGTCACAATGACAGGCCGGTGAATATTTGGGCCATTAGGGGCTTATTAGTGAATAAATGACCAGATGGTTCAGTGATGCACGGAGATGGACAGAGCTGGATGCTCCTAATCAGCACTGTCTGTACTTGATGTCAAATCACATGACACAGTAACCCATGGATACCAAGGAAGAGTTACCATTAGCAAGTCAATTTGATATCTGGGTGGTGTAAACAGACTCAGAACCACACTTCAGGGCTGCCTCTGTTTGGAGGAAGGGAAACGCAGTACAGCATTGTAAGGCACACGCACAATAAACTCTAATTGTTGTTTGATAATCGTACCAAGAATTTCTGTCTTAGCTCTTCCTCTTTATTCGCGAGAAAGGAGTGACGCCCAGAGGCACAAGGAAAAGGGATCCTCGAAAATAAAGAGGTTGCACTGAGGGTCTATTTGAAATCTAAGTAACAGACAGAGGAAATAATCAGGTCGTGAAGAGTGGGCCATTAGTGGGAAGAAGGAAGAGCCACCTTCCCATGCTTTGCCTAGTGGGTGACCGACAAAGTTTAGGTACAAAACACATACTGGAAACAGATGCCATTTGCCTTTGCCTACCGCACGCTTCGCTCTTTCCTCCTTGTCTCTGAATAATGTGGATCGCCTGAACAGCCACCTTGGGTTATTCCCGTAGGATTGCAGGAAAGCGTTGTTCAAGAAGAGTGCACGTTTCTTCTTTCCTAGTCATTTTCAGTATTTTCAAACTGACAAGTATTCTTTGCACCCCCATCTACTACGAAAGAAAACACTTGCTCTGCTCTTAAAATCTAAGAGAAGAAACAGGTTGGGGCGCCTGGGTGGCTCAGTGGGTTGTGCATCCGTCTCTTGATTTTGGCTCAGGTCATGATCCCAGGGTGGTGGGATGGGGTCTGCATCGGGTGCCGCGCTGAGCACGGAGTCTGCTTAAGATTCTCTCTCTATCCTTCTGCCCCTCTCCCCTACTTGTGCGCTCTCTCTCTTTCTCTCTCTCTAAAAAAATAAAATAAAATGAAGAGAAGAAACGGGTTGGAAATAAACGTACTTTGGTGTTCCCTCAGAAACTAGTGGGTTCGAGGCCACCGATTCAATGCATTATGCATCCACAATGGAAGTGTTGACGGACATTTCATCACAAGATCATCCATTAAAGCAATTCAGTCTTGAGGGAGTAGGACCTAAATGATATTACTGTAAGTTTCTCTTTTCAATAATACCTATTGTGTGTATAGCAGTTTTCGTTTGTAAAGCACATCATGGATATTGTGTCTTTTCAGTTTCTTTTTAGCCAAGTGTTATTAGTTTAATTAATCCTTCCTGGGCATCTATTATGTGTCTACTTCTGGACAAGATGCTGTGGACAGAGGGAGCAAAGGCTAGAATTCCTCAAAAGGCTTAGAGTTGCACTATCTAGGGCTTTTTAATGGGCATTGTATAGCGATTGATGCTCACAAAAAGATTATACGTAATATACATGTTAGGGGGAAAACTGTTTAATAATTGACATCTGTGACCCCACCACCCAATAGAGGAACCAGAACATGGTTAATTTTGTTAAATCTATGGAGGTGCTCATCTCCCAACACCATCCCCCACATCCACAAAGGTGACTACACTCTGAATTCTGAGTGTATCATCCCCTTATTATTCAAAAATAATTTGACCCCACATGGCTCTATATCTAAGCAAGATATTTTTAATTTGCCTATGTTATTCCTTTACAAAAATGGAATCACACTGTAAGTATTCTCCTGAGAATTGCTTCCCACCCCCCGCCCCAACAATGGATTTAAAAGTTAACCATGCTTTTTTATATGGCTGAAGTTCATTCGGTTTCACTATTTTCTTATGCTCCACAGTGTGAATATCCCACAACTGATGTATCCATTCTCCTGTTGGTAGACATTTGGCTTATTTCCGGTTTGGGGCTATTACAAATAATGCTACAAAGAACATTCTTACACATAGGTGCTGGTGTATGTATGCACGAGTGTCCCCATGTGTGGATTTTCTGGGTCATGGAGTAATGGTCATATTCAGCTCAACAAGATAATGCCAAACTGTTTTCCAAAGGTTAACCAATTTACACTCCTACTGGTAGTGAATGAAGAACATTCCCATTATTCTGCATCCTTATCAACACTGACTACTTTCAGACTTTTAATTTTGCCAGTCTACTGCACATACATTCAGCCTTCACAGCCACCCAGAGAAGCAGTAATTATTATCTATATTATACGGGTAAGGCTCAAAATCACAGAACCGGTCAGTAATAAAATCAGAACTTGAACCCAATTCCCCAGCCTATAAATCCAGAATTCTTTCACTGTTCTGCACCGTCCCCGTCACCTTAGTCCCCATTGACTCATGCCCCACAGTCATAAATACAGTGAGCATCCAGGAGCAGTATCATGTTCAATTTAGGTATCGGCCACTTGTTAGTTATGTGACTTGGGCAAATCACTTGACCTCTCTGAGCCTTAGTGATCACATCTGTAATACAGCAATAATATTAGAACCTATATTACAAGACTGATATGTACATATTGCATTAGGTTGAAAATATTAAACAAGTTCACACACACACACACACACACACACGCTATTAAGTAGACATTGAAATAAACACTCAAAATTCCAGCTGTGACAGGTAGAATTCAGTATATCTGCCCTCTTTCATTCCAGCAAATTGTGGGCTGGCAAACCCATCCTTGTTTCATATGCATTTACATTGAAGTATTCTCATCTTTGCTCCAGCACTGTGCAAATTTGATTTCAGCACAATCAGTTTAAAAAAAAAAAATGTTAAACATGCATTTTCTAGGCTGGGTGATATCAAAAGTCATTTTTAGGGGCCCCCCGGGTGGCTCAGTTGGTTAAGCGCCTCACCCTTGATTTCAGCTCAGGTCTTGATCTCCGAGTCGTGAGTTGAAACCCTGCAACCCAGGCTCTGAGCTGGGCGTGGAGTTTAGGTAAAAAAAAAAAAAAAAAAATCCTTTATAGTCTTTAACGGAGCTTGTGTGTCTCTATTTCTATATGTGACAATTAAATGTTTTGTCTGCCTCGTTAGATTGGTTTCTCATTTTTATCACGATTGCATCCTCACCCTTAATTTAATAAATACTTGTTAATTAAATCAATCAATCAATGAATTTTATTTTTTTTTTTAATTTTTTTTCAACGTTTTTTATTTATTTTTGGGACAGAGAGAGACAGAGCATGAACGGGGGAGGGGCAGAGAGAGAGGGAGACACAGAATCGGAAACAGGCTCCAGGCTCCGAGCCATCGGCCGAGAGCCCGACGCGGGGCTCGAACTCACGGACCGCGAGATCGTGACCTGGCTGAAGTCGGACGCTTAACCGACTGCGCCACCCAGGCGCCCCACTCAATGAATTTTAAAAGCAGATTAAGCGATGTGTTTTGCTGAATTTATATGTCAGTCAAATGGTCCTTTGTAAAAAGGTCTACGGTGTTTCGGGGTGCCTGCGTGGCTCAGTCGGTTAAGTGTCCAACTTTGGCTCAGTTCATGATCACAAGGCTCGTGGGTTCAAGCCCTGCATAGGGCTCTGTGCTGACAGCTGGGAGCCTGGAACCTGCTTCAGGTTCTGTGTCTCCTTCTCTCTCCCCCTCCTCCGCTCACAGTCTTGTCTCTCTCTTAAAAATAAATAAACATGAAAAAAAATTAAAAATTTTTTTTTTTTACATTTGTTTGTTTTTGAGAGACAGAGCGACAGAGCACAAGCAGGGGAGGGGCAGAGAGAGAAGGAGACACAGACTCCAAAGCAGGCTCCAGGCTCCAAGCTGTCAGCACAGAGCCCAATGCGGGGCTCAAACCCACAAACCATGAGATCATGACCCGAGCCCAAGTCAGACGCCTAACCGACTGAGCCACCCAGGCGCCCCGAAAAAAAATTTTTAATGAAAAAATTGAAAAGCCTACAGTGTTTTATCTCAAGTCCTTGAAGCCTGATGTTTTTCAGAATTTAGAATTTTTCCATTAAAAAAAATTAATACTGTATGCATACTATTATATGACATCTACAGCAGGACCTGGGCACCACTCAATAATAAAACACATGAAAATTTCTGAAGCAAAGCATAGGTATAGGCACTCAGGAAGGGGCTTTCCGAGACCACAAACAGCATCACATTGGTTCAGGTTAAACCTTCTACCAACAGTTATAGAAACACCTGTCTTCCCAGATTGTTGCTCTGTAGACTATGGGTTAAAATTGTGGAAATTTAAAGCCCTAACTCCTTGTTCCCTAATATATTTTATTCACACTATGGTGCATCTTACTCATACTTCATTCCTTGCTCTCCAAGAAAAACTATACTAGTTTATGGTGCATTGACACTTATTTTAATGGGCCAGTGATTATCCCATTGCCCTGAGGCCAGGGAAATGTACAACCTATTCCTAGGAGAGGCATAGCTGAATCCTAACAAATAATAAAAACGATTCCAAAAATTAAGAACTGGGATTCTTCATTCAAGAGACTTATAAAGTATTTATTCACGATTTGGGGGGCGGGGGGGGCAAAATTAGTAATACTTCCAAAACATAATTTTTATCTGGTAAAGTTTTGATAATCTTTTCTAAAAAAAAATAAAAATAAAAAGGGTGTTCTTAGAGAAGGAAGCAAGTTTTAAAACTGATATTGGAGGGGCGCCTGGGTGGCGCAGTCGGTTAAGCGTCCGACTTCAACCAGGTCACGATCTCGCGGTCCGTGAGTTCGAGCCCTGCGTCAGGCTCTGGGCTGATGGCTCAGAGCCTGGAGCCTGTTTCCGATTCTGTGTCTCCCTCTCTCTCTGCCCCTCCCCCATTCATGCTCTGTCTCTCTCTGTCCCAAAAAATAAATAAACGTTGAAAAAAAAAAATTAAAAAAAAAAACAAAAACTGATATTGGAAAGTCCTAAAAGTCAAAGCTCACTGTATTTTATGGAGACCTAAATAGAACAAATCAGTTGTTTTTAAGACCAGGAGAAGGTCTAGACTGTAGAGGAGTCCCTGTCATGGCCCTGAGGCGTGAGCAAGAATAGTGTTGTAGAAATCAGTCACCCGAAGTCCAAGCCTTCAGTACATTTAAGTTTAAACATGCTGAGGGTGCAGCTCTGAACTTCCAAATGCACACACACATGCACACGCGAGATTCTTCCTCCCCTGGTAGCATTAGCACAGGGAACTGCCCAGGCCAAGGCAGTGTCTGTTTGCTTTCTTTCTTCTTTCTTTCTTTCTTTTCTTTTCTTTTCTTTTCTTTCTTTCTTTCTTTCTTTCTTTCTTTCTTTCTTTCTTTCTTTCTTTCTTTCTTCTTTCTCTTTCATCTTTAGGTATAAGGTATAACTCAGATGACATCCTTTACCCAACTCTTGCGACCTGGGCGTGGTGAAGTGTGCTGACTCAGAGGCCACATTGGTGAAAATCATAGCTTAGCCCTTTACAAGCCCTATGCCATAAGCAAGTTCTTTCACTTCTCTGTGTCTCAGTTTACCCATCTGCAAAATGTAGGTGGGGCACCTGGTGGCTCAGTTGATTAAGCAACCTACTCTTGATTTCAGCTCAAGTCATGGTCCCACGGCTCATGAGATCGAGCCCCATGTCAGGCTCCACGCTGGGAACAGAGCCTTCTTAAGATTCCCTCACCCTCTTCCTCCACCCCACCCCCACGCATGCTCTCACTCTCTCGCTCTCTCTCAAAATGAAATGAAATAAAATCAAATGGGGGTAATAATAGACCCTAATCCATGGGGTTGTTGTGAAGATCAAATTATATTCAATATGCATTTGACTCCTAGTAAGGGCTCTATCCCTGTATTCCAAACTGATGCTGATTCTAAGGACCAGGCACCCCCTCAGGTCTTGGGAATTACCTCCATAGCGAGCTGTAGCTTATGCTAGAACACAAGAACACCATACACTATGCTCCCGATTGACCTGAAACTTTCCAGCACCTTGGTTTTATTGCTAGCATTATTTATCGCTTAAGGCTGAAACAATGGGTTAATTCATATTCTGAGTTCTTGCCTTTGAATAATATTTGCTGCATTATAAGTATCAGCTGTCTCCAACTTACAAACAGGTTGAATTCCAAAAAGTTTATTTGTGTGTGCGTTGTTTACAATTTGAAACACATTTTCCATAGAGGCAATGTTTTAAAAGAGGTTAGTGCCCAGGCTGACACATTAAAGGCAGTAAAGTGGTCACCAGAATGGCTAAAATGAACAAATCAGGAGACTACAGATGCCTGGAGAGGATGTGGAGAAACGGGAACCCTCTTGCACTGTTGGTGGGAATGCAAACCGGTGCAGCCGCTCTGGAAAAGAGTGTGGAGGTTCCTCAAAAACTTGAAAATAGAACTACCCTATGACCCAGCAATAGCACTGCTAAGAATTTACCCAAGGGATACAGGAATGCTGATGCATAGGGGCACTTGTACCCCAATGTTTATAGCAGCACTCTCAACAATAGCCAAATTATGGAAAGAGCCTAAATGTCCATCAACGGATGAATGGATAAAGAAATTGTGGTTTATATACACAATGGAATACTACGTGGCAATGAGAAAGAATGAAATCTGGCCTTTTGTAGCAACGTGGATGGAACTGGAGAGTGTGATGCTAAGTGAAATAAGTCATACACAAAAACAGATACCATATGTTTTCACTCTTATGTGGATCCTGAGAAACTTAACAGGAGACCATGGGGGAGGGGAAGGAAAAAAAAA
>NW_024412395.1:56223251-56271408 GCF_014898765.1 Herpailurus yagouaroundi | reverse complement strand
GGCCACTGTCAAGATGGTTAGAAATTCTGGAACCTTGGTAACTTCCTTCTGTTTCATTGCTCTATACCAGTCTCCTCATAGTGAATAGTACGAAACTCCTTAAAAACCAAATGCTCTTGGGAGCCCACAAGGCAGAGGGATGAATGGGGGATTATATTCCACTTTAAAGCTAGGAGACGGGTAGGGATACGTGGGGCGGGGGAGGTGGATGATGGAGAGAAGCCAGAGCAAAAATGGGAGGTGTCCATTATAAAGAGGAAAAGAAAGTAGGCTGTGTGATCTATGCCATCAATCTGCCAAACACCGAGTTCATGAGGAACAGTGACTCCCACGGAGGATGGGACACATCTCCCTTTACTGGTAACTTAAGAGCAGAAAATAAACAGATGAAGTCACTTGAGACAAATCATCAGTAACGTTAAGTATCCGTACCTGCAAAAGAGAAGAGTCTTACATTGGTGGGTAACCTGGCTGCATATTAGAATCATCTGGGAAAATTTTAAACCCCGCCCCCCCCATGCCCCAGCGGTACCTCAAACTAATTCTACTAGAATCCTGGGACCGAGGCATCAGAACCGTTAAAGCTCCCCAGATAACGCCAGCGAGCAGCCACATTTGAAAACCATTTTAAATCTCACCATTCCCAGATGCCCTAAATTGAAGAATAAGGTGGTGTGGCCTCCACGGAGCTCTGGAACACTCCAAACCTGAGCCTCATGCCCAAATTTCTATTTATAATTAAACGCCGCCTTCTCTGGGACAGAATTTGAGAATGGATTCAGTGCCGCTGACTCTTCACGTTACGATTTTATTTGCTAAGAAAGTGAAATGATTTCAACCACAGCAGTCATTAAATAGGATGGCCAACCGCTTCAAACTTTTTTTTTTTTTAATTTTTGAGACAGAGACAGACAGAGCATGAACAGGGGAGGGTCAGAGCGAGAGGGAGACACAGAATCCGAGGCAGGCTCCAGGCTCTGAGCGGTCAGCACAGAGCCCGACGCGGGGCTCGAACTCAGGAACCGTGAGATCGTGACCTGAGCCGAAGCCGGACGCTCAACGGACTGAGCCACCCAGGCGCCCCAACCGCTTCAAACATTTTATGGGCAAACCCCGAGAGCATCCTAGAGATCAGTTTGTCCCACCGCGTGCCAGGCACCGGGCTGGATGCTGGGGCTAAAACAGTTAATAAATGTAGATCCATGTCGTGCCAAAATGGTCGCTTGGAGTCGGGGATGATCGGGAGAGTGAGCAGGGGAGGCTGCTAGCCATAGGCTGGGCACCTGACGAGCCGAGGCCCACCAAGAAGCCAGAGTGACACCTATAAAGATGGCGTCACCTGTGTTAAATCCTTATGTTTTCTGGGCCATCAATACCGATCCCATGAGTACGGTATTGCTTGGGGCGCGTGGCAGTGTCCCGACAGCTGAATTCTATTTACTAACGGATGTACCTCCATCTGAAGTGGTGTCATCAGCTACCCCTCTGGCACATGTACCTTTTCTACGTGGCAGTGCCCGCTTCAGAGAGGCGACTTGGTCTGTGCCCGACCGTGGGCGTGGCCACTAGGAAGTTACCGCCCCTCGGAAATTACCCGCCCCTAGGAAGTTACCACGATCACCCCATTGAACGACTCAGAATTAGTCCTCTGTTGATCTGCACTTTTATGATCGATTGCTGTTGCCTTCGGAGAAATCCAACCACGAGGTAAGTGTGCCCACATCAAATCTCTTGCTTCCCTGGTGCTTTAGGGGCTGAGGAGCCGAGTGTCTCCCGGTGCCATAAGTATGTCGTCTCTTTCCGCGTTGACAAGGTTAGTGTCTGGTGTCTACTGACACGATCCCCAAGCTTCCTCGAACTTGTGTCATTAACCGTGCCGCGGGGTCTGACTGCAGCAAATGCCGAGTACATTAAGCAGGCAAAACAGCCCAGGTCTTGAAAAAGTCTCCGCGTAGAAAACAAGGGGCTCTAAATGATTCTGTTAACACGTCTGACATCCCTTGCCTCTCTCCTGTTCGCTCTCTCCTGTTCACCGCCGCAGAGAAGTCTGGCCACATGAACCGTGCATCCCGCCCTCCTCCAGGTCCCCTCCCCACAGAGGGCTCCACATGGATGTTATGATCAATCCTAATGCTGCTGGGAGCCACAGATCTCTGCAAAGATCTGTCCCTCTCCCAGAGAACCACAGTCGAAAGGAACGATATGCAAGAGACAGGTAGCAAGTGAACCAAGCAATTGTCAGACAAGTCACATTTTTACAGCCGCAAAGCTCTTGGCCAGCATTTGCTCATTTAGAGAACAATCTCCTAGGCAAAGCCCAACCCAGACCAAACTGGGAAGGAGACCGTCCATCCGTGCAGAGCACGGGGGGCTTTTCTGATCTCTATAAGCAAAGGCTGGCATCCTGGCCTGAAACCAGGTCTAAACGATTCAGGGAGTGCTGCTTCACAGTCGTCGGAGGAATGTCACTGGTGACATTATAAGGCCCACACAGCCAGGACTTGAGACGCATCGCGTCCAACTTGCGAAGGACTGTACGCCCTGCATAGCTGTGTGGGGATTTGGCTCGTTGCTCTCGGAGCTCTTCCTTGCCCGTCCCCTGCTCTGCTCTACGCACTGTCGGGCAATTAAGGGCGCTACATCTCTGAGTTTCTCATGCCCTCCAGCCTGGGAGTGGGGAGGCCAGCCGGAGGCAGGCACTGGCCGAGAGGAGAAGTGAGGCCATGTCTCCTCCTGTCTGTTTCAGATGGCATCATCGCTGGCCAGACAGACCTGCCTCTGTAATCCCAGCTCCTCCTGGTCAGGCCCACCGGGGTTGACATCCACTGGGTGGCCCCAGATCTCAAGCCGCTCCAGCGACGCCGCCTCCTTCCTTTGTCTCGCCAGTCGAGGAGGACGAATATTTTCCTGTGCGTATTTATCACTAGCTTCTTTCTGTCGGACTTCTTCGGTCTTCTCTCACCTATGTGACCGTCTCCTTGTGACAAGTTTCTTATTTTGAGGTACCCGGAGTGGTTTCTGTTTCATTGGCCGCTGTAACAGTTTACTGTTGTAACTCAGTCGTGCTTCTCTGTGCTAAATCTCTATCTACATACAAACTGAAGAATTAATCGCTGTTCCGGGCAGAATTGTGTCCCCTTAAAATTCATGTGTTGAATTTTAACCCCCAATACCTCCGATACCTCAGATTCGGTGACTGTATTTGGAGACGTGATCTTTAGAAAGGCTATTAAGGTCAAACAAGTTTATCAGGGTGGGGCCTAATCTCATCCTGAGGTGTCCTTAGAAGAGATTAGGACACAGACACAGAGGGAACATGGCCGTCCGACAGACCATCTAGAAGCCAAGGCGAGAGGCCTCAGAAGAAACCAACCTTGCTGACACCTTGATCTTGGACCTTTAGCGTCTAGAACAACGAGGCAATCAGCTTCCATCGTTCAAGCCTCCCGGTCTGTCGCTTACTAACACTAGGAAATACACGGAATACAATTGCTTGTCTCTGAAATTCGGGGTTAACGAGTTAGCTCTAAGCCCCCGTGTCTTCTTCTGTAAAATGAGGATAATTATATCCAGGTTACTATGAAAATCAACTGAGGGACGCTTAATACAGTACCAGCTGCAGTGCTCAATAAATGTCGGGTATCACTGGGAATATTCACTTACAAGTAACGAAAATGCACTTGGGGTGTTAACTCTGGAGCCCACCTGGCTGGGGTTAGACGGGTGTTCAGCTTGGGCTGCCTGGCTAATGTCCCCACTCAGGTTTGCCCCTGGATTCTCTTGTCCCTTCTTGGTTTGGGTCACTATTCTAAATACAAAGAGCTCCTCAGCTCCATCATCAAATTGCATTCTCTGGCCTTGAACACTAGGCTTCCGGTACAAATTCAGTAACTTTGTTTGCTCTCGCTACTGCCATTTCTGTTTCTGCCCTCGCTCCCTTCTGCAGAAACCCATTCAAGGAGCGAACCTGCAGGACTTTTCTGGATTGCCTGTGACTACCCCCTGGGTCTGTTTGGGGTCAGCCAGGAAAAGCTTTCCCACTGGTTGCTGATCCTACTGGATTCTCCAGCATTGTTGCCTGCAAATATTCACACCATGGAGATAAAAGGAACCACCTGCCTGGAACCACCTGCAGCTGAGCTCAGCCAGATCCCTGGGTGGGAGCTTATATGTCGGCAGGTGCAGTCTCCCTATTCTGCTTCTCTGTAGCTCAAATCGTTCCCCTTCGGCAATGATGTGCCTAATAATTTGGAGCACCCGATTTCTTCTTTGTGATTACATTAGATCCACGAGTCCCTGGATAGTGCAAAAAACTAACTGCTAACACTTTTGCGGGGTATTTGTATTGTAGCAAGCCGTTTAGCTTTCAGCTAAAGGAATAAAACTCTAATAGTATAATCGGGGCACTAAGGGATGGGGGATATTTGGGGCACCTTTAGGTAGAAATAGTAATTTTTAGGGGCGCCTGGGTGGCTCAGTCGGTTAAGCGTCCCAACTTCGGCTCAGGTCGTGATCTCATGGGTCATGAGTTCAAGCCCCACGTGGGGCTCTGTGCTGACAGCTTGGAGCCTGGAGCCTGCTTCCAATTCCGTGTTTCCCCCTCTCTCTCTGTCCCTCCCACAATTATGATCTGTCTCTCTCTCAAAATAAATTTTTAAAAATTAAAAAAAAAATAGTAATTTTTAAGCAAATGGTGAAGAAAATACTAGTTACAAATTGAAAGAAAGAGAATGCTTGGCTTTCCTTAGCTGAAGTTTCAGGAGAATGAGAAAAAAAATGAGTGATCTCTTATAAAGAAATATTTTCTTTTTTTTTTTTTAAAGTTTATTTATTTTGAGACAGGGGGAGGGGCAGAGAAAGAGGGAGAATCTCAAGCAGGTTCCGCACGGTCCGTGCAGAGCCCATGCAGAGCTCGAACCCAAAAACCATCAGATCATGACCTGAGCTGATATCAAGAGTTAGAGACGTCACTGCCTGAGCCACCCAGGCGCCCCAAGAAGTATTTTCAGTGAAGGCCCCTCCACTTCCACTAGGAAACCCAAGCTCGGACAGATGCTATCTTACGTATACATGTAATATTCGTCATCACCAATTTATTACTAAGTGCCTTCTACGTGATTGGTACTGTATGGTGAACTTCCCAGGGAAAGAAAAAGAAAGAAGAAGGTAGAATAGTATAAAAACAAAGAGAGGCCTAAAGCATTTTAATCCACTTCTATTTTAAAAGCAGAAATTGATCATCTTGTGATTTTTTTTTTAACCTCCCAATGTTTAGTTGCCATATGGTACCAATTCTGCTGAAGGAATGTGAAAAATAAAGTAAATGTCGAATCTTGACTCACAATCACTAACCTTGTAACTACGCAGAATATAATGGTTTTCTCTATGCATCAGTCTCTGTTTTAAGGGCCAGGTGCTAAAGCTCTAGACCTCTATGAAATCACTTGCCTATTCCTGGGAGGGGAAAAAATCCCAGGATTTTGTGTCCCTGTTTTTTTTCTCCACGTCTCCACTGGTACTGGATAGAAGCTATTCCATTCCTTCCATCTTGGTACAACTTCAGAGCTACCTTCGGCGTGAGGTCCCTCATAAGAATCCCTGGCTGGTAAGAAGATTTTGCCATTGGATTCCAGACTCTGTTCCCTAGCCAGGTTATTATTTTTTTTTTTTAAGTAATATCAGGATTAATAGAGTCACTATTGCCTGGTTCCACTAAACAAATTTTTTTTTAATTTTTTTTAACGTTTTTATTTATTTTTGGGACAGAGAGAGACAGAGCATGAATGGGGGAGGGGCAGAGAGAGAGGGAGACACAGAATCGGAAACAGGCTCCAGGCTCTGAGCCATCAGCCCAGAGCCTGACGCGGGGCTCGAACTCACAGACCGCGAGATCGTGACCTGGCTGAAGTCGGACGCTTAACCGACTGCGCCACCCAGGCGCCCCTCCACTAAACAAATTTACTTGGCAAAATAATGAAGAAAAATATGAATCTGCTTGTACAGCTCTGGGGAAAGTCACACTCCCAAAGATGATTTCCTTTAAAACGTCCCTTTGAAGCATGCCTGTTGCTGATACGGTTTCAACTATCAATAGGTTAGTGTTTCGCGTCACTACTTTGGATTGGCATAAGGTTTTCCATAGTCAAAAGTTTGATCTCACATTGCATGAACCAAAACAAAATGTCGTTCTTCAGTTGTGTTTGCCCAGCCACCTCCCTCCCCTGCTTGTTCTCCCCCTCTCTCTCCCCCCTCCTCCTCTTCCCCCCTTTTTCTCCATTCTACTGTGGATCTGACTTGATATGTGCGCAAAAATTGAGCAATCTTAAAAACACCATCTATGAACTCTAAAGAAAATAGTAAATATGAAAACGTAGCACATGTGCTTAGTTAAAAGGACAAAAGACTAAGGAAAAACACCCAATGCTGTTGCTTCTAGTAGTCATGAAACTTATGTGGCTCACAGTTCTAATAATTTGTACAAGAATATGGATTGCCCTTTTGCTCATAAGCACGGTCATTCACTGAATGGCCATATGGGCCTTGCTTTACGTAAAGAATCACTCAGTATTGCAGTATCAGTTCAGTGATCAGCGTGTTGAAAATATGTCAGATGCCAATATAAGCACGACAGCACAGACTTCTGAGGGGTCAGGCTGTGTTACTGGGCTCCTAATATATGCCAGATGCTGATCTAGCTTCTTTTTTTCCTAATATTCCACTTAAATCTCCTAGCAATCCTTGAGATACGTGCTATTGTCCTCATTTCAAAGATGAGAAATTGAATGAAGCTCAGAAAAATCAAAATAAATCAATGCCTAAGGCTGGCCTCCTTGCCTCCAGTCTAGCGGACCACTTCCCATCTGTTCCAGGCTTCAAAGCTTTTAGTGGCTTCTCCTGGCCTTTAGAACAAAGTCGAAACTTATTACCAAGTTTTTCAAGGGCCTTTGTGATGTGGCCCCAGTTATCTTCTCAAACCTCCCACCTCACCTCAATCGCCCTGGCAGGATGCTGCACTTCCTTCCGTCCTTGGGCTTGCTTTTGTCCCCGAGATTATGCTCATGCACTTCCGTGCCCTCCGCCATGGCCTGGCTAATTTTCGCTGGTCCTTCAAATCTGAACTTAGGTATCACTTCCTCCAGGAAGGCTCCTCTAACCCCCATGCGCCTGTTAGGTGAGCCCCTGTTGGATCCTATGGCCCATGACAGTGTCACAGACACTGCCTTATAATTGTCTGTTTACTTGTCTAAATCCCTTTCTTGACAGTAAATTCTGGGAAGGCAGGAACTGAGCTTGTCAGTCTCTCAAGGTATCCTAGGACCTCGTATAGAGAATAAGTGTTTATCAAGGGTCTGGATGATTAAGAGAATCACATCTGTGCTTGGAGAACTTTAAGGGCAACATGGCAACAATTCTTCGGGCGCTGCTTCTGAGAATGCACCATTTAGGAGGGTATGGTGGCAGTGTGCTAGGGAATATTCAGAGTTATGGGTGCAGTGTGGCTTTCTGAGCCATCCATTTTACTTGATAAGTACTGTAAAATATTCATTTGTAATAAAATCCAGATATGCCATACATACTAATACAAAAGGCATATGAAGCTTCGTGATAAAATGTATGACTTACAAGAAATTTCCCATTTTGAGTTAGATTCCCAAAATACAGAGAGACGATCACTTTTCTCTGCCAAGGTACAACCTTATTTAGAAGGTTGCAATCATTCTGGGGCAAGTTTTAAGATGGGCACTGTCAAACTTCTGAGCCTCCAAAGGAAACTGTATGCTTTGAGGAATATCTGAAGGTAACAGTTCTGCTTAATCTAGCAAAGACTAAGGAGAAATGTCAACCCTGCCTTCACTTGGTTGAGGCTGTCTCAGAACAAGGGAACAGAGGGATTCTTAGAAGTGCATGTCTAGAAAAAAGAACGATTAGGTAGATTCAGCTCAACTTGAGAAAAAAATCTCTAGTTCTCTGGATCGTGGGAATAGGGGATATCTTTGTTTACCTTTTAATTGTCCTCTATAGGTCCTGAGCATTCTACCACGAATTATACCAAGGCGTCAGATAGAATTATTCAAAATGAGTCCATAAAACCATTCATCAGGAGTACTACAGAGAGAATTCCTGATTTGTGCAGGACAGTAGAATCTATCTTTTCTTCTAGTGTAAAGACTATACGAATCTCCAACTAAAAAACTGAATAAACAGGGTCTGTTTCCATTTGGTCAGGTTGACCACGTGCAACCCATGCAAAGCCTGTTTCTTATTGTCAAAATAGCATTGTATTAATTGTTTTAGATTTGCACTAATTCACATTTGGTGCAACAACAACAAAAAAATAGATCATGCATTCCTGTGGAAAGTGAAATCTCCCCAAACCCAACTCCATGCAAAGATTTGCAAGGGTTTTATGCAACTGTATTAATGGAATCACACTATTCCGTGACTTTTGCCGGCTGATGTGCGAAGCCACAGGCACGGCGTGTCTTCTGAGAACATTCATTCTACTCAATGACGGATGATTTAGAATATCAAGATTTTTGATTAAAAAAAAATAAGTCAGATGTGTTATACAGAGGAAAACAACACGTAGATAGAACTTTAGGGCAATGGAAATACTTCAAAGACCTTTCCCATTTGGGGTTAGGGCCCCAGACACCCAAAGATAAATTCACTTTCTTCTGCCATTAGGGATGTTTTAGTGGAAAAATTTGAGAAGTACTTATTTAAGATCTTTGGAATTTTTTCAATGCCTAAGAGGATTCCAGACAAACTGGGGACTAATTATAATGGCTGAACTAGGTTCTTAAAATAGAAACCAGCCCAGAGCTCTCAAGATAGGTCCCTCAAAGTTAATGTGAGGACACAGAGGGAGAAAAGGGCAGGGAGCAGAAGGAGCCTTTCCCAGTTAGGCTAATAGCTGGACCAAGTCCAGGTGCAGAAACTGGTTCGTATGACAACTCAGAATAGACTCATTTTCTGTGCTCACAATGGGTAACAGAAGGTTATCTATACTGTAGGCTTTTGTGGTTCTTTTGAAAGGAAGTCTCGTTGTTGGAGGCTAATAGACTTCAAAGAGTGAATTCGTCACTAGAAAGCCAAAGTTCAATCATAGCCTATTCGTTTGTCTTATTTTACTTGAATAGAAAACTCAAAAGCTCTAAGGAAAGAACATTTCAAAAGACAGATAAACGCTTGTTAATAATTCTAGCGGGTGAGAGGATTTACCCAAGCCCAATTTCTCTTGCTGGATTTCGTGTGGTGTCTTTGGACCAACAGTACAGTGCAGTAGGCTTCCCCTTCTACCTGAGCGCTTTCCGTTCGGCGCTTGCCAAAAATAGTTGTTTGTTACGACGCGTAGGTAGGTGTTTTTGTTCTCCACAATAAGCCTGCTGGAGCAGAGGTGAATCATGTTTAAAAAGGAATCGTTTTTGCTTGTCAGAACACTTTACATAAAACAGCCTTTGAGTTCTGAAGGGTTTTAAAGCTGAGCTCTAAAATCCTACCATATGCGCCTAAAATAATCTTCTTGCTAAAAGCAAAAGAACCAGTCAGCTGACCTTCAGCTCTCAGTACTTGGAAACACTCCTGAGTGCTTAACAGTATTTAACTTCTGTGCGTTTATTTGCCTCTGTGTTTATTTTTAAAGCATCACTCGGGGCGCCTGGGTGGCGCAGTCGGTTGAGCGTCCGACTTCAGCCAGGTCACGATCTCGCGGTCCGGGAGTTCGAGCCCCGCGTCGGGCTCTGGGCTGACGGCTCGGAGCCTGGAGCCTGTTTCCGATTCTGTGTCTCCCTCTCTCTCTGCCCCTCCCCCGTTCACGCTCTGTCTCTCTCTGTCCCAAAAATAAATAAACGTTGAAAAAAAAAAAAAACATCACTCTAGGTCAGGTAAATGGATTCAGTAGAGATAAACACACCATCCATCATATTTTGAGGGGACTTGCATAGCTGAACAGTAATATTCAGTATCATTATGCTGTCTGGTATTCACTTGAAACGTGTCATACATTATCATATGCTAATTGTGCATAATTAATCCTAACTATTAACGGACACGAGATCAATTAATGGGTTGCAAAGTAAAACTTACGTACAAAAGAAAATAAGAACCTCCCCGCACAAAGGGGACAGACTTTTTATTCTCTAAGGCCCGTTAAAAAAGATTATAAATGAATTGACCATTTTGATATCAGAATGTATACAGTAAATAACACGTGTAAAAATGCAGTCGTTTTAGGTCCCCTGGGGAAAACAGTAATTCTTCCTCATGTGAGAAGCATGGAAAGAACGCCATCGAAAGAGGCTCAGTCGATATATTATCTTCAGAACAACAAGGGAGCTATAGATGAGGGATTCTGCTGTCAGAACCACTTGGAAAACCCGGCAGGATGTGCATCCAATTCATAAAATAAATAGTCAACTTATTATTCAGGTTTAGCTCAAATTTTGGTGAGCTTGGCAAAAGTTGTCACTGCGGAAATGTACCGCGAACTCAAAAAAATGTTCGTTTTGTTTGAGAGGCAGCTCTCTCCAGAACTGAATAGAAAACAGGGAGTTAAGCGCCTCATCCCCCAACTTTCATTAACCCTCAGACTAACAGGAAGGCTGTCTACATTACCATCGCTGTATCTCTTTTCCCCTTGGAGGTACTGAAGCGAGGCCAGAATGAGTATCTTGCTTAATGTGAATGCACAGTTCAGTGCAAGGACTACTCAGAGAACCCTAACCTTCTAGCCCGCTGCTGGTCCAATGTGTCTCCCAGCTCACTTTCCCCAGGCACCCAATTTCAGATAAGCTACGTGTTACTTCACACTTTATTAGCACAACCATCTAGTGCCTGTTTTTGTTCTTAAGAACCTTGTATGACTCCCCGTTATCCGCTGACGTTGCCATTAGCACCCTTGACCTCAGGAGTCTGGCTCTTGATCTTCCAGAACAGGATCGTTCTTTCCCACCCTCTTTGAAACCAGCTATGGTCACGTGAATCGCTTTGGTCGATCAACATGCGTGGAAATGACAAAGGGCAGACTCTTTAAGAAGCGGCATGTGATTTGCTCCTCTGCTCTGGTGATCATTAGAAACATACATCAAGATGAAGCTTCCATCAGCCAGGATGTCCAAGCGATTACAAGGAGCAGAGCCCTCCTGCCAGCCTTCAGCGGACACGGGATGTGAGCAGGAAATAAACTTTGTGTGAAATCACTGAAATTTGGGAGTTGCATGTTGCTGCCGCATAATCCAGCATATCCTGAGTGATACGTGTACAAATTAAAATCGAAGCTGCTTCAACTGGACCTTGAAGACACTCCACCATCCGGCCTCGGCCTATCTTTTACACATTCACTTAACCTGCTGAGAGTATGATGTGCCGGCAACTCTGATAGTTCCTGGGAATACGAAGGGCCCACGCCCTCGATGGGACCTACATGCGCACATTGGAGTTGTTACAATACAGCATGATAATTGCTACAGTTAACCTTCGGGTCTAACAGGAACAAGAGAGAGATCACTTTATTCTTCTCTGGGATGATGTTGAGAATGATGCCAAACATTGTTTTTTGGTTTTTTTTTTTTTCAAGGAGTGGTATGCATATGAAAAGGCACAAACGTGAAAGAAAGCAAAACATGTTCCAAAGCCGTGCATAGCTTGCTATATGGCTGGTGCGTCTTTCCCCGGAACGTATCTACGTCGGCACACATCCATACCTCTGCCCCTGCTTTTTCCCTTGCCTGGCTTCCTTCAAACCACCGTAGGGATAACAAGCTGGGGGTGGGGGGAAGGCAGGCAACAGACGCCAGGGGACTCCAGAGTTTTTATTTCGTACTGGTCTCGCTTTCATATGGGCTCTTATGCTTAGACATTTATCTCCTCTCCAAATAAGTCAATACATTCAGTCACAGGATGACTGATGGGATTCCAGGATGCTGTTCATTATACCTCATTAAACCAGACCACTCCTGTTTCTAGATATAAACATTTTTTGCAATCTAACACAGGTAGCCCATGACTGCAAATTTAGGACGTGGGATTTTCTGTGCAAAAGGCATTCAAAGTAAACATGAAAATATACCTCAGTTTTTGTAATCCTGCTATGAAACTTTTTCTTTGGTTATACAGTAGCATCTTTTAAAAAAATGTGTTTTAATGTTTTTATTTTTGAAGGAGAGAGAGAGACAGAGCATGAGTGGGGGAGGAGTAGAGAGAGAGGGAGACACAGAATCCCAAGCAGGCTCCAGGCTCTGAGCTGTCAGCACAGAGCCCGACGCGGGGCTCGAACTCACGAACCGTGAGATCATGACCTGAGCCGCAGTCGGAAGCTCAACCGGCTGAGCCACCCGGGTGCCCCTAGAGTAGCATCTTTAAAAAAAAAAAAAAAAAAAGGTCAAGGTCAAGGGTCTTCTGGCCAGTGAAAACCTTTGAACTAGCATCTCTCCCTTCTTCACATGGGAAAATTTCAACATCCTGGGAAAGGCACAAATGCATAAGCTCAAAGGTCACCTCCTCCGGGAAGCCTCCCTTGACATGTACTACTCTTCCTCTTTGGTCCCTTAGCATTTTGTTTCTAACTCTGCCCTTTATGGCATTCAACGGGTCATTATAGATGAGTAGTATTTACATGTCAAAACCGCCCAAGGAGATTGCTGTTAGTGGCTGGTAGTGTCTTGCTCACTGCTGCGTCCCTCATGGTAGCAGCACAGTGCCGGTACAGAACGGCAAGCAATGCGTGTCGGACCGAATTGAGGATGCGGGTAAAACACCCAGTCGTTGCAACGACAGGAAACTGACAAGAAAATCCTTTCCAGGGAATAGACCCCGTTCTCACCGCAAGCGGGTGCAGATGTTATACAAACATTTTCTGTGCACGGCTGGGATCTCACAATAAGAACCAACAGTGAGGTCGAGCCCTGAAGAAAAATGGAACGGCATCCACTACGGTATGACTTTACAGGCCCCGAATCCCTTATCTAAAACCTTTGGGCAAGAGGGGCGCCTGGGTGGCGCAGTCGGTTAAGCGGCCGACTTCAGCCAGGTCACGATCTCGCGGTCCGGGAGTTCGAGCCCCGCGTCGGGCTCTGGGCTGATGGCTCGGAGCCTGGAGCCTGTTTCCGATTCTGTGTCTCCCTCTCTCTCTGCCCCTCCCCCGTTCATGCTCTGTCTCTCTCTGTCCCAAAAAAAAAAAAACTTAAAAAAAAAAAATTAAAAAAAAAAAAAAAAAAAAGAAAGGTAATGTGGTGCACGCACTTAGATAACATCCGTAACAGGGTATGGGGCAGCACTCCGTTATCAGCACCTTAATACTTCCATGGGGAAACATATGAATATTCACAAGAAGTAGAATAAATAAATATGTAAGTAGCCTTGTATTGATTTGGGTCAGGTTTTGCTGCTAAATAATTTTCCAAAACTTTAAAGTTTTGGAGTCTCGAACTGTAGATGACAGATTGTTATACCTGTGTTACTAATAGCTATTTATCTAATAACTCCTGCTTACTGTGAAAGATAATCTTTATCAATCCATTTTTATCACATTTGAATTTCAAATCTTTATTGCCAAACTACTTTACAGTTTTTTGTTGTGTTTTTTTATGTATTTATTTATTTATTTATTTATTTTTGACGTTTATTTATTTTTGGGACAGAGAGAGACAGAGCATGAACAGGGGAGGGGCAGAGAGAGAGGGAGACACAGAATCGGAAACAGGCTCCAGGCTCTGAGCCATCAGCCCAGAGCCCGACGCGGGGCTCGAACTCACGGACCGCGAGATCGTGACCTGGCTGAAGTCGGACGCTTAACTGACTGCGCCACCCAGGCGCCCCTATGTATTTATTTTGAGAGAGGGTGTGTGAGCAGGGTAGGGGCAGAGAGAGGGACAGAGAACCCCAGGCAGGCTCCATGCTGTCAGCTCAGAGCCCGACGTGGGTCTCGATCTGAGGAACCATGAGATCATGACCTGAGTCAATATCAAGAGTTGAACACTCCACTGACTGGGCCACCCAGATGCCCCTACAGTTTTTTAATAAGATGATATTTAAGATGAGCTGTTGTGTGTCAGACACAGGTGAAGATTTTGGGGGGCACCTGGGTGTCTTAGTTGGTTAAGTAACCAACTCTTGATTTCGGCTCGGGTCATGATCCCAGGGTCCTGGCATTGAACCCCACGTCGGGCTCCACTCTGGGTGTGGAACCTGCTTGAGATTCTCTCTC
Source organism: Herpailurus yagouaroundi (assembly GCF_014898765.1). Classification (NCBI taxonomy): domain Eukaryota; kingdom Metazoa; phylum Chordata; class Mammalia; order Carnivora; family Felidae; genus Herpailurus; species Herpailurus yagouaroundi. The sequence goes on along the minus strand of NW_024412395.1, from coordinate 56,257,202 downwards.
CCTCTGCCACTCTCCTGCGTATGCACACGCTCTCTTTCCCTCTGTCTGTTAAAAAAAAAAAAGTTTAAAAATGTGGCCTAGTTATCAAAATATTGGCATATAGACTAGAGCTCAATAAGGGTATCTTTTTGTGGAATATTACACTGCATTTTCAGGCAAATGTGAATTAGGCACTGAAAGATACTGTTTTCAAAGGTTAGGTCCTGTAAAAGCAAATCCTTGGAGTAATATAAAATGTGCGAGGCATATTCTCACAAAGACAGTAAAGGGCTTCCCTGGGTCATTGGAGGAGTGCTGTGTGACAATACATCTGGCTGCGATGTGACATACACACACACACACACACACACACACACACACACACACAGGAATTTGCAAGTTCTCACTGCAACCATAAACGTAAATTTAGCCATAAACATAAATTTAGCAAGAAAATATCTGAGGGCTAACATTGGAGTGCTCTCTACAAGCTTATTTCAAAGACCCCCCATCCCAACTATAATCTCTTCAGTTTATCTCAACCATGGCAACCAGCGTTGGTCTCCTGGTGTTTCTGCAGGCAAAGAGCTTGAGTAGAGCCAAGAAGAATGCCTGAAAAACTGAAAATTTCAAAACATTTCATGTACCTTTACACTCCTCTTAAACCAGATCCTCTTTAAATCCGAGGCTTAGGGAGCCAGGCTAATTAGTAGGACTTCTTTATAAAAGTCCGAATCTGTGAAAGGTGGCTTTTCAGAGTTCTCAAGGGGATGAATATGGGTGGCCAGGGTTTGATGTGAATGTGGCAGTCACAGGCTGTTCCTTTGAGGAAGGTCTGCAAATGGCCAAATCCGCTCTGGGGGAAGGTGTATAAAGCTTTTGGAATGCAACACTTTTGAATGTATGGTTTCCGAAAGGGAGGTATGAATCTGTACGTTATAACTATGACCAAAAAATAGAGGAATGGATAATTGATTTTCCTTTTTTTAAAATTTTTGTTAATGTTTATTTATTTTTGAGACCGAGAGAGACAACACATGAGCAGGGGAAGGGCAGAGAGAGAGAGAGGGAGACACAGAATCTGAAGCAGGCTCCAGGCTCTGAGCGGTCAACGCAGAGCCTGACGCGGGGCTTGAACTCACAAACCGTGAGATCATGACCTGAGCCGAAGCCGGACACTTAACCGACGGAGCCACCCAGGAGCCGCTGGGTAATTAATTTTCTATCTATGACTTCTAAGCACCCTGAAGAATCCAGATCTCTGCGGAAGCTCAATAAAAACTTGCTAATTGGACTTTACACCGGAAAACTCAGGCCAGCCTTCCCGAGATGGGAGTCAGTCTCATTTAAGTCCTAAACGGAAGGAACCTGGCGTGGATTGGGATGGGCGGAGAGATTCTAGGGCGGAAGCGTGCCTTTTCAGCTCTGGAACTTAAAAACTGTCAGGAGCTCCGTCAGGCTAAGACCCAGCAGGCAGGAACACAGGTGGAGACTGGCGTGAACCAGGTAATACCCCCACTTGCTGTGGTCAAGGGTAAAGGCCCTGGGAGCCCAGCAGCAGTTTTGTGTGCGTGCGGCCTCCCACTGCAAACCAGAGCCTCGGGCAATGGGGGACCTTGCCGGCTGCCCTTGCTGGGGGGCAGCATCATGCTCACGTATGCAAAGAACAAGGCCTGGTCTTTATAGCAGAACTTTTGGAGTACTTCCTCGAGTTGAGAACTAGCCGGGAATACCGCGTCTTTGTCTTTCCCAACTTCCAGCGTGAGGCTGATTTCTAAGTTCAAGCAAGGTGAAATGAAACCCAAGCAGCAGTCAGGGATCCGGTCTGACTGTTCGCACAGGCTCCAGCCCCAAGCGTTAAGGTTGCTTGGGGTGTGGGCCTTGCGCGTTTGCTCTCGAGTCTATCCTTTGGCCAGGTAGGGAGATCAGGAGGCCCTCCCAGCCAGGCCTCCCTTTCTCCAGGTGCCTTGCTCTAGCCCCAGAACTCCCTGAACCCTGGGTGGTAACGGTCTGCTAGCGGTTACAGTTGTTGATCTTATAATTGAAATTTAAAAGCGGCTCGCAGCTGTCAGGAACGGATTTAACAGGGTGTCTCTGCTCCAATATTGCGTGCGGCTGCGACTTTGTAATTGTGCGGTGTGTTTACAGGCGTCACAAAGGGGAAAGGAAGGAAGCAAATAAAGAAACCCCTTGGAACTGTTTGTAGGGTTTAGGCCCCCGGGGCAGGAGGATATGTTGGCCAAGGGTCTAAACTAAATGCTGCTAACCCAGCAGGATCCGTGGTTTGGGAGATTGGGCTAAACTACGTTATAGTTTGTTTTGTGCCTACTTGATAAGTCAGGTTTTTGAAGATGGCATTTTAATGTCTTTCCCTAGTATTGTGCATAAGACTCGCCTCTATTATATCTTCAGTGGAGACTCTAACCTTCATTTAAAAGCTGTCCTCTGCTTCATGCTTTGTTTTTCCTTTGATTTCTACAGCATTTGCTATTAATGATGCCATGTCCTTGGCCGCCTTTACTTGTGTTTTAAGATAATTCCTTGCTCTTTTAGGGGCGCCTGGGTGGCGCGGTCGGTGAAGCGTCCGACTTCAGCTGGGTCACGATCTCGTGCTCCGTGAGTTCGAGCCCCGCGTCGGGCTCTGGGCTGATGGCTCGGAGCCTGGAGCCTGTTTCCGATTCTGTGTCTCCCTCTCTCTCTGCCCCTCCCCCGTTCATGCTCTGTCTCTCTCTATCCCAAAAATAAATAAACGTTGAAAAAAAAAAAAAAAAAGATAATTCCTTGCTCTTTTGCTTCTAACCTTTCTCTGTCCCTTGGTCTAGATTGATAGTTAAATGGGAGAAGGGGAGCCTGGCCTTTCCCCACAGTCAAAACTGTAAGTTTAAGCCAACTGGCTGATTTCATCTTGTTTCATGCTTTCTGGGTTTTATTCCTTCCTGCTGTTTTAATGGTCCTCTTTCTTTTGCTAATTTTACGCAGCATTTTCCTTTTCTTTCCTTTTAACGCTGGCATTTTAAATGCCATAATTTTAACCTTGATAGACAGAAATTTTCAACTGTTTGAAAATCAGAGTGTGGATTTTGAACTCCTTACTTTCTGGGACCGTTATTTAAGAGTTAAGTGAATTCATTTCGGCCTCAGTCATCGTGTTTATCTACTCCTATTCCTTTGTGGCCCAAGTTGGTTCACTCTTTGACTTTGAAGCTGTAATATTTGGAGGGGATGCCAGGGCACTTGGGGTCTGAAAGAAGAAGTCAAAGCCTGGGTGCTTGTGGCCGTATGTCCTCGGACGAGCCCATTAGCGTCTCTTTCATCCTCATTTCCTCTGTAAAATGAAAAAAAAGCAGTAGCGTATCTCCTAAGCCTTCTGTGGATATTGAACAAGGTGACATACGTAAGAATCAAGCACAGGATGGGGCGCCTGGGCGGCTCAGTTGGTTAGGCGACCGACTTCAGCTCAGGTCATGATCTCACTGTCCGTGAGTTGAGCCCCGCGTTGGACTCTGTGCTGACAGCTCAGAGCCTGGAGCCTGCTTTGGATTCCGTGTCTCCCTCTCTCTCTCCCCCTCCCCTGCTCATGCTCTGTGTCTGTCTCTTGATAATAAATAAGTGTTAAAAAAAAAAAAAATTTTTTTTTTTTTAAAATCAAGCACAGGATCTTCTGTCCAATCACTGTTCCTCTTAATCCTGGAATATTAATTCAGAAAACCAACCCCTGCCATGTAGCCTTTGTCTTTCCAAACGCATTTTGGTTTTATTTGGTAAGCAAAGAGGACTTTGCTGTGTCAAAGCTCCTTGGTTAACTGTTAAGGCACGGAGTTCATAGGAAGGGTCTGAATTGAAGAAACGTGTCTTTTGGCTAGGGGCTTTCCCCGAACCACAGGAGGAGAGAAAAGGTCATCGGCTGCTCTAGTTAACAATTTCAGTCCCCGCTGAAATCTCTTCTTACTGTGAGACAGCTGTCCCCTGCCCCCAAAATCCGGTTCCACAGGCAATCCGGGGTTCCTCTGAGTTCTTGCTTTGACAAAGGTCTTCTGGGCTTGGGTTGCTCCCTCTACAGAGAAAAGCACGAGCTGTTCTCCAACGTGGAGAAGGGAGCAGGGAGCCAATTCTGCCTCTGAAGATCCATGTGACCTTCTGGTAGTAACTTCCTTCCAGCCCTGTTTCCTCTTGACCAAGGAGCCGTAGTGTGTCAAACCCTTGAACAGATAATCGTGATTGGTTTGTTGGCTGGCTTTGTTTTGTTCACTGTCAGCCTCATCACAAAGTCCTGACCGAAGCCTGAATCCTCTGTCAAACACCACACAACAGATCTAAATTCAATTCAACCTAAAACCTGTTTGTGGCGTGCCTATCCTACGTGTCAGGAACCGGGGGTGGGGGGGCGGGGGGGGGTACAGCGATCAGGACTTATGAAATGGACACATTCACCACTGGCTGTAATAGGAAGTGTTGTGAGGGCACAGAGGTAACGGGAAGGCACAGAGAAAGAGATGTAGACACACTTACCCTCTACGAATGAACCATCCGAAATCAACAGCATGGAAAGACTGGAATAGAATGATCAACGCAGCATATACAAATATGCTTCAGCCCCCCACCCCCCCAACAGCAACGGTGAGAAGGAACACTTGGATGGTACTTAATCTATGCCAAGCCCTGCTCTAAAGGCTTCGCGTGTGTTAGCTCCTTGTCCCTCACAGCGACTTCACAGATACTACAGTTTTCCCGGGTGAAAGATGAGGCAGCTAGGCCCTTGGCCCACCTAGCGAGTGGCAGGTCCAGGTTTATGAATGCAAGGAGTCCGCCTCCTAAGCCCACGTTTGGGTCTTTGAAACCAAATTATGTCTGGCTTCAAGCCCACCAGGGTGGATAGAGCATTCAGCTTTGGTCAGCACGGAGGGCCCTTCCTCATCTTACGGTCTCCCAGGAGTCTGGGGGCGGGGGGAGGGGGGCTTACACGGTCCCGAAGACACGGGAAAAGGACAGTTCTCAGTCTACCTTGATGACATTTTGGGGAGAGATGTGCCTGGACAAGCTGGCTGTAGCATACCACTGCCTTGGAGTTCCCTCCCCAAAACCTTTGTCAGCTTTCCTCAACCCAAGGTCCCACTGCGCCTTCCAAGTGACGGAGAGCACTATGTTTAGCCATTAGCAGACTGTGCTCCCCGTGCACACATCCTCCTTCGGGTTCTCGTTCTGCATAGAGATGGAGCCATCCCTTCCGTCCGTCTTCCCTTCGAGCCCGTCCCCCGGGGGGTGTCTCCAGCCCAGACTTTGGAAACAAGAACCTCCCCTCTTAACTCTTAGGATGGACAAGAGGGTAACACTGTTTTGGCTCGACATTCCTGACAGCTAAATAAGCGGGTCTGACTTCTCATTCAGGTTAAATTGCTTCCCGAATATTCTTGACCGTGAAGAGAATTTCACCTTTGTTCTTGCAATGCCCCTGTGAAGCAAGTCTCCTTAAATACAGAAAGCATATTTGGACTCCATTTCAAATTAAGGATTTCCTTCTGGTTCTCATCCTTGAAACGATACAAGCCATTTATTGAGTTAGTGTAGGAAGGGGGGCGGGGGGAGACTGCCAGAAAGCCTTCAGCCCCGGAGGTGAGTGCCTGACCCTGTGATGTTGCCTTGTCTATATAATTTGCTGCATGTTGCATCATACAGAATATGCCAACCTTTTTCCGCTTGTTCAAAAAAAGGTGATGCTAATTAGATCAGGCAAATAGCTGCTGTTGTTGATTCATTTGAAAATGATTATTCCAAGGCAGTGCGTTATTACCCAGCAAGTCACAGCTTTGCCTATTAATGCTCCGAGGTGGCTGCCAGACTTCAAAGTCGGAGGTGGAATTTGAGGCAAGCGGTGCCTGCTGGGTCACGACCAGAGCCTTCATCTGAGGACAAGGAACAATCTATTGACATTTAGGAATTTAATCCATTCTGGTCAGCGTGGACCACGCTATCAATTCAGTGCCAATAAATATCATTTGGGATACTTACCGTGAGCAAAACATAATACAGTGGAGCACACAAAAACAAAATATGGAATTAAAGTTCACGGCTAAGGTTCTTACATTCCAATGAAAGCGCTAAATGCCAAGGCAAGGAAGAATGCAGAATGTTACACGAGCTATAATTAAGTGAAATAATGAAGTGAAGTGCATTTGACAAAGTGGCAACTTTTCCACATGCTGGCTCTTTATTAAGTATATTAGGACTACAAAGAACATTCCATGGGGACACTGAGGATGTGAAGGTCCGTTTTGCAGAGGGCGGAGTAGACCTTGAGCTGGGGTAAAGCTTCACGAAGCAAGTAGCATTTGAGCCGCTTTTGTAAAAAGGGGTCAAGCTTTGGAAATCAGTAAATCACAAACAAAAGCCCAAACCAACAGCAGTGAGGCTGTGTTAGGTGGTCCAATTTGGAAGCAGGAGGCAAAAAAAGAAGTAATCCATGTTCTTAGAAATACAATCAGATAAGGGAGGGGTTTAAATCTGGACACCGAGTGTTTGGATCTTCCTTCTACTGAAACAAACAGTGATGCAGAAAGTATTTCTCAGAAAAAACTATGAAAAGGAAACCCGGTGCATATAAAAATAGCCATGAATAGGTGACTTTTCTATACCCGTTATTGAGGTTCACCTGAAAAGTCCATGAAAATAATTTTGACTCATTTTTAAGGGTTTTGTTTCCAGAGGCACAGATTCTAGATAAAAATTGGGCCATTATAACCCAATAGCACTGAAGCCTTTTTCATTGCCCCCAAATAAAGAACATGTTTCCCCTTTTTGTCTTCTGTTTCAATTCCCCTTCCTCCCTGTGAAACGGTTAATATGCTGAAGCGGGGTGCTTAGCCCACCTCCAAACCCTTAAAATGTAGTTAATTACAAGATAGGCCAATTTAAACTTTACGACATTCTTGATCCCAGAACGTAGGGTGGGTTGTTGTTGTTAATCAGCAGAAGGAAGGCGGTGTGGTGCCGCAGGTGATGCGAGAGGGCGCGGGCTGCCCAGGGCCGGACACAGCTCTGCCCCCCGCTGGCCGAAGGCCGGATCGCTCCACGTCTTTGTGAAGCCAGTGTATGCGGAGATCGCCCCGGATCCTCTCCCTTTGCCCTCCAACCTGAAAGATTTTCTGAACTAAAGAAGAAAAAGTGCGAGGCACGGGCCGTTTCCAAGCACGGACGTGAGAGTACAGGGCTGATGGGTTGTGTGAGCAGTCTTACCGAGTCCGCTCCGCGTCATCACACCGATTGGAGCAACGGGTCCACTTAGAGCGGAAGGAAGCCGGGGAGGCCAGCGGAGACACAGATTACCTGGGGCCAGCAATGATTTCATTTTCAAACTAACAGAAGTGCATATTCTTCTCCCCAGTGCTCGACCTACCAACGGCATTTCAGGAAGTCAAAAACGGAATTCATCCTGTGTACACAATTGCCCTTCTTTACATCTCCCAGTTGTGTCCTCTCCAATAATGTAATTTCATCCTTGGAGCTAGATTATCTACTTCAGAGAGGCAGGGCTTGCAGCCTAAAACACTGGCAGAAAATACAGAGAAAGTGTTTTGACAGAGAGCAAAAGGCGGCAGATAATTTTCTCATCTCTTTTAAAATTGATTGCTGTCTTTATAAACTTGAAGTTTATGAGATCCTGTCTAAAGAATCTTATCTAGGTGGCAGTTCCTGCACGCTACTATTTTATTTCATTTACCTTTCTGGGTCTTTGGGAAATTTCATAATCCACTGCAAAACTTAAATATTGTCTTGCGCAGAAATTGATTCATCTCCTGGAGATTTCAGGAGACAAAGTCAACTTCTCCCGTAACGGAAGTTCATACGACAAGACGCCTCTCGGTAGCGGGAGGAGGCGGCTGCCCAGCGCAAGGGAGAGACCTCTGTGTCGGCCAGTACCTTAGGAAGTGAATACAGTGAGGAGATACTGCGCTCTTTTTCTGGAGCTTTCCGGAGCTCATGATCTCTGCAATCGGCGAGTGGTGTCCTTTTACCCAGGGCGGGGAACAGGATTGATACGGAAGGAATGCCAGAAAAAAAGAGCAGAAATATCAGGCATTCCATGTGGCAAAAGGTCAACCATGCAAGCCAGGTTGTGACCTCGAGCGGGTGCTTTCTACATCTCCTTCGTTTCTGCTTTGAACAAAACGGGAACCAAGATTGGAGAATGGAAGTCACTGAGCCCTCCTTTAGCACAAAGAAAATGTTCTCTCCGCTATGGCAGCCAGGCACGAGGCTACACTATGGCAGGAAGGATATGACATGGGGGAAATAAAAGAGAAACGCCTTGCTTCTTGTCTGGGGAATTTGGCGAAGAGAAGGAGAGAGATGGGGAGGGCAAGGGAGGGGTGGGGAGGGCAGTCACACCAAGGGCTGACCCACACCCATGGTGCTCACAGACTTCCCTGGCATCAGGCTGGGTGGCCACCTCGGGGAGAAATGACAGCCTAGAGTAGTTCTTTAGCCAGAAAGGCCTGGGTTCAGCTCCCCCAGGGAATCCCTGGCTCCTTTGGGCACAAGAGGCATCTCGGTGTTAGCCTCTGCCTTGCGAAGGACACAGAAGGTTCCTGAAGGTACAGCTGGTGAGTCGGCCAAAAGGACTCCCTCATCAGGAGCCACAGTCCTTGTGGCCGAGGATACTGGACCCGGGAGAAGGGTAGCTGGATAAAAATGCACGATGTCCAGTTCTCTCTGAACATCAGATAGACAACAGATAATATTACATGTCATACTTGGGACATACTCTACGCTAGAAGAATTACTCGCTGTTTATCTGAAATTCGGGTTTAAGTAGATGCCCTGTGTTTTTATTGACTAAATCCGGCAACCGTCCCTGGGCCTGACCAAGAGCTGGCACCAGGCTGCAGAGAGTCCTGAAGCAAGTTAGGCCCAGGAGAGGCAGAGTCGGAAGGCAGGGGTACCTCCATACTCCTACCCAGACCGGGACCGGGAGCGTGCCCACATGACGGGCCACACCCCCAAGGGCTGTACCTGCAAATGCCAACAAGATTCACGCAGACGGGCGGAAGCGGATGCCGCTGTGGCCCAGCCAGTGGATGGGGCGCCGCCCCCCGCCACCGCGTGACACTGAGCGCCTGTCTTCCCCGGTGCCCTGAGGTCACGTATACTCACCGAGAAGCCACATTAGGGGAGAAGCAGATAGAACGACCTATGTGCAAATTATTGGATCAGACTAAGCCTTAAACTGGACTGAGTGAAAAACGTCTTTCGCCCTGACACTATGAGCGGGGGGCTCGCGGAGAAAAGAAATCAGTTGAAGGGCCAAATTGTACACGTGCATTTTTCTCTGCCCGGCTCGGTTGCAACGTGAGCGAGCTGTGATTCCCCACCTCGTACCTACCTGCAGCGACTTTTCAACAGAAGAGAGAATAGTAGGTTATCAAGAGACGCTATGACGGCTCCTACTGATGAAGCCACACTCTCCTGTCTCCCTCCTCCTAGCTCCTCAGGCTCCAGAGTTCCTGAGACCCCACAGAAGAAACCCTACGGGGGTTGATGGCTGTGGCTCAGCCCCAGCCACCGCCTTCTAAACCTCTGCAAACAGGTGCAACGTGCCTTCAGAATCGCCCACATTGCCATGGGATCCGCGCATGGACCAAAAGGTCCCTTGCAGCTCCCCAGTCCCGTGGGCACTCAGAGGGTGCCCCCCCCCCCCCAGCATGCCAAATGTTCCCTTTTGCCAGCGTATAGCATGAGCTGCTTGCCACCCCCACCCCTTGGAGAGGGTCCAAGTCTCCTTTCCTTCCTCCAAATAATGAGAACATAATTAGCATAAGCTGGAACGGATTAACCTGGAGCCGGAGAAAGGGCTAAATATACATTCTTTAGAAACGGCCACAGACATTTGGAATATTTCAAACTCCTCTGAAAGTTTTAAGTCCTCCCCCTGGTGGAAGCTCAGTGTTTAAAGGGCCTGAAGGCCTATCTGTCCAGCTTCTACCTGAGACGTGAATCCCCTGCACAGCTCTGGGTCAACTGGTCACTCAGGCGCCGCGTAAGCCCTCCAGTAATGGGGAGGGGTCTCATTACCCCCCCAGGGGCAGTTCTCATTCCCACCCCTATAATGGCCATATGGAGGATACAAAGCAGGAAATGAGTTCCAATAAGCGTAAGAAGCCCTGACTGTTCGAACTCCTACTTTCCCAGTGTTCTGTTTGACCCGGTTTCTCTTTCAAGGCCCACGGAGGGGTCGATCTTCACAAAGGAAACTCACTGAAGACGAGCTATGTGAAAACCTACACAGAGAATCAACGAGTTGGAGGACGTTAGTGACAGATGGCTGTCGTTCCCCGCAGTGTATGGACCCGTGTCTCAGCTGAGGCTACTCTGTACACTAAATGAAAGTCCTTCTAGCTTTCTCTCCCACATCCTCTGGAACGTCTAGATCCTTCCCCTGATTTCTGAAAATTCCCAAGGGTTTATGTTCCCATGGCCACTTTTGGGTCCTCCTGACGGCCCTCACTCCTTGTCTTTTTGGGCTCCTCTCTTCCATCTGCTTCTTCTCCCCTTCCCCAGACTCTGGGTACTCCCGCCCATCACCTTCGTTATTGAACTCAGGCAAGTAACTTCTGAAACGTTGGAAACGTGAGCTAGGGAGGACACTTGAAGTTGAGCATTAGATATTCCTAAAAATCCTCCGATAACCTCAAAAGGCTTCTCAACGACCCTCTTTCTGAGTAGGCGCCAGGCTCCTCCCGTGTCTGGTTCTCTACCCCTTCCTATCTGCCCTTTTCCGCCCCCCAGCTTCCTCTGCATTTCCGAAATAGAACTGTTTAGCTCGCTGCTCTCTGTCGTCTTCCAACCCCCGGCCCTCAAACCTGATCAGGTTTGTTCCCTAAACAAAGAGTGCCAAGTAGCAACATATATAATATTTTCTTTACCCACTGTCCCTCCGTGGAGAGTGCTGGGCCCAAACCCTAAGGGTCTGATTTTCAATCCTTCATCTCTCGCCAATGATACTGTGTAGAGAGGACCCGGGACACTCAATTTGAATTACGGTAGCAGAGAAACAGGGCCAGAGCCTTCCTCCTTGAGAAGGGCTGTGGGGGGGAACTTCTTGGCTGACGTGCCCAGGATGCCCTCCTTGTGGGTGGGCTTTCTGCCAGCGGCAGGGGGAACAGTAGATACGCAAGTGTCCAATATTCAAATTCCACACGTGTGCCCTACACGGTAGATGAGTCAGCTGTGATCCAAGCCCTTTGAAGTGGACAGCGGGACCCTGACAGCCCTTCTCAGGACCTGTTACAAAACTCCTACCGACCGGGCGAGGCTGGCAAAGCAACCGGGAAGGACAGAGAATCAAAACACACACTGCCTCTCGGTAAGGCGCACGAAGTCTGTGCCCTCTTAGTTGTGGCTTGTTCTCAGGTGTTTGTGTTCTTCCAGGGAAACAATAAGCTCATTAGAGCACGAGTGAAGAAGTTACTTAATAGGTTCGTAAGTCACCCCGTTCTTACAAGACAACAGCCACGCAGGGCTGCAGATGAGTGAGAATCACTGATGAAGCTTTAAATTGATACACTCACTGAAGCGTGAGCTATCAATACTGACCTTGTTTGCGGCTTCTCAAGCAGGCAAGTGGAGTTCTCTGGAACCTTTGAGTAGTGAGCCGTGCATTGAAGCTCATTTCAAAGAACTGCATTTAACTTAACCAAATAGCTTCATTTAATTGTTTCTGGGTTTCTAAGGATTAAACTCTTATTATAATAGTGGCTTTTAACTTTTATTTTCGTCATCTAGCTTTTTAAAAAATCCAGCTCTGGCCAAAGAGTCTAAGCTTGAGTCTTCTAAATATATCTTTCTAGAATGAAAATGTAGTCGGAAGGTTTGAGGAGATGGCCGCTGGAGCAAACCCAAAGCTCTCTGGTGATAATAGCCAATGCTAATCTACTCCTTGCCGCTTACGAAGCCCCAGGATATGCACCCTCACATGTGTCGTGCCATTAATCCTCACCATGACCTTGGGAGGAACAGCCAAGGAAATTAAGGCTTAAAGAGGTAAAATGAGCTACCCAAGATCTCAGAGCTAATTAAGAATTTAGAGTGAAATGTGGAGCCTGAGCTCTCAGCCACTACCCTAGATTGGCTCCAATGTGAGTGCACACATATATAAATCCAGGACTTTTTCTTTTTCTTTTTTTTTTTTTTAATTTTTTTTCAACGTTTATTTATTTTTGGGACAGAGAGAGACAGAGCATGAACGGGGGAGGGGCAGAGAGAGAGGGAGACACAGAATCGGAAACAGGCTTCAGGCTCCGAGCCATCAGCCCAGAGCCTGACGCGGGGCCCGAACTCCCGGACCGCGAGATCGTGACCTGGCTGAAGTCGGACGCTTAACCGACTGCGCCACCCAGGCGCCCCCAGGACTTTTTCTTAATTAAGAATATGTCCCAAGAAATCAAAGCTGACCATCAGCATTATCTCTCCTGCTGCCTGTCCCATAAATGGCACTTTGTCTGCACAGGTACACAGCTTTTTCTCTACCTTCCCAAATCCAAAATCCAACCTCTTCAACACCCCTCTTAGCCCATCCCTCCTCGAGCACTCTCGTACGTTGGCTGTCCTTCTCCTTTCCAACCCAGTTTCCACACTGTGGCCGGAGTTCTTGAGCTAAAGCACAAAGCATCTCTCCACTTCTTAACGCCAGCCGTAGCCTCCTATTGTCCACTGCCCTTCAAGCCCAGATCCCCCAGCACGGCACCTGAAGCCTGTCATGGTGCAGCCCCAGCCCCCTTTGTATGTTCACGTTTTGCCTCTCATCCTTATGTGTCTACTTCAGTGATCACATCGCTCTTTATTTGCCAAGCTCAGGTCAGTAAAGTTAAGTAGCTTACCTATCAGCATTATCTAGAAGGCCCGCTCACAGATGAGCAGAATTGGGTATATCTTCTGGGAGAGGCAGACATCATAGTTTGGGGAGGGGAAGACGACTTCGTGACGATCTGTTGTGCATTTTCCCTGTTGTCCAATGATATTTGACAGTCCAAAGTCAGTGAGTACCCTGCCTAAGATCAAATAGTCACTTAGGGTGTCGTAGCCCACGCATACAAAGCTTCTCCAAAACCCCAAATTTCTGTCCTGTGATCTCTAAATTTAGTGAATAGAGGCATCCGTGTGCCTTTGATTTTAAGCCTCAAAATTTCCCATTGAATTGCATCACGAGCTTGCACCTTGAAGGGGCAAAGTAATTGCCACCCTTCGAAGGCTTTCACACGGTAAACAAACAAACCAACAAAATGAAACAAAACTTAGAGGCACCTCAACCTTGCAGTTTTCTGGCCTATTATGCCTTCTCTAATTCAGCAAATATTTACTGATACTCCTGCATTTCCTATATTTCACGTACCGGGCACTGTGAGACAAAGATGAGAAACTTTTCCTTCCGGGAGCTCACCATCTAGCATGCGCAAAAATGTGTACAATTTTTTTTTTTTTAATTCAGCATAAGCCTTAAAGGAGGGAGGTACAATGTTCTACGAAAGCTGGAAGAAGTAAACAACTCAAGGCAAGTATAGCAGGAAAAATGCTGCCATTTGCACTGGCCTAACGAATGAGTGGGTGCTGGCCCAGAGAGACAGTGGGGACAGGGAGCAGACACACTCGCCCCCTGCTCTGAGGGAGGCATCCTTCTCTCGTCCTCCGAACCGTGAGATTTCAAAAATAATAATGGCTGATATGCGCATAGTGCCGGCAACACGCAAAGCACTCTTCAAAGTGGTTTCGGTGTCAAAACTCGTATAATCCTTAACGCGATCCCACTGTGTAGGTAAGGAGGCAGTGACACAAGAAAAATTCAGTAGTTTGACTAAGGTCACACAACTGGCAAGTCGTCGAACCGGATTTGGATCCAGGCAGCCTGGTTCCTGGGTCTGTGAGTTCCACCACCCCGGGGCTCTGCCTCCAATGCACTGCAGAACATAACATTTAAAACCTCATTTAGGCCATGGAAGGCAATTATAATCTCATCTCAGCCAGTGCGAGGCTTGGTGTATATGCCTTGAGTTAGATCATCGGACCTCCTAACCCCTCTCAGCAACAGCCGGGCAGAATCGATCTTGGGACCAGACAGGGGGTGGCAAACTTTATCATCAAGGGTCAGGTAGTAAATAATTTAGGCTTGGTGGCCACATGGTCTTTGATACAATTAGTCATTGCTGCTGCTCTAGGGCAAAAGCACCAACAGACAACACGTATGACTCTGTTACAGTAAAACTTCATCAGAGACTAATGCAAATTTCATGTAATTTTCATGTGTCACAAAACACTATTCTTCTTTTGAACGGCTTTCGACCATTTAAAAACACAAAAGCCCGTCTTAGGTCACAGGCCATCCAAAAACGGGTAGCAGTCTGATTTGGCCCACAGTTTGCCAACCCTTGGTTTAGAGTCTAGAGCATAACTTGCTTTTTCTAAGGGAACTCTATAGGAATCAGCCCAGTGCTGTGCACCCACTGGGTGCTCAATAAATGTTAGCTAACACTCCGGGGTGCCTCGTAGGTACGTGGTGAAGGGAGAACTGTGATCTGGAGAGAGCATGAGACGAGGGATTAGAAGACCAACCTGGAGTCCCAAATCATTACTTACTAACAGTCACCCGAAGACAGTCATTAATCTCCAACTGGGCCACGGTTTCCGGATCATTTGTCATTGCCAACAACAGGATGGTATCCTCATTATAGCCACATTGTATTATGCTTATAAGCATGGCCCTTTGCATATGCTAAATTACTTAATCCTTACAACAGCCCTGTGACGTATATCCTAACAATATCCCCATTTTACAGATGAGGAATGAAGAGATTAGGTAACGTGCCCGAGGTCACTCAGTTGAGTAAATAGCAGGGGCAAAACCTGAACTCATCCTGGATTCTGAATCTCCGACTCTTAACCTTTAGGTTATAATACATTCTCTCTCTCTCTCTCTCTCTCTCTCTCTCTCTCTCTGTCTTTTTTTAAATGTTTATTTATTTTTGAGAGTGAGAACACATGCATGTACACACAAGTGGGGGAGGTGCAGAGAGAGAGACAGGAGAGAGAGAATCCCAAGCAGGCTCCGTCCTGTCAGCGCAGAGCCTGACCTGAGGCTCGATCCCACAAACTGTAGGATCATGACCTGAGCCAAAATCAAGAGTTGGACACTTAACCGACCCATATAATACCTTCTCTTAAACAAATGAGAAAGATCCCTTCTTGAACAAAGAAATGCACATACGCGCAACTCTCTTCATATCGTTGGAATGGGGCGTGAGGAATGTTAGCCATGAACTTGAGAAACGGGAGCTCAAAATGATGTCAATGATTCCATTATTCCTACCTGGCACTTACTGGGCACTTACTATATATCTGGTCAGGTATTTTACTCTCTGTCTTATCCCATTTAATCCTTCTAACACAATTTTGTGAAGTGAGTACTGTCGGCAGCCCCTTTCACAGATGAGAAAATGGAGGCTTAGGTAGCTTGTGGAGGGCCCCAGGATGGCAACTAGCAGGGTTGGTAGTTGAACTCAAGCCACCTGATCTCAGAGCCCGACTGTGACCTTTCGTGCAGTGCACTTTTTCAGCCATATTTGCATGTGTACTATTATTAAGAATGCAGTCAGCTATGTTGTGAGTTACACAGGGCTTTAACAGCTGGCCCGGGCGCCTAACCGCCAGTTAGAAGTCAGCTTCCAGTGGGAAAATGGGTCGTGAGTTTGAAACAACTGATTTGCAAGCAGCTTTTGGAAAACAGCTAGTTGGTGAATTAATTGGTGTCTGCATACGTGTCTCGACACAGCACGAGGTTCGTGCTTTTTGGTTTGTTTGCTTCCATGCACCTCTGTCTTTCCTGTAGCTGAGTGTTAGGCGCTCTGGCCTTTGGGTATGGACTTCTGTCGCTCCGCTCGGCTCCCTGAAGGGCCCGCTATACTGTTTTGCCCACGGTGGACAGCCAGTGATCCGCTGGTTAACTCCTGAGCCCTGGAGCACAGGGCTGGACAATGACGGCTCTCATCAGCCTCCCCAAATTTTGCCTCCAAACGTACCGGAGGAAGCAAAGTAATCTACGCTCGTGTCTACGGGCACGTGCAACACTGTTCTTGAGCTACACTGAATTGAAAGGCTACAGATCAAGGTCCACGTGAGCGCCAAAGAGAAGCATAAAGAGACCAAGGAGTGGTCCTTGTAATCTCGGAAACGTGGCTCCTTGACAAGGACCTCCGTGTGAACCGTGCGGATGCCGGGTAGCTTGCCCGGTGGTAACAATAGTCCTGATTAAGCTTGTCTTGTTCATTTGCTTTTAAGGCATGTGCCGTGTTTATTAGCAATGCTTATGAAGGAGTCTCCTTAATGTTGGATTAGCAACACCTCTCCCTGGAGTATTTGCTGTGTCTGAGGCTGTGGAGAGGGGTGAGAAGGAGTTCAAGGCAGAGCTCCGGGACCGGCTTGTAGTGTGACCTTGTACGAGTCACTTCGTCACCGCCCTTCCATTTCCACCTCTGTAAAAATAACATGCTAATGCCTGCCCTCTTTCCAACTCTCCAAGATAAATCAATGTCTGAAAAGTGCTTTGAGCTTGTCGATGTAAAGGCAGGCACTCCTTACCATCATTAATTAACATGTATTAATAGAAAGAATAGCACAGAAAACCCAAAGGTGAGCCAAAATCGTGATGAACAAACCTGTCATATTATATTAGCAACTGTCACAGAGCCAGCAGTGGAAATGAACAGCCTCTCTCCCTAATACTGCAGAGTTTTTCTTCCTACAAACTGATTCATGTGAAATTCAATTTAGGAAAAAAAAAAAACAAAACTTGTATGCCAAGTTTCATTCGCTTGGAAATTTCTTAGCAAGTAACGTAGTTTTCTGAAAAGGGGTGTGGGAGGAAAATCTCACCTCTCTCTTCCTGATTTAATGACATGACCCTATAATAGGGCAGGGAACATCCACTGGCCACCATTACAACCGGGGTTTAAATATGAGGGCAAGAGAGTGGGTTTTTTCAATGCGTTACCTCTTTTCTCCTTCATCGGGCTATTTTGGCTGAAATAATTTGACAGTAAAGTAACCTTTGGTCTTGTCTGAGAGGTTTTGCTGGCTCTGTCTATGCACCGGTGTCTGTCTGTGCAGTAAACCTGACCGTAGGACTCTCGTCACAAATGAACTGTCAGATCATTACCACAGTTGATACGGTATAATCTGTCTTGAAATTAGAATCAGTCTGGCCGGGCGAGGCACTCACTTGCCACGGAGGCTAATTCACTTCTTGAATATGCATTCATGGAGATGTGCCTCGATTTGGAATCCACGGGGAGTACACGTTAAGAGCAGATTTTCTGAATTAGCATGGCGCGAGGGAAGGGTCCTTCATTTAGATGGCTGCAGATGCCGCTCCCTCTTGTTCATTACAATTGCATTTCATCAGCTTTATGATGTCCACACGTCAATTGAGCGTGAGGATTTTTCACACAAAAGAGCCTCAGGGAAAACGTCTCCACTAGCTAATCAGCTGATTATCATACCTCAAATGGGCTGCAGTGCTTGCTGCTCCCAACCTGTACGGGCAGGAGCAGAAGCGAAGATTAAGACTGAAAGAAAGAGGGCTCTTCAGCCAGTTTAGGAAAATTAAAGAGGAGTTTGTCAGCGAGAGGGAGAAAGGACTGCAGGAGCTGGAGGGAAAGCCTTTAAAGTAGATGGGCGTTGGAGATAAAATGACGAATGCTTTTCTTTAAAAGGGGGTTGGTGGGAGACGGTGAAAGGTTAATTAACTATATTATCTGCCCGTTTATACCCAGCTGTGTAAAGCTCTGTCCGCCCCTACCCTGGATTTTAAGACCTAGATTCAAGAACCCAGCCCGATCTCAAGAAGAGTGACTTGGAGTAATTGAATTAGTTTCCGACAAGTTGACTATTCACAACTGCCCCTGGGCACCTCCTTACAGATTTCCTTGGGTTGGTTGGGAATTAATTGATGAGTAACAAGAAAAGGACCGTAAGAGAAGGAATGCGCATCCAACCCAACTCCATAAAGATTGCTAGCTTGGGGAACCATTTATGGCAGTCATTAATTGGGATTTTACCGTCAGAGGTGCATTTTTAATATCGTTTGAAGAGAAGAGATTAATAGGTGGTCCTTTTTCCATTTTTGTCTGAAATTTACCAAAGTTTTCTCCCAGCTCCCTGGGGTCTTCCTCAAGTCTATCTAAAATGCAGTTAGAGCAGAGGCTGTCTTTTGCTTCACGGCGCGTCTGCCTTATGCTTTCATCAGAGGAGTCTAACTCACACAGATGCACTATTTAACAATGCCATCCCCTGCTTTCATCAGAAGGGGGAAGGTTGCAGAGCCGAGCCCTGCAGAATAAGGGGGGCAGGTCCCCTGTGATCGGCGAAAGCTGAACATCGGTGCCAGTTTCCATCTGTCATGATAGCCTATCTCCGAACCTTCAATCTGTCAAAAGCTCGCTGCCTGGCTGAAGGCTCCAGGAGATTTGGTGCACTAAACACATTTGACAACAGCATTATCACTGCAAGGAGCCAGCAAAATGCCATCAATGTGTTAATTGTAACTGGCTATGTAAAGTGTCACTTCCCATATCATTTAACACCAGCTTCGCCTCTTTTGCAGTTCCTAATTTTCTACACTTTATAAACATATGGATTGCTCGTGTGACAACAATGTGATCTTCTTAGCAGAGGTTTAATTTTGCTTGGATACACTGCACCCAAGCTTCTCCCTGGGCAACGGCGGCGACATGGAGGGGGCTGGGGAGGAGAAGTGAGGAAGAGAAAACAGAGGGCAGCTTGGGGGGAGCAGAGCAGGGTGGGGGGAGACAGGAAAGGCCAGGAGGAATCAAAGCACTTCTCACGCAGGCTGCTGTGGTATTTTTTTAGACGAGGGGAATGGTGGTGCTTTTTTCAGGGTGTGTTCTTGCTAATGGGGAAATAATTCTGTTCTCCTACAGAGGATGAAAAATGCATATCCAGAATTTTTGTAGGCACTGAGATTTTTTTGCCATCATAATATGAACAGTTTTATAATGATAAACATGAGAGCAGCACATAAATAAATGAAAAATCCCCCTTGAAGATCTGAATGGGTTTTTAGCACCCAAGTACCTAATATTCAATTTCTAGTACAACCAGGGCCAGGTGTTAAATTTCTCTAGTTACTGTCACTAATGCAAATTAGATTCTTTTTCTGCTCATAAAAAATCAAATCCACATTAGAAATTAGCTATAAAATGTAATGACTTAAATGCTATAGTGTTTTACAAATCTCCCTGCATTTCTATGGTAGATAATGCTGTAAAACTGAGAGAAGATAATAAAATATGGTAGGAAGTTGAGTTATTTAAAGGTCTTTTGTGACTGCTTACTTAGAAATGTGATGTATTCTTTTGCTTTTCTCTTTCCCTGTCCCCCTTCATTGTGGGAAATGAGCACATTTATGATTCCGGTTTTTTACAAGCTCAGAAGTAATCAAAATTCATTTTTAAATGATGTTACAAGAGCTGGAGAGATCATTTGCATTATTGAAAAGAATACCCCCCAGAGAAGTTTACAATACCTTTGCAACTTTGAATCATTGGGATGGTAACCATTCTGAGGAAAGTTTGGAGTGCTTAAATAAAGAGCTTAATTAGCATTTTTTTTTAAACTCTTCATTAACAGTATCACCAAATTTACCTAGGGGATTGCCTCACAGCCTACACCCAGAGCCCTGCCCCATTCCCCTGCAGCAAAAGAGAAACTTTCCTTTAAAATGGAGCATTTAAAATAAATCCTACAATACACAACAGAGCAAAATTGAACTGGGAAGCACATAGAAAGCTATGCATTTATCAAAATTTAAACCCTAGCAGCATTCCATTCAGTCAGGTGTAGAACGCGTGCATGTTTCACTCCACCTCTGCCAGGAACTCAATTTAGGTCCTGGCATTAAAATCCTAATGAAACTTCAGGCCCCAGATGACTAGGGGGTTCTTACAAAGCAAATGAAGTTATGATTAAGATTAACATTTCTGAACTCAGCTAAGGAAACTTAGATCACAGAACGGGTTTATCTGAAGAAGGAATTCAATGATCAGGGAAAGAAAGCAGGACAACAATTTTTGAGCTTATCCCGTGCGCCCAGAATGGTGGGCGCTACATGAATATTTCACTTAGTTGTTTTAGTGAAAACTCAGACAGGGCGAGTAACTTACCCAAGGCCACACAGCTAGTCCAACCCCTCCCCACGTTCTTTTTGTGACCCCCTGGAGAGACGTGCCGAGACCACCAACCAAGAGAAGTTGCCCCTCCCAGCCTCCCCTGGGGGCCAGGCGAGCCCTCTTTCCTCCCCCCCGCGCCCCCCCCCCTCCCCCGCCCGGGGCCATGGCACTGGCCCAGATACACTCACTGACTGGCAGAACTTCAGAGAAGGATTATTTCACATTCCCTTTTTGCCTTCCCGAGTAAGTACAGGTCTGCTAGGGATGCAGACCCTCCGATGGGTGCCAGGCACGAGTGGAAAGAAATAGGAAAACACGTAACACATGGTATCTTTTCTCAGGAAACGAATGCATTTTGTAGACTCCTATCATCCTGCCTTAGGTCCTGAATTCTAGGGTACTCATTCCCAGTGGCTTCCTTGCTTTTTCTGTAACATTTCAGAGTCTTCCCTCTATACCCGCTCCTGGAAAGTGATTAGCCTTGGTGCCTCTAATCAGATGCCTCTGCCAGTGACCAACAGAAAGCTCTCTTCTTTCAGCTGCCTTTTGTTCGAAGCCTAAGGTCTCTTTCGTCTTTGCATGGATCCACTCAGACTTTCTGTATCTGGGAGCTCTGCCCCTCTTCTGCTTGTCCAGTGGCATTTCCCTACTTCCTTACCTTAGTTTCTGGGCTTTTTTTTTTTTTTCTTTCTTTCTCTGTCACCCAGATTGGCTCTCAGAGAGATTTATTTGCGGTTAGATATCAGTTAGCCGATACAGTCTGCCATGTGTCGCTTTCATGGGTGTTTGAAATTAAAAATCAAGCCTACAGGCTCCTGGGAGGCTCAGTCGGGTAAGTGCCTGACTCTTCATTTCAGCTCAGGTCACGATCCCAGGGTCGTGGGATTGAGCCCCATGTCGAGCTCTGGGCTGGGTGTGGAGCCTTCTTGAGATTCTCTCTCTCTCTCTCTCTCTCTCTCTCTCTCTCTCTCTCTCATAATAAATGAATAAACATTAAAAAAAAATCAAACCTATGCCGAAGAGTTTGGGGCTGTTGTTTGTTGGGGGTGGGTGAGGCCATTCCCAGCCTTGACCAGGTATGCTTGGTCCTGCCTCTTCTTATGTTTAGCCCTGCAAACATCAACATATTTTACATTTATAAACCATACTGGGTTGAATTATTCCCTCTCCTCCAAATTCACTCACCTGGAACCTGTGAATGTGACTTTATTTGGAAATAGGGTCTTTGCAGATGTGAGCAAGTTAAGATGAGGTCATACTAGATTCAAGGTTGGCCCTGAACCTGACGTGACTGGTGTGCTTCTAAAAAGAGGGAAATTCGGACACGGACACACACAGAGGGAATACAGCCAGGGGCAGAGGTTGGAATTATGGCGCCATAAGCCACATTGTGTGGCATTCTTTGGTTTGTGGAAGAGGCAAAGAGAAGGTATGGAAGGTTCCTTCCCTAAAGCTTTCGGAGAGCGAATGGCCCTGCCAGACCCTTGATTTCAAGATTTCTAAGCCTCCAGAACCAGGGGAGGATACATTTCTGATGTTTTAAACCACCCAGACCGCGGTACTTTGTTACAGAAGCCCCAGGACACGAATATAATATCTGTCTACCCATAGCCCAAAGGGCCGTCTAGCATTACGTCCTCTGTCCCTTCTACGACTACTTGTAGAGGAGAACTGAATCCATGCGGCACATATGAATTGAGCTCCTACCACTTGTCAGACACTATGTTCCAGGAGAGGGATTCGATTCTTGGAACAAGATTTGGGGGGGGGGGGGGGGGTAATCTCATTGAGGGTATATTCCAGGGGGCTGGCTTTCTTTGAGACTTTCTAAGTAGTGACCACTCACCCTTTCTTTTGGAGACCCAGCGTCCCAGCAGATGTTAGAGCAACGAGCTGAAAATATATCACAGTTATTTGGGGGAAAACATAAAAGTGAAGATGCATGGTTTAATAGAAAGTGTTGGGCTTTGACAGATCTAAATTCAGTATCCGCGTCATCCCTCGCTTATTATGCAACTTCCGGCAAATTGAGCTCTTTGTGCCTCGGTTTCATTATCTCGAAAATGGAGACAATATAGACACCTACCTCGTAGGGTTTTTGTGACGATTAAAGTATTTATTATGCGTAACGTGCTTAGAACACTGCTGACATGTAAACTCTCGATAATTTTCAGCTATTATTTAAAAAAAAATTTTTTTTTCAACGTCTATTTATTTTTGGGACAGAGAGACACAGAGCATGAACGGGGGAGGGGCAGAGAGAGAGGGAGACACAGAATCGGAAACAGGCTCCAGGCTCTGAGCCATCAGCCCAGAGCCTGACGCGGGGCTCGAACTCATGGACCGCGAGATTGTGACCTGGCTGAAGTCGGATGCTTAACCGACTGCGCCACCCAGGCACCCCCAGCTATTATTTTTTTAATGAAAAATGTTCTATAATTAAGGGCTTGATAAAAATAATCATTATTATTATTGCTAATGGTTAAGTACCATATTATGGCTGAGGTAACATGGCCAGTGGATTCCAACTGACGTCTGTGTCTATAATTTATAACCTTACCAACTACTGTGCGCCCTTGGCCAAGTGACTTAACCTCTTGGAACCTCATCTCTTTAATAAAAGATAAAACAGAGTCTCCATAGGGTGGTTGCAAAGATTACATGAGCTAAAGTCCTGGCAAATAGCGAGCACTCAGTAAACACTCACCCTCTTCTACCCTAACTCTGCAACAACGTGCTACAGTTTGTGTGGTTCTTGCTTCGCTAAACGACTATGTCAAGATTCAGCACAAAAACAAAAATTCCAGAGCAGCATTTTAGAAAGTAACAAATGTTTACTTTCAACGAGTTTTCCTAAAAATGCTAAGAAAGGCTTAAGGGCCTCAAACAAAGGCAGGCTTACACATCTAATGGGTATGTTTTCTCTACATTAAAAGGATACACTGCATAGTCCCCATATTTGCTTGGCTTTATTCTTTAGCCTTCAGGGGCTAGAAATTTTAACTGGATTTTTTAAATATAATAAGGACATTGTGATCCGATGCCAGAACACTAGGTTCTTTTATTTTCTCTGTGTAAGATTTGAGCGGCAGGCGGCTTGACTCCCTCTACCTCCTACTCTCTTCTTCCTCTTCTTTCCACACTGTCAGATCGGCTGGCTGCTCACATTCTGGTGTTAATGAGCCCTGGAGAGGGGCTGTTGGGAGAACAGCATTGAACTCCGTCCCTTCCGCTCACATTCCCTGTCTCTATCAGCTGCTCTCCCACGTTGAATGGCTTCTGCAGTTTTGAAGCTAACAGTAAGCGCGCATAGGTGGAGGGGGGAGGAGGAGGGAGAATTGAGATCCAGATTTTCCAGTCTGGTCTTGTGGAAACAGCGCCACAACCCTGAAAAATGGTGTATCGGTTAGTTTTTGCTACATAACAAACCACCCCAAAACTTTGTGGCTTCAAACAACAGTTATTTATTAATTCACAGTTCTGTGGTCCAGCCAGAGAGGCGGGGCTTGCCTGGGTTTACTCATACAAACTGCAGTCGGACAAGCAGGTCGCCTGGAGACTGGTCAGTCTAATGACCTCACTGACCTGTCTGTCTACAGGCTACTGGCTGTAGTAATGAAGATAATTGGCCTACATATCCTCAGTAGCCCAGCCTATTTACATGATGGCGGTCACAGGGTTTCCAAGAACAGCGAGCGAGAAGATTTCCAAGTGCCCGAGTCTCTGCTTGCATCGTATTTGGGTTGTCACCTTGGCCAAAACAAGCCACATAGCCAAGTCTTGTGTGAGGGGACCATCTGAGAGCATGGATACAGAGAGGGAAATAATTTGTGGCTATTTTTACAATTTACCGCAATTAGTATTTTTCTTCCTTCCTGTCATCTGGACAAAGCAGAGCATGTGTTCTAAAAGGACACTTTTAAGGAAACCTCCATGATGTATACATATCAGAAAAAGAGAAACGGGAACCCCGGAAAGATTAAGGAGTCTCCAGCTGAACAGAGATTCAGAAGAGCTCTCAGAAATACGTAACAAGTTCACCTGACAGTAGATAAAATATAGTTTTCATTTAGGCTCTGCAGAGAAGATTCTGAATGGCAAGAATAATCTTTGGGCACCTATGTAAATTTTTACGTGACTCATTGAAATGTCTCTCTTTCTGCAAACCATAAATACAACTGGACGTTGAAGCAGGTGCTGAGAGTAAAGACGTCATTCCCTGTCCTCACGATGCCTAGAGTCTAGGAGGGAATACCAACAATAAAAATTACATATTCGTATATGTCATAGTGCAGCAGAGGAGAGGTCCAGGGGTAATGACACAAGGCCCCAGCCCAGCTAAAGACATGACGAAAGCTTCCTCAGAGCCCTGAAGAATGAGCTGGGTCTGGGGCGCCTGGGTGGCTCAGTCGGGTAAGCATCCGGCTTTGGCTCAGGTCACGATCTCATGGCTCGTGAGTTCAAGCCCCACATCTGTGCTGAAAGCTCAGAGCCTGGATCCTGCTTCAGATTCTGTCTTTCTGTCTCTCTCTGCCCCTCCCCTGCTCGCCCACTGTCTCTCTCTCCCTCCTCCCCCCCCTCAAATATAAATAAACATTGTTAAAAATTTTTTTTAAAAGAATGAGTTGGGTCTTCTAGATGACGAAGATCGGGAAGGAGAGCCTAGGCAAAGACCACTGTGACAGGAGGAACCTATAAAGGGGGCAGTGTAGACAGACCTTCATCTCTGTGACCATGTGAATTAGACGGTGTGATACGACAAGCGCTACTAACTGAATTAAAGTATCTGCATGTAAGCACCCTGTTGCCATCAACCATGTAGGACTTAATACCAAACAGCGTCTGTTCTCTATGGTTCTCACTGTCTATTGAATAATAATAATAATCCACTGAACACAGTAAGCGCCCCCCGACCCAGCTCTCTCCCCTGAACTTGGCTAGCTCGTGCAGACTAGGAGCTTGTGGGGCCACAGGGGCTCATAACCTCGAAACATTTGGATTTTCAGGTTTTCCTGAAAAGGTAAGAGATCCGGCAAAATGAGGCTTACGATACTTGGTGGAAATACTCTCGTTAGTTTGGGCACACTCGTTTGTCACACCTCCACCAGCCAGCCCATTACGTTCCTGCCTGGCACCTGGCCCCTGTAAGTATCTGAGTTTGCATCTCCTCCTAGATGTTTCCGTGACACAGGTTTTTATTTGTAACATAACTGATTAATAATCGCACCCAGGAAATGCTTTCAGATCTTCAATGGCAAATTCTTTTTTTTTTTTTTTAAAACGTTTATTTTTTTTTTTAATTTTTTTTTCAACGTTTATTTATTTTTGGGACAGAGAGAGACAGAGCATGAACGGGGGAGGGGCAGAGAGAGAGGGAGACACAGAATCGGAAACAGGCTCCAGGCTCTGAGCCATCAGCCCAGAGCCCGACGCGGGGCTCGAACTCCCGGACCGCGAGATCGTGACCTGGCTGAAGTCGGACGCTCAACCGACTGCGCCACCCAGGCGCCCCTTCGATGGCAAATTCTTAAGTCAGCACACAGAGCTGCCTTTTTCTTCTCCCTCTCTCTTTTATTTTCTTTCTCTCATGACGGTTTTTCTACCCCTCTAGAATTTTGGTCTCTCGCTGTCACTGAGTGAGTTACTGAATACAACATGTGTGCCTTACATCCACAATAATTAGTTCTAGGCTGACCATTATAAATATACATTTTTACAGTCTTATTCATAAGACAGTACTTTTATTTCATAACAGTGCCATCAGTATGTTTTTTCTGCCTTTTTCTGGTTTCGCTTTTGAGTTTTCCATCTTTCAGAGAAGTCATTATAACCGAAGGCATTTTAAGAGATTATACTTTTAGCTTTAAGTTGTGTATCACATCTGTAAGGAGAGACGGAAACAGAAACAGTTAGGTGACTACATGACATGTTTTTAATATAGTTATGAAATAATTCAAAGCCCGACGTAACAGAGAAGTTCTATTATCTGCTTATAATGAGATAGGCCTCTCTCCAAGCTTTGGCAACCGGCTTTATTTTCAGACCCTCCTTTCATTTCTTCCCTAAATCCTATTCATATAAGCAGGGGTTTTAGGAGCCTGAAACCATTATTTCCTTTTGAGAAGTAACTTCCACACAAGCTCCACACTATACCTAGAATTTGCCATTCTAGCTACGTTTGTCATGCCTTGTCTTAGGACGGATGGTACCTTTGTATGAAAGACACGCCAGGTTTTGTAGCCTTGAAATCTTCCCTTTCTTAGACTCTTTTAAAAGTACAGAGAAGAAATAAGAATGATTTACTTTTTTAGTAGCTTTACTTACTAAAGGTTGACAAAATAATCATTCTGATACTTTGTAGAATACTTTTGGGTCAATGTCCAGCTTCTCCAAGTAAAGTCCTAATGATTATAGATCAAACGTGATCAGGAAATTGTCTGTGTTTAATAATTTTAGTGAATATAGGGGCACCTGGGGGGCTCAGTTGGTTAAGCGTCCGACTTCGGCTCAGGTCATGATCTCGCGGTTTGTGAGTTCAAGCCCCGCTTGGGACCCTGTGCTGACAGCTCAGAGCCTGGAACCTGCTTCGGATTCTGTGTCTCCCTCTCTCTCTGCCCCCCCCCCTCACTCACGCTGTGTCTCTATCAAAAAAATGAATAAACGTTAAAAATTTTTTAAAAAATAATAACTTTAGTGAATATAAAAGACAGAGAACTATTCCCTGGGGATGGGCGTAGAACCAAAGATTTATGTTTCACTTCCCTCTCTTTTTCTATAATGTGTCATCATTGTATTATTCCCCAATCCTAATGAAAAAAGAAACATAGATACATCATCTGGATGTTTTCAAAAGGCTTTCAAAAAGCTTCTTTTTAAGTACAAAACACTTCAGCTAACCAGCCTACGATGCGCTAAATTGTCTCACTCTAAGTTCTTTTCAAGGAGGAAGATGTGATGGGTGCCAACAGGGTACAGAATTGTTAGGCTGTGTCTAAACAATCACCACCCGGGATGTTCATCAGCCCAGAGCTCAGGGCACATACAGCGCAAACTTCTGCACCTTCCTCACCTAAACCACCCCCGTGGTCCTTGGTGAGAATGATTGAGGTGTCTCCGAAACACGGAAGACTAGCCCAAGGAATACCCAGAAGGGTGCCATGATGTCTATGTACTGCTTTCAGCAACGGGTTGAAACGAGAAGGGCTTTCTTCTTTATCTTCAGTTAAAAGGACAGTTTGGTTTAGTTAGCATTTCAGTAACCAAGGCTTCGCGGTCAGGTGGATTACATCTTAGGTGTTATGGGTACCTGGCATGAGGTTGACAGGGAGGGGAGAAGTGGAACGCTTCATCTCACCCAAAGGGCACGTGGAGCAGAAGCACTACGGTCCCAGACTTGGTCCCGGACTTCGGCACAAGCTGACGCATCCAGCTGTGCCCACCTACGCACTCCAAAACCCGAGAGCGAGAGTACAGTCCTCCGAGAAGAGTACTGTTCCCTACCCCCCGGTGGCCCCACTGTTCCCACTGCCTTGGAAGCCTCCTGCCTCGCCTACTCTCTTAGTAACGATCCATGAGCAATGCTTCCCGACCGCTGTCTTGCATTGCAGGGACCGTGGCAGAGATTCCAGAATAACAGAATAGCTTTGTTAGTCTGGTAATTAAGACAGGAGTGACATTCAAACACAGCCTGGACAGGACGTGGCAAATTACTGTATTCTTTGTGTGAAAAGCTGTTCCCAGTCTGCTTTGTCTGCCCTCCTGGGATCTCATCATCTCCACTAAAAGTCAAAATGGGATTTTGCACCCTCTATTCCCTTATCTTTTTCCCCCCCTAATATATATCTGCTTTGTGGGAGCTATGTTTGTCAAAATGTGCTAATTTATGGCATTATGGGGAAAAAAATGAAACCTCAGCTTTCAATTCTTGTTCCTTCGGGCAGCTTTGCTAAGGATCCCCTCCTTTCTCCCTCCCTCTTCTCTATTTCTGGGGAGGTTATTTGCTAAACAGAACATGTTCTTTTTTCCCCCTGCAACATATGAGGTAGGCAAATGGCCACTCGTCATTCCTTTTTCAAGTATGTTATACATACAATTCTCTCACAGCTAATAGCTCCTTCTATTGTCCATAATTTATCACTGTCAAGGTTCTTTACATTTTATTTCCTCCTTATGTGTTTCCTGAGAAATCTATGCTTTCACTATTGTGGCCCTGGATTTCATTAGCATAAACTGCATGATAGCAAATAAATATATATTCTGTGTCCCGCCAGAGTCCGCGTGCTTTGCAAAGAACAGGATGTTATTTTCTCGGTATGTTTTTTCTCATTTTCCTACGGTCTTTTTCTTCTTCCACGAAACCATTAGGAAGTGAGTACCAAAGGTATCTTGGGTAATTAGCCATTACAGTACTGTCACAGAGGGTTCCACAGTCAATACAAAGATAATTTGGGCAATGGTGAATGACAGTGCTGTCCAGACTTTTGGGATAATCAAGGACACATCCAGCTGTACCAGACATCTGTCAGACCCATGAATCATTTCAACTTGCTCGACAATAGCCAGGCAGCCCCAGCGAAGGTAAACACTGCAGCAGGCAGCACGCTCTCACAGACATCAATACTTGCTCCGGCATAAAACCTGTTTCTGCTGCGAAAGCAGAGCCTGGTGCAGAATAGGAACAGTTGTGACATTCTCGTGTTAGTTTAAAAAAAAAAAAAAGAGGAGAAAAGAAAATGCAGATTAGAAATAGTATGCATATCATGAGGACACTTGGGGTTTGTTCTTAGCTAAAAATAAAATGGACGTTCAAGAAAGCCTGGCATATATTGGTCGCCATTGGTGTTCCGTAATTAACTCTACTTTCAAACCAGTCCATCCTTTTTTATGCACCGTTCCATGCCGTTAAGTAGTTCTTTATTTTGTAAGTCAACGTTGCTTTCGTGTCTTTCGCGTTAGAGGCTCCTCGGCAAAGGTGGCTGGCTATTTGTGGAGCACAGTGTGTTGGCCTTCTCTGAAGACCAACAGTCATGGCTGCAAGGCAATGGAATGGTATGGTATGGAAAACTCTCTGACATGAGAACACAGCATTCCCATTTGGATCGGATGCAGTGTCAGTGCTTACGATGTAGTTTTTAAAAAGACTGCCACTAGGAGAATGTCTGACATTCACACATGGTAGGCGGGGCACACGGGGCAACTAGAACTTTCTTCTCAAGTCTGTAACAGTTGATCACCTGATCGTGAATTTACCATAAAAGGGTGTAAACATGACCTAGTTTGGGTTAAGTTGACATGATACTTCCTGGCTTTCCTTAGGCTACCCCCAAAAGGGCCAAGACCTTCCCAGCTGAGACCAGGGGCGAGAAACTTATCAGTTCGCCACTCCCCACCTTCCGGTTACAGGAGAAGCTATTCTTATACAAGTCACTTTTATGAGCCACTTAATGGGCTGTTCATTCACAGTTCCTTATAAAATTCTTTAAATGTCAGACATGTAAGTGCAGAGGGAACAGGAATGGAGCAGCACAGGTAGGAGCTACAGGAGGGCATGGGGACCAGGGTCCCCTGTGATGTTGCACAGCTGGGATCCAGGAAAACCCCGACGCCTATCATGAAAATCAGGATAAGAGATGCATTTCTTTTCAGTCTTTCCTTATTCTACCAACTTTGTTATCACTTTTTTAAAGCAGCTATAACTGAAATACAGAAAACTGCACCATTTAAAGTATACAATTTGAGTTTGACATATGTATGCACCTGTGAAGCCATCTTAATCATGGAGGCCATATCTATGGCCCCCACGTTTCCTAATGCCCTTGTGTAAGCCCTTCCTCCCAACCTCCCTGCTCCTCCTTCCCAGGAAACCACTGCAATGTTTTCTGTCGCCATAGATTGGTTTCCATTTGCTAGAGTTTTATATGAATAGGTGCATTCATTGTGTATTCTTTTTTTGCGTATCTGGCTTCTTTCGCAAAGTATGATGTTGAGATTCATCCATGTTTTTGCATTTATCAGTAACTCGCTCCCTTTTGTTATCAAGGAACATTCCATGGTAGGTATATACCATGGTTTATTTATCCAAGTCACCTGCTGATGGTCATTTGGCCTGTTTTCAGGTTTGGGCAAGTACAGATGAAACTGCTACAGACATTCACACATGACTTGGTATGGACATCTCCGTTCTTTCTACTGGATAAACACCTAGGAATACAATGACTGGAGTACACGCCAAAGTGTTTTCCAAAGCTGTCCTATCTTTTTACACTCCTGCCAACAGTGTACGAACGTTCCAGTTCCTCCACATCCTGACCAACACCTGATATGGTCAGTGGTTTTCATTTTAGCCATTTTAATAGACGTATAGCAATATCTCTCTGGGGTTTTAATTTTCATTCCCCTAATGACTAGTGATGATATTGAGCATCTTTTCATGGGCTTATTTGCCATCCATATATCTTCTTCAGTGAGGTGTTTGTTCAAGTATTCTGCCCAGTTGTCAAAAATCTGTTCTCTATATACCGCTAGGTCTATTTCGGACTCTCTGTCCTGTTCCATTGATCCATTTGTCTACTTTACGTCAATACCACCCTGTCTGATTCCTGTAACCCTATAACTGTAGGTCTTGATAACTGACACCACTAGCCCTCCAACTCTGTTCCTTTTTCAAATGTACTTTGCCTATTCTAGGTCATTTCTAGCCCCATACAAATGTTAGACTCTTTTTGCCACTATCTATAAGAAAGCAAGCGGATATTTTTATTGGGGTTCTGTTGAATATATGGACCGATTTGGAAAGAAGTAACATTATAACAATATTGAGCCTTCCAACCCACGAGCAAGGTAACTTCCTTCGGTTATTTAGGTCTTCTTTGTTTTCTCTCAGTAATATTTTGTAGTTTTCAGTGTACAGATCTTGCATCTTTTCATATTTATCCCTAAATATACCAATTATAAATTGTATCCATTTAAAATGTTATTGATTTTTAAAATGTTTTCTGAAAAAGTTTATTTACTTATTTTGAGAGAGAGAGCACGCACAGAGGAGGGGCAGAGAGAGGGAGAGAGACTCTCAGGCAGGCTCCTCACTGTCAGCATAGAGCCCGATGTGGGGCTTGAACACACAAACCGTGAGATCATGACCTGAGCTGAAACCAGGAGTTGGTTGCTCAACCAACTGAGGCACAGGCACCCAAAAATTTTACTGATTTTTAACATCAATGAATTAAATTATTGTTATTGCTTTATATTTAGATTTCTGAATCTTTGTTGTTAGTATATAAAATACTACTAATTTTTATATGTTGATCTTATATCTTGCAATATTGCCAAGTTCAGTTATTAGTTCTAACAGCTTTTTGTAGATTCTATTAGATTTTCTTTGTAAACAATTACATGGCTTGTAAATGAGGGTAATTTTATTTCTTATTTTTACAGTTGGGATGCCTTTTATCTCTTTGCCTTGACTGACTGCACTAAAACTTTGACTACAATATTGAATACAAGTGGCAAACAAAGATATTCCAGTCTTGTTTTTGACCTTAAGGGGAGAGGATTAAGTCTTTACCAGTAAATATATATTTGCTGTAGGTTTTTTGTACATGCCTTTTATCAGGTTAAGCAAGTTCCCTTCCCTTACTAGTTTGCTTCAAGTTCTTGTGTGAAATGAAAGTTGGATTTTGTCAGATGATTTTTTTTATGTCTATTAAGATGATCATGTGAGTTTTGTTTTTGTTTTGTTTTTGTTTCTTATATGGTGATTGGTTTTCTAATGTTAAACCAACCCTGCATTCCTGGGATAAACCCAATCATGATGTATTATCCTTTTGTATATTATTGAATTGATTTGCTAACATTTTGTTCAGAATTTTTTCATCTATGCCTGTGAGAGATAATGACCTCATGGGGTTTTCATTTCTTACATAGAATTCTATTATTTCTTAAATATTTTTCGAACAGCTTCATCGAGATATAATTCACATACTATACACGTCACTCATTTGAAGTGCACAACTCAATGGCTTTTAGTGTATTCATAGAGTTGTATACCCATCACCATACTCAAATTAAGATCATTTTTATTATCCCTAAGAGAAGCCTATACCCCTTAGCCATTATCCGATCCCTGCATCCCTGCCGACCCTAGGCAACCACTAATCTCCTTTCTGTCTCTGTAGATTTGCCTATTCTGGACAACTCATGAGAGTAGAATGATACACTACAGCAAAGTTTTCAAGATTCACCCTCCCAATCTGTATGCTGTTTTTGCCATGTGTTTTATTTATGCATTTGTTATAAACTGCACAGTGTATTGTATTATCTCTTACTTAAATGGTCAATTGTCTTTGAAAGAGATTTAACTAATTAGGAAAGCATCTTACCTATTTATCCGTGTAGACATCCTTTCTGGCACTCTCCATTGCTTCATCTAGGTCGATACTTCCACCTGGCATCATTTTCTCTCTGCCTAAAGGAGTCTCTTTAACATTTCTTAATTGGTCTGCTGGTGATGAAATAGTTCAGCTTTGGTATGTCTAAAAGTTCCTCATTTCACTTTCATTTTTTAAAATATTTTTCACTGGGTTTAGTTTTTGCTGACCAGTGTGTGTGTGTGTGTGTGTGTGTGTGTGTGTGTGTGTGTGTGCGCACGTGTGTGTGAGTGTGTGTGTGTTTCAGAAATTTAAAAACACTGCACTGCTGTCTTCCTGTTTGCATTCTTTCTGACAAGAAAGCTACTCTAAGTCTTGTATTTATTCCTCTATCCATAAAGTGGTTTTAAGACTTTCTGGCTGCTTTGAAGATTTTCTCTTTATCACTAATTTCGAGCAAATTTATTGTGGTGTGACTTGGTGTGGTTTTCTTCATGTTTCTTGTGCTTGTTGTCCATTGAGCTTCCTAGGTGTGTGAGTCTTTTTTCATCAAATCTGGACATTTTCTAGCCATGTTTTCTTCAAATATTTTTCTTTTTCTTTCTCTCCTCCTTTCTTCTCTCCCTTGGGCACTGCACTTTTAGTAGCTTGAAGTCGTCCCACAGCTCACCATTGCTCTTTTAATTTTTCTGGGTCCTCTTTGTTCTGCAAGTTTCACTCAGGCTAGTTTTTATAGCTATGCCTTCAAGTTCGCTCCTCTTTTCTTCAACAATCTCTAATCTGCTGTTAATTGCTTCCAACGTATTTCCCATTTCAGACATTGTACCTTTCCTCTCTAGAAGTTCGGTTTGCATCCTTTTTGTATCTACCCTGCCTCTACTTACTTTTTAAATGTCTGAAAGGCAGTTAGGACTGTTTTAATGTTTTATTATGTGAATTCTAACATCTAGGTCAATTCTGGGTCCGTTTCAATGGGTTGATAATTCTTCTATTTATGTCATCCTGCTCCCTTACATTCCTGGTAATCATTGATCAGACATTACATATTGGGTTGAGATCTCCACAAGAAAGCCCTAGTCCGTGCTCTTATGTGCTCAAGGAGCAGATGTCTAGGGTGGAGTGGGGACTGGGGGGCGGGGGCGGGGGGGGCGCGGCAGGCATGAGTGAAGTGGGCCAGGATGAAGCAGTCTTGTGCACATGTGGTGGTTCAGGGGCCACTGGGGTTCACACTGACATCAGGAGAAAATAGCGCACAGTGGTTAACTGTGGCCCCTCCTTAGCTCCAAATAACTCACTTTCACCTAAACACCACCTGATTTAAACTGGTAAACTAGTGGCCCCCAATCCTGAATGCCCACTGTGGGAGGCTTAGGCATAGGAAG
>NW_024412395.1:56212001-56223241 GCF_014898765.1 Herpailurus yagouaroundi | reverse complement strand
GGCCCCCAATCCTGAATGCCCACTGTGGGAGGCTTAGGCATAGGAAGCTATAGCAGGTCTTAAGGGAGCATCTAAATAAGATACTGCCTGTGTTACCCTGAGGAAGATAAACCGTGAGGTTCTGCTAATATGTTCATTTCTTGTCAGTCATCCTGCCATACTTCACCAGGGTTTTTTGCTGCTGGGACCCAAAGTGAACCATAGTGGCACAGACTAAGCTCGCACATCTCGGAACATTTTAAACACGTCCTTTATGTTCAGCTTCCATAGTTCACCCAGCACAGGTTATTTACAGATTACAGGCTTCAGAGCAAATGAACCTCCCAGGGAGAAAAGGGAAGGAGAAGAGCTGGGCCTGGGCTGGAAGGAATAAGCATTCGGTAGCCTGGGAACTGCAAGCGTGAGGCCACCTGGTGAGAGCAGAGGAACTAGGTGGAGGCCAAGTGGACCGATAAGCCACCCATGTCCTTTTAGAAGGATGAACTTGGGTTGAACCCCCCCCCCCCAGCATTGGCTTTATTTTGATATTCATGTGTCCTTGGGAACCTGGGAACAAAGCTACGGTTATTTGTAGACCAGTTCCACATTCTCGCTTCACCTTCTTTCAATGCCAGCAGCAATTTTGAAAACTAAAACAGCCTCATCTAGGAAAGGAATTGGGGTCATGCAGACCATGCCGCTTCTGAAAGCCAAGGCCGCAGCGGCTCTGAGGAGGGCCTCTCTCACTAACCTCAGAGGATGGCATCCCAAGAGCAAGGGTGCAAGATAGCTTTTCAGCCTCCCCAAAGTCCACAGCCAACAGGTTATCCCAAGAGCTTTTGCGGGGGAAGCCCGGAAGCAGCCTCTAAAAGGATATCAAATCTAAAGTAACCAACTTGAAGCTTCCTAGTATTTATCAGACCGTAGTGGGTTCTACTGAAATAGCTTAATCATTTTGTGCACCATTAGCTACAAATCATAGGTGCTGACGTTACATTATTTTCATGCACACTGAGAAGTACACTAAAAGGGTCCTCGGGGTTCAGGAGCAATGGCCGAGGCTAAATGAATGAGGAAGGCAAACATTTGGAAAGCAGGGGGTCACTAGGGGTAGATATTAGAAGCCTCACTTGGGTCAGACTGAGATGAGTGTGCAGCGTGGTTAAATAGAGAGGCTGTAAGAAAAGAGAAAACCCGAGTCCTTATCCCAGATTTTTCATCTTGGGTCAAGGTGTAGGTTGAGGGCTGGGGATTTTCGCATCCTTAATACAGCACCTGAGTCCAGGTTCCTCAATCCTGACTGCACATTGGCATCAGCTTTAAGAAGCTTCCACTTGGTTTTTCCCTTGTCTTTTAATGCCCATGCTTGGACCTTAAACCCTGCCCCATATTTAACTGGTCTGGTGTGGGGCTAGAGTGTCGGTCATTTTTTTAAATGCTTTTGATTTCTCACTTGTTTCTAACATACAGAGTTGAGAACCATTGGTTTAGATAATGCAGGTCCAGATCTTGACCTCTGTGCCAGGGCACAGAAGAGTTCAAGAGGGAAAGGAAGGAATCGAGAATGACTACTGGGTTCTTGACCTGAATAACTGGAAGGTCGGATCAGCCATTTCCTGAGATGGAAATGACCATGGGAGGACGGACTCAGCGGTGAGTGCATGAAGCCCTGGGCTTACAGACTTGTGTTTGAGGCCACCCCTGTCTTTCTGAAAGCCACTTAGAGGTGGGTAGAGCAGATGCATACAGAGATCATGGCAGTGCAGAGAGATAAAGGCTCCAGGAGCCAGGAAAGCCCAGAGGAGACACGGAAGACTAACTCTGCTTGGGCAGACTTTGCAGAAAGGTCATGTGCTCAGCAGTGTATGGGATAAAGTGAGAAGACAGAAAATTGGGAGCGGAGGAGAGAATGGGCTAGAGGCCACAGGCTGGCAAGCAGTGCTGGGGAAGAGGAGTGTCGGTAGGCTGAGTGGGGCCACGTGAACCGAAATCCATCGGTGCCGTGGGTGAGCCCTGCTTGCTATCTCGCTGTTTAGTGAGGCTGTCCCTTCTTCCAGAATCTCCCCTCAAGGCACCATTGCTTTGCCCATGGCCACAGCTGTCTGTAGACACTCTGCCTCTCCTGGAGGCGGCGGTCATTCTGCCCTTCACTTGCGTGGCCTTCGGAGTCCCTACTGCTGCCTGGCAAAATGGCTACGTGGAATGTGGTGGACCTTTCACCTTTTTGACCGCTGCAGTCTTCTCCAGCCGCTGAGCCCCTCTCGATGAGCAATGCCTGCCACTTTGCTCTCCAAACCCCGATAGCCCAGAGACTGATTCACTTTTTATTTCCTTCCCCCTTGACTGCCTTCACTGAAAGACTGGCTTTCCTGCAGATATGGAAGTTACATAGCGTCAGGAAATCGGGATTTGCAGGATCTTTGGGGAAGATTCCTTACACTGTGCCAAGATACTAGGACCGTAATGCGTCTTTATCATGCTGCTTAAACCCTGTTGCAGGCATTGGCCCAGATAAGTAATTCATTTTTTGTCTAGTTGTTCAGTGTTTTTGGTTTTTAGCCTCCTTGAGACTTTCTGTGAGGCTGGGAATTCGCTTTGAGTTCTAGCTCCAGAGTTAGCCACGAGCCCAACAAAAACTATCACATTAGGGGTGGACAAGAAAGAGCTTACCAACAGCCCAGAAAACAGTACAAAGTTCACCTTGCGACGCTGATTTCTGGAATGTGTATACACGTTGTAATTGTGCAACTGCACCATCCTCACATACCAGAAATATACACACACATAAATAGACACGTACGTATACATATATGCACGTATATGTGTGTATATAATTTACGATGACCAGGAAGTATTAGCTGTGCTTCCGAGCCTTAACCCAATCTACAGCTTTATTTTACTCTCTCTGGCAAGCCTTGAACCCTCTCCGTGGAGGAAATTTCCACGTGCAAGCATGGAGCTCAGTTTCAATCAAGCCCAAAGATTTAACTATCCAGTATTGCCTTTTCATAATCTGCTTTAATTATTATTGATTTCTATGTTTGGAAAGTGCCCGGAGATGATAAAGGGCTCCCATCTGTTTTGCTGTTGACCATTTGCTGGTTGATCTCGAGCTCACCCTTGGCTCTTCCAATTGGTCTCTCTCCAGCACTTCTGCGGGTGGTTATACCTCCTGCCCCACAAAGGTCCCTACTCCTGTAGCCAATCAAATTATCAATAAAAAAAAACAAACTGGCAAATAACAGGCCATTAAATAAAATCAATTATTCCAAAGCAGATTTCATTTGGGAACACAATCGGAGCTGTATTCAGTAGGGAAGAGAAGTAAAAAACATATATACTTAAAGTATCAAATATTAAATATGTGAATATAATATTCTAGTACAGATAGTTACTGACATACTAATATGTAATATTCAAACATATAATGTTAATATCCTAAAATACATTATATATTAATATACTAATACACACGCTATAGAATCAAAACGGGACACTCAAGGAGAACTTTCTGCCCAGTGCTTGATTGACCAAGGTGCTGTGGAATACCCCTTCTACGCTGATCTGTGACAAGTCCTATCTCCTCCATGTTGTCTAGGCACCAGCTCTCAAATTTTCAGTAGGGGTCTGAGAATTTTTAGTTACCGTTTCGTCTCTGAATGACTGACAGCAGCAGCAGCAAACAAGCCAATCGTAGTCCTGCTGTGGGGAAAAGGCTGATATTTTGGTGATGGATAAAGTTAAAACTTCACAGAACATTTTAAATCTACCAACGAGTTTATAATTATCATCAATAACTTTCCCTCATAGCATCAACATTTATATTTATCTATGTGGAAAAGACAAAGTTTCAGACTCATTCACACCCGTTCTTAGGGTTGAAAATAAAAGACTAGGACAAGTCCTTCCCTCTACAGTAGGAAGAGAATGACTCAGCTGCGGTGTGAAATGGAGAAAAATTAGAACTTGAGTTTTGTAGATCACTATGAAGTTGTAAACGTAGAGAATAGCAGGACTTAAGAATATGTGACAATACTGGGGCGCCTGGGTGGCACAGTCGGTTAAGCGTCCGACTTCAGCCAGGTCACGATCTCGCGGTCCGTGAGTTCGAGCCCCGCGTCGGGCTCTGGGCTGATGGCTCGGAGCCTGGAGCCTGTTTCCGATTCTGTGTCTCCCTCTCTCTCTGCCCCTCCCCCGTTCATGCTCTGTGTCTCTCTGTCCCAAAAATAAATAAACGTTGAAAAAAAAAATTAAAAAAAAGAAAAAGGGAAATATCTTAATTTTTTTTCCTTGATATTTAACAGTCATAGGCCACATAGGGTTTCTTTGTGTATTTACTTATAGAACCCAGGGGTTTGAGATATGGGGCTCAAAGTTATTAGAAGTTGCTACATTATGACTCAGCTGCGTTGTGATGGCCTGGGGAAACAAAACTAACAAACACCAAACCAAAAAAAAAAAAAAAAAAAAAAAAGCAGCTTAAGTAACTTTATGCTTTACTTCTTGCTTTTGGCTCTGGGATTTGTCCACTTTACCCTACTGGTTCTTGAAATTGAAAGGATAAACTGTAGATCCAATATAAGGACCTAAATTGACCTTTTCTTATTCTCTTTTTCTTTTATCTCCAGTCTATTTAATAAATATGTAGCCATGCTTGGAAACATTGGGCGAGAATATCACTATTCCCTATTGCGATGCCTGGGCAGACATCACTAATTGATCACGGCACTCTCCCCAGTGAGTTTGGACAGAGTCACACAATTTTATGCAATGTTCCAAGCAGCCACCACAACTGGTTGGAATTACATGTGAAGTCAATCCTATCTGATGTCCTAGAGCCAGTATCTCAGCGGTTGAAAATTTTAAGTGCCCGAAGGAGGGTGAGGATCGTGCCAAAGTGGTATTTTCTTTCACAACTTACATATACCAGCAACTAGAAAGAAACAATAAAGGAAGTAGCAACATTCACGATCTGTTATCTATTTTGTTGCTGTTCACTGAATGGATTTGTTCAGTGTTGGTTGCTATTTAAGTGCAACATAATTACATATTATGGAGTGTGTGTACATACTACTTTAATAGAGGTTATTATTTAGGCTTTGCCATAGCTAGTTTCGTTTCATTAGAATACATAAATACTTCAGGGAGGGAGGCTTTTTTAAGATGAAAAGATGGGTTTTAATTATTATGGCTTGCTTTGCTTGGAGCTGATTTTCATAATTAACACATATTAGAGTCAAATGCAACCATGTATTTTATGCTCACTGGAGTAGACAAAATTTAACTTCTCTCGATGGGCTGTTTGTGCAGTGGAATTTACACAGTGACCTCTCTTAATGGCAATACTATGTTAATGCGCCAATCTTTACCACCTATGCCATCACTGGTATTAGATCAAATGTTTGCAGAGTTTATACACTATCGCACTTGCTTGACTAAAATGTCCATAGTAAAATTCCATTTTAGCAATTCAAGACTCAGATCAGGTGAACTGACCAGGTACATCCTGGAGGGCTGGGGTCAGAACAAAAGAAGCGCAGATCTATGTTAATGACTGTTAAAACAACGCAAATTGCAAGCCTGACGTTTTTGTTCTAAACTTAATTTTGCTACCGATGTTTATCGGAGGTGGACTAGCTCTTCACCAGACCCATGTTCTCTTCTTCCTGGGCACACAGCTGGAGCACACCTTCTGATTTTATGTGCACTTAAGTACAGCCATGTGGCTCAGATCCAGCCCGTGGAATATGAGTACAAGCGGTGCAAGCCACTTCCATGCCTGGCTTGGAATAAGTTCTCAGATGCATTCTGCATGCTCTTCCTCCTTTTACCAGCTTGGTGCACACAAGCCCAGTGACCTTGGAAGTCAAGACTGAGATGGTGAAGCCACAAGCTGGAGGAACCTAAATCTCTAAATAACCACCAGCTAGGAACACCCATTTGGGCTTTACAGGGACAAAAACCCAAGCGTGTGTAATATTTGAGCCACTATGCATTATTGGATGTGTTGATTATAGCAGTGAGAATTACAGTGAATGTACAGTTTTTCTAAGCAATTCTTTGGATCAGTAGTCCTCTCTCCAGGTAGAGGGTAGAGGGAAGAAAGTAGATGGGTGGACAGTGTTACAGAAAGAAAAATATGCTGGGGACGCCTGGTTGGCTCAGTAGGTTAAGCGTCTGCCTCTTGATTTCAGCTCAGGTCATGATCTCGCAGTTCGTGGGTTCGAGCCCCATGTCTGGCTCTGTGTTGATGATGGCGTGGAGCCTGCTTGGCATTCTCTCTCCCTCTTTCTCTACCCCTCCCCTGCTCGTGTGCTCGCGTGCTCTCTCTTTCTCTCTCTCTCCCAAAATAAATAAACGTTTAAAATTTTTAAAAAAATTAAAAAGCAGGAAAAATATGCTGAGACAAGGACGGTTTAAGTAATCTGTTCAAAGTCACACATCTAGCAACTGGCAAAGCCAGGAATCAGACATGGATGGCCTAACTCCAGAGGCCGTATTTGTAACCATCATGTGAGCCTGTTTCCTGACTACTGTTTGTCATGGTCAGAGAACTTGGTTTTTGCTGGATTTTTTAACATAGCGATCTGGATTGTCTATCGGTACACTGTCTGCTGGATAGTTTATCTGGAATAATATTTTCATAGCGATTTGCTATGTCACATTCAACCAACAAGTTTACAACTATTCCCCCTTAATACAAGTGAATGTTCTTGTCGGGGACAGATTTAGAAGGCAGCATCTACTGGGGAGAATAGCCCCAGCACTCCAAAGCAGTATCCACGACTTGTGAGCTCTCTTGCTGTTGCTTTCTTAATTTACCTGGTTAGTTGAGAGTTAACTATACATGAAAGGGAAATGGCTTATTTCAGCACTGGAGGCATGTTGCTACAAGCGTAGGAATAGCCCGTTGGCGTGCTTTGCAGAACAATTGGACCACTGGGAATACTTGTACACCCTTAATGGATTCTGATAGAGCACAATGGTTAAATGATGTAGGCTTTGAGCCACACTACCCAGGTTCAAATCTGAGTTCCTCCATTGGCCAGCTTTTTCTGCGAACAAGTTATTTAACTTGCGTTAAGCCTTGGTTCCCTTGGCTGTAAATGGGATGACGATGGTGATGATGATGATGTTGATGATGATATTCATTTCATAGAGTTGTTGGAGGCTTAATAAGATAACACACACATATATAGGAAATTTTCTAGAAATATTAGCTATTGCTATTATTTTAAAGACTATAGAGCTAACAGCTAAACAATAAAGCCCCTCCCCAAACCAGTTCCAATCTGGAGGGCCCTTGGGCATGTATTATTAAGTATGATAATACTTAATTAAATGTCAAAGACAAATTGGGCAAAGCAGCATAATAAGGGAACTCAAAATTGGCAAAACGGGGTGCAACCCCCTTCTGAGATTAGCTATCTGGTCTCGAGCAAATTGTACAATCTCCATGAACCTCAGTTTCTTCAAATATAAAAGGAATTAATAAATGCAGAGGTTTGCCTTACGTATATTGGCTTATGCATATTTTCTTCTGTTTGTTGCTCATTTGTATGGAACGCATTTTTCTATACCTTTGTGAAGCTAAGTTTAGCTTTTAGTAAGTTTAGCAACTTCAGTAGCTAGGAAAGAAGAAAAGAGAGTTGGTGTGGAAATTACTGAATTTTTTTTTTCTTTCTTGGCATCCTCAAAAGATAAAGAGGTAACAAGACATTCAGACTTTCAACTTTTCACCCTCCATCCACACCAAAGCTCCCCACTGCCTGGCTACGCCATCTGGAGGCAGGTATTCATGGCTGTTGCCATAATTTCCCATAATTCCTCCAACAAGTACACCATTTTTAGGTAAGAAAAACTGCTTAGTTCTATTATTCTTTATTGTTTATTTATTTAAAAAATATTATATATGCTCAGGTCTTGCTTACTAAGTAACATTTTCCACTAAAGCAAATTGGATCGCCTTGGGAAAATGGAATAAAGAAAATACAAGACATATAAGTCTAGAATAATTTGGGGGTGATCGAAATATAATGCAGACATGTCACAAAAGACACAGGAGCCAATCTGAAGGGGTTCCAAATGGCCAAATCTAGGGCAATTTGAGCATCAAAATAAATAATGAATAATAAATAATGGCACGTATGAGAGTCTAGAGTTCATATTGATTTGAATAAATGAATGAATAAAAAGTAAATGAGGCAGAAGGAAAAGCTCATCTTTACAGTAGAATGCAAACTTATAAATGTAGAAAAATTGAGTTCAAAATCACCATTTGTAACCCTCCTAGTAATAATAGGTTTGAGCAAGAATTATCAATAAATGCTAAAAGTAATGAGTAAAATTATGATGAAGTGCAGGATATTTAAAGAGTCTCAAAGTAACTCTCTACAAACCGTGTAGAAATTACAAAGGGAAAATCAGCAGTTTTACAAGGGGAAACCTGGTAGGCACCACCTGAACAAGAGAACTAAAGTTTACATCGCTGATACTGGGAGAAAGCGGCATCTTGTGATTCTTGGTATTGATTCACTGGGAAGGGCCCGCCATGACTCCTGTGGTACACCTGCCCAAAATGCGTAACCTGGATCTCATCACGAGGGCACATCAGATAGATCCAAATTCCGGGACATTGTGCAAAGCAGCTGGTCCGTACGTTTCAAAAATGCAAGGCTGTGAAAGACAAAGAAGACTGAGGCACTGCTGGCAGATGAAAAAACAAAGCAAAACAAAACAAGGTTAGAAGTGGCAACTAAAGGCAATTGGTGATCCTAGATTGGAACCCAGGGTAGGGCAAGAGATAAATGGCAAAACTTCTGTAAGACTGTAAATTAGAGTATTGTATTTCATGTCAAATTTGCTGATATTGGTAATTGTTATGTAAAGAATGTCCTTGTGCTTAGAAAAACATGCCACATCCTGGGGACGGCACCCTTCCATACGCCCTCATGCTCCAAACCTCTACGGACCCCATCGCTGAGCTCCGTCCCCCACAAATAACTCCTAGAGACTTCAGCCAGCCATTATCTGAGTCCAGTTGAATACTGCTGATTTTCATATTCATTTAAGGCAGAGTTCACCTCTGTTTGGGAAAACGCTGGGGTTGGGAAGAGGCTCACACGCAGAGTGGCCAAAGGAGATGCCTCATGACTCTGTGTTGATCAGGGCGATGCTTCAGCAGGTTGTTGGCTTATCTCTGGCCAGTGGCCGCCATACGTGTTGACGGTAGTTAGTGACAAGGGAGAGAGTGCGGATGGTGCTGCAATACTTCAGGGTGGACTGAGAGTCTCCTGTCAGATGAGAACATATGCCGTTGCTGTCTGTCGCTCTGGGAGCTACCACAAAGTGGAGTCCGGCCAAGGGAGCCTTGATCTCTCGAATGGGCAGACAAATGGCATCGTGGTTTCTCCTTGGTGAGCTGGTGAGAGGGAGACAATGCTTCCAATCTTGAAATAGTATCTGTGTTAACGGGGGAGTTTATTTGTGCCACGTGGTTTCTCGAGTCCCACATATTCCTCAGATGGCTCTGAGGGGAGTAACCCCTTCTTATTTTGCTGGCAGGCAGATCCTGGTGACCCCACCTCCCCGCTTAATTCTCCCAGCTTTCCCCAGGAAAGCTAAAAATTCCCATCACTGGTTTGGCATGGAGTTGAATACTGAGACAACCTTGATGGAGAAAGAAATGGCAAGGACACTGGTGGGCCAGCTGTAGACTGACACCCAAACAAGCCTAGGTTTCTGAGCCTCTTCTAGGGCTTTCTTACAGCTAAACATGCTCCTATTCCTGTCAGAGAGGGAGGGCGTGTTGTAAACCCACCCAAAGCTGATCTGTGTCCGTACTATCATACTCCCTTTCGACACCATGTCAAGAACTTGCCTCAAGGTTGGATAGATCCCAGAGACCTCTTCCAGAAAAGAACACAAGCACTTCTCATTTTTAATAAATGGAAACTTTAAAGGCATGAAAGGGAAGCATAGCATCTTTAATGCGTAAAGTCTTTTGCTTTTGTCAGTTTA
Organism: Herpailurus yagouaroundi; assembly: GCF_014898765.1. NCBI lineage: Eukaryota > Metazoa > Chordata > Mammalia > Carnivora > Felidae > Herpailurus > Herpailurus yagouaroundi. The sequence goes on along the minus strand of NW_024412395.1, from coordinate 56,213,242 downwards.
AATTAAGCTCATGATATCTGAGCACAATTTCCTATATTTAATAATACATAAAGCAAGATAATTAAAAGGTAAGTACACATGCTGGGAGAGAAACACTGTTGAGTAAAACACTGACTTTAATCTCCGCCTCTGTCGGTGAAATGCAGGGAAACCAAGCAACTAAAAGCAAAGAAACACAAAGGACACCGGCAAGGACTAGGCTTCCTATTGGCTCTTTCTCCTGAGCCTCAGGCTTTCACAGCCAACTCTTTCCTGGACATTTCCATCTGGAAGTCCTTCAAGTAGACTTCACAATCAACAGCCCAAACAAACTCGTCGCTAACCTCCCGCCACCCCATCCCAGAGCACCGCAGCCACGCCATGTAGACGCTGCGATAGCATCCTAACTGCACTCTCTTTCCAATTCATTTTCTGGGCAAATCTAAAGTGCTATCTTTTTTTCATTTTGTGACTTTGTTTTTCATTTGATTTATTTCGGAGAGAGATAAAGCGCACACGTGAGCAGGGGAGAGGGCAGAGGGAGAAAGAGAATCTCAAGCAGGCGCCATGCTCAGCATGGAGCCCAGACCTAGGGCTCGATCCCAGGACCCTGGGATCATGACCCAAGTTGAAATCAAGAGTCAGGTGCTCAACCGACTGAGCCACCCAGGTGCCGCTTAAGTGATATTTTTAAAGCTTGACCATGCCATTCCCTATGTTAAAACACCAGTGGTTTCCCTTAGGAAACACTTGAGATACATCCTAAATTCTTAAACTCATTCCTATTATTTACAAGCCTTACTTCTCCAGTATCAGGGTCATTGCTCCCATTTCCTTGCCTTCTGTAAAGTAGTCATATCGAACTTCGTTGAGCTCCTGCAACACACCGTGCTGGAATATCCCCCTCCCCACCCCCCCGTGCCAAAACTCCCACCGTCCAGTGGTAGTTTTTCTTCTTAAATCCCAGTCTGCCGCTTCATGTCTGTGAGCGCTTCTTTCGTGTTCTCATTGCGTGCCCCACGTATTTCTACCCGAAAGTGACAGTGCCTGTCCACTTATCTATATTCCCCACCAGATTGCAAGTTCTGTGCAGAATCACTTATATCATGTTCATTTTCAAATCCCCAGAAGTTGACACACACCCATAGCAGACCCTGAGCAAATCTGGAAGGAAGGAAGGAAGGAAGGAGGGAGGGAGGGAGGGAGGGAAGGAAGGAAGGAAGGAAGGAAGGAAGGAAGGAAGGAAGGAAGGAAGGAAGGAA
>NW_024412395.1:56157142-56211991 GCF_014898765.1 Herpailurus yagouaroundi | reverse complement strand
GAAGGAAGGAAGGAAGGAAGGAAGGAAGGAAGGAAGGAAGGAAGGAATGTATAGCCGCGAATGTGTCTTAATTAGTCCTTAGGAGACAGTGTCTTACCTATGAACTCAGGGACACGGATCCCTTCGGTCCTGATGAAACCACACTCACAGGTGGTAGGCCAAGTCCTCTGAGGGGTCCCACAGTCACAGGATCAGAGGAAGATTGTCCAGATCCACCCCAAGAGCTCCCATTCTGCCCCTTGGGACCAGAGGCTTACACCGATAAGATGATTGTTTCGTAAGCTGTTAGGTTCTTCAAAGGCAAAAGCCATCTCTCATTCATCTTTGTGTTCCCACAACACCCGGGACAATGTTTTCTACAAAGAAGGCGTTTGATACACGTTTGTTGAACGAGAAGCCAGAATCAGGAGCCCTACAGATGGATCCGCAAAGACCCGCAGCCTAGGCTTCCTTGACGTAGCCTTGCTAATGAACAGGATCTGCCCGCAAAGCCCGCGTGTGTGGCGGTCACCTGGGTTCTTGCCATCCTGGCACGTGGCCGATCCCAATTATTGGCAGCCACAGGGTGGACAGCAGACTTTCTGGGCAATAAAGGAAGTCAGGTCAGCAGATACCGGAAGCTTCGACCTCTAAATTCTCGAAGGATTCCTCCCTCGCGCAGAACAGGCAAAATGCACAAATACCCTTTCCCTGTTTAGCAGAGTTCCCGGGGCGACCGAGACGGCGGGGTGGAAAAATATTTGGGGCACGTTGTGGCGGGCAGCTGGAGTCTATATGTTTAACTTAGCATTGCAGAACATTTTATTTTCAGCCAGTGTACAATTAGAGAGGTTTTGTTTATTTATTATGAAAATGAGCCGTTTTGTTTATTTATTATGTAAGTATGCCTTTTATTAAAACGACTTTGTGAAAATCTAATTGCCACTACAGTAATATAGCATAGCGGTCCCTTACATAAATACATGATTATTATGTACAGTCACTTATCTGTGAACGAGTTCTGCTACTACTTTCCTTAATTAAGGATACAAAAGGGCCCCTTCATCTTTGCATATTCCCTTGCTAGGACATTGATACTCATTATTTCCTAAGTCCAAACACTGAAACTGTGTCAAGAATGCATCCATCACTACATGGGTACTTCTAGTCAGCGGAATTTTCGGCCCCGTCAGCAATTTCTGCAATTTGCCATTTCTGTATGTCTGACATGTGTTTTTATTGGTGAAGATCACTTTCAAATACCGAGATCATGAGAATGATTCTTTGGGTAGTCTCTGCCGCAGCCTAATGTAATGACAGTAATTAACAGCCTGTGATTAGCGGCAACTCCAGAAAGTGTTTGAATGTTAATTTGCTTCAACTAATATGCGGCACTTCTGTGTAATGAGATCTAAGCTATAGGTTCATAGGGAAAGCAAATTATTTTCCAGCATTTAATCATACAAATGATTCTTAGTTAATCACTTGAACAGTAAACCTCAATGTTCTAATAAGTGACATTTGTTTTTCTGTCATTCGGTTTATTATGGGATAGGCCAGGGCGAAGCCAGTATTTTTCTTAATGGTCGAATTCCCACCTGCCAGCAACACCACTTTGAAATAAGGCTTCACGATGTAGAGGAGTGGAGTGGGGTTGTGGGTGAGCACAACAGTCAGAGAGAACCTACACCATTCCAGATTTTACCTTTCTGACTGAACCTGGGGTCGCCCTTACCTCAGTGTACGTATCTGTAGAATGGAATGAATGACCCTTTGCTCCTTAACACACATATCCTGGCACGGAACGTCTGACAAGAAATTGAGAACAGGGTGTCGCTTGTTAACCAAGCACTAATTGCCTGAATCCCTACCGTGGTAAGGTTGAGTAGGAAAGCAAAAGTCACCAGCACGTGAACATATTCGCTAATGAATTGACTTCGTCAAAAATAAGTGCCCTGTCCCCACGAGCCTGGAACCACTCACATCACAAAGCAAGGCCACTGACAAGGGAGGACTTGGCCAAGTTGGACCAGCTAAGAATTGACAACGCAACAGGCAGTTCAAAAGACAATGACTTAAGTATCCAAGAATGAAAAAAGGCCTGTGGAAAATTGGCCTAGACTATTTTTTGTAAACGCACTGACTCCACATTTACACTGAAAAGGTCAAACATGCCATGCAAGACACTGAGTCATGTTGTCACTGTGTCATCAGAAGAATCATACCAAAAATCAACTCTCGATTGGTCCTTTGTCTTTAGAATGGGCACGTAGTTGCAAGTACGATCTGAAGGCGGTCAGACATTAGAGAAAACACATTTGCTTTGATAATTTTTGGTTTCTTTTTTAAGCCAGAGTTTCCTATATTTGGCAACAAATACTATGAAATTTGATTCTTCATTTTATGTAAATTTACTTCAAGTAGCCTTTTCCTATTAACAGCCCTCCTTGGTTGGCTTTAAAGCTCAATTTCAGATGCCATGATTATTAACAAGAATAATTCTTCTGTAAGCTCTTAGTAACCAGAATTAAGTGAGATCCCTTTACTGTATGAGTGGAGTGGAGGTCTTATGACCTACACGTGGAGATAGTCATTAAGGCTAAACACTAAACAGATCCATAATCTCATATACAAGGCATGGCCTCCTGGCTAGGAGTGAACGTCTGCCTGTGAGGTATGATTCCAAGACATTCAGAAGGGGTTTTTGTTAACCTCTCTAGTGGATGTTCCAACCCCATACTTGGATGTTCATTCTTCTGATTTACCAAAACAGAGGTTTTATCCCTAAGGTAATTGTAAGTAATGGCATCTCAGTCATTTAGATCTGAACGTAAATGGACTTCCCTAGAATAAGTTTCATAATTTTATAACTTAAAATCCACTGCTTTGGAAAAGGAGAAAGTGGGTGTTTGCAGAAAGGAAAGAGAACATAGAAGGAGTCTGAAAGCAATGGGAGAAAAAATCTTTACCTCCCACTTTACTATTTTGCCTCGAATTATCTCTGGCCTAGGTGGCACTTTTGGAGGGGAGGGGAGAGAACACCAGAAAATCCTGACATTTCCCAAATATCTCTCCCACCATTTGTCACTGTGCTTGGAGTTTGCCGTTTACAGTTCATCCCACCCTTGGACTCAGTAAGTCGACTTTTACGTAAATTATTTTGAGGAAAGAATCATGGATGTGGCAAAGATTTAGCCAAAAAGAAAAATGCTCATGACAGCATAGTCAATGACAAAATACTGAAAAAAAAAAAAAAAAAAAAAAACTTGAATGCCCAGCAACCATGTTTTATCTCTACAATGGAACACTCTATATCACTGCAGAAGAATGTTTAGTATGCGAAAATGTGCCTCTGATATTTTGTTAATTGAAAACATCCCGTTACATTACAGTAACTACCTCTGATCCCATTTTGTAGAGAAGTCGAACTAGAGATTCTGTAAAAGAAGAAAAATAAACATCACCGAATGATTAGCAAGATGAAAGCAACTGACAACTCACAAAAGCCACATGTAAGTTGATGGCAAATCAAGAATGGAAGGAAGGAGCGCTGGCTCCTCTCTTGAGAGCCATAGAAGCGGGCAAAATGGTTCCCCTTCTGCGGTTACCAATCAATTCTGAGCCTAAATATTTGCTTCGCAAAACAATAGAGCATCTGTTTCCTAAAAGGCACATACTACCTCTGTGTAAGAGGTGACTGGCTTTACCATGCTGTTAACAGGTAACCAAGTGCTCAGGAATGACTTTTCTAGAACATTATGTCATTTCATTTATCCATTGATTAACCCATTCTAGTGGCTAATAAGCGCTAGGATACAAGAAATGTTTACCAGGCCCTCCTATCCACCTACTTTCCACACCTCCACTAGTGCCATATTTTCCTTCCTTCCTTCCTTCCTTCCTTCCTTCCTTCCTCCCTTCCTTCCTTCCTTCCTCCCTCCCTCCCTCCCTCCCTCCCTCCCTCCCTCCCTCCCTTCCTTCCTTCTGTCTTTCCTTCCTATTTGAGTCATTTACCCAGAAGAGCCCATGACAACACGTTGGCAGTGTTTAAAGTCTTTCTGTGGCCTGGGAAAATGAAATGGTATGGATTCCAATGTAATTAGTGATGCATTAGAGTACATCTTTTCGGTTAACGTTGCCTGTCAGTAAGCTAAAAAATTCTTATCACTGCATATAGAGAAAATGACATCAACGAACAAAGATTCCAAAATCTAGTGCTAAGAATGTACTTATATATCTCAAAGCACAGAGAGAAGGAACTTAAATCAGTATTAAAAAAAAAAATGAACAGAATAAAAATCTTTGGAAAGATTTATTGATTTATTGATTTTTGAGAGACAGACACGGTACAAGTGGGGGAGGGGCAGAGAGAATGAGACACAGAATCAGAGGCAGGCTCCAGGCTCTGAGCCGTCAGCACAGAGCCCGATGCGGGGCTCAAACTCAGAAACCATGAGATCATGACCTGAGCTGAAGTCGGATGCTCAACCGACTGAGCCACCCAGGCACCCCTAAATTTAAAAAGATTTTTAAGCCCAGGGGGAAAAACACGTTCTTCCTTAGGGCACTTTGCTATCCAGTGGTGTCTCATTGCTGACCATGTTGATTTCAACCTGACCTGAAGTTGGCCAGAATTTCTAGAAAGCCAAATGGGAGGCATTTCTTGTTAACACCCTTGGGCCATTCTTTTCTGTGACCCACTACGTGTTTTGATCTTCCTCATTAATTTTATGTCCTAATCAGAGTTCAGCTCCCTCATCTGTTTTCTAAATTGTCCTTAACTTAAAAAAAAAAAAATAATAATCTGCTTTTTAAAAAAAAACACCGAGGGACTACTGAATTATTCTCCAAGTTAAACCGCAAAATAAGTTACCAGATACGTATTAGATCTGATTATCCAAGCCCACAAAACTATCATCTCCAAGTAAATCTCACTAAAGCCCTTTTTAGGAGTTGCTTTTTAACTTCCAGACTGCTGTCTGGTTCCCTCACCCTCCTTCCCACAGTGTTTTACAGACCCGCCGTCCCCTCCACTTGTAGAAGCTCTGACACTATCATGAGAATCACCAGTGATAGTCTGAAAATGCCAGCCAAAATCTATCTGCAAGAACATCTGCTCAACAGTGCAAAACTGATGTAATTACCAACCATCATCTTTTCTCCTCCTGCTGGGGTAACTGCTCCAAAGCATGACTTTTTGCCCTGAGCTAACAAGATCCAGAAACTCCCTGTTATGTACAAAACCTGCTGCTGAAAACCCATGTAGCTTCAACACAAATTATAACCCAGTCTCGCAACTACAAGAGCCACTAACGCCCTGTGCCACAGGGTCTCAGAGAATCTTGCTCAAAACCTTATAGTCCAAGACCTTCATCTTCCACCCCCTGCCTGTTTTTGTCTAATACAAATGGTCTTCAAAACAATAGCAGAGGGGAAGAAGGGCTATAGCTACAGTTCCAAAAACAATGTTTTAAATGTACAACTACTGAAAAGAATAAATGCCAAATGTCTGAACTGGAACTGAGGCAGAAAGAGGAGTGAAACAAATCTTTATTGAGCACCTATTATTTGCCAAACGTTGTCCTGGATGCTTTGCACACGATCTCGTTGAACTGAGGTTTTAAAAATTCTGGGAATCAAGAAATTCCCACGTTGAATCCACTAAGTTTGGGAGAGCCACTTCGGTTTCACCTCTGCTTCCTAAGGATGTGGAAACATTTAACCAATAATGATGACAAATAATAAATTCTAGTATTTAGTTCCAATTATGTTAAGGGACTGAGGGCGAAGAGATCCTGTAGTTCAGACTGTGACACCAACGAGCTTTGGGGCATCCGATAGTTTTCTTAAAGTGATCTTCAGTTTCCCCATTTACGAAATGAGGGAGTTGGATTAGCTGACTGCTGGGGTCACCAGCAGTTCTAGAACACCAAGATTCATCGATCCTACAGGTTTTTGAATGACACACTTATTCCACTCATTTTCAATTTCTCTTAAATTCATCGTGAGGCTGAGAACAGATGAGACCTCGTGTCAGAAGGACTAAGAATTGATGAGATTCTAATAAATTATCTTGGTGGATCATTTGATGTTTTTGTTTTTTAAGAAAAAGATTGGCCAGGTGAACTTCCAAAAGAAATGAACCCAATCAGACCCAACTGAGCTAGGAAAGACTATTCCAATTCTGACCATTGTGCGTGTAAAGTATTTGTAGATGGTGTAGAAAACCGCTGAGAACACAGCCTCTATCTGGTCTTTTTAGAGGAAATTTTATTTTTACTTTGCTACATGAAAATAACGTTGGGGCGCGCGCGTGTGTGTTAGGTATATAAAAGTCATACCAATGGATGGAAAATGTTGCCTTTTGATCATAAGACATCATGAAATAAATCTCTGTCACTCTGGCTTGGATGTATGAGGCCACTGTTTAGCTCTTAAGCCACGAAAGCCTCTAAAAATCAGTGAATAATTCATGAAGTATTTGCCACGTTTACCTTTTGTGTCCCAGCACTGTGCCAGGCACTTGAGTGACTGGCAAGACATCCCAAAGTCCTACAAATCGCTTGATCCATTAAGACACAGATACCGCGGACAGTGGAGATGCAGAGTGAAACTCACTGCAGACAGAGGGTAAGGAGCCGCGTAAGGTCAAGAGCATAACCAACACCACAGCAGCAGGACGTTGACAATATTTCCACCATAATGCACATCCACCAATGAATCAGAACCCCTAAAGCCATCAGGCATGAGCCACTTTCTGCCACATTTGCAAATGTTGTCTGACACGTGAAATGAGGTGTGTGGTTTATTTAGCAAATTCCAGCTTCCTGCTATATGAATAGTTTAAAAAAAAATATCACTGGCCTTCATGAAGTTGTGCTTTTCTAAAATAATAACATGCTTGTGATTTAAATTATTTATTAAATTCTAACATTTCCAATCGCAGACGGTCTCTATACTGAAAAACCAAATCATCCTCTCTACCAGTGGTTCTAAATCATCCTCTCTACTAGCGGATTATCGGTATGAAAGGGAGACCATGTACCCACCAAGGAACTTTCCCAGGGTTCAAAGAGAAAGCTGGGTGGAAAACCCATAGCTGAGGACCGTGGGCTTTTTCAGAGCCCCGGCCCTTAGTTAAGTTCCCGTTCTGACATTACCTTGCATATCCTATTAATAGGTTTAAAGTCTGCCGTGACTATGTTCCCCAAACAAAGGTGACTTGCTGGCCTGGAGACGATCCTCTCAAACAGAATGGGTGATTAAAGGGCCCTCTTCTCGGTCACCCTGGGGATGACCACACAGATAGATGGAGACTAGAAGGAATTCATAGTGTCTTACTAAGATATCTACCCAGTTGAAGGACAAGGATCGGGAGATCGGGAGCCTCCCCTAACATGTGAAGACAGAGGGAAGAAATACCCATCACCCACTCTGTGTCAGGCAGTATGCCATGCATCTGTAGCGTGCCAAGGTTAGAACATGAGGTTTTTTTCCTCAGAGCATCCAGGTCTGAGAGTCACTGATGGAGAACAAGGAAAGAAAATTCATTTGACGCCATGCCAAATCCTACCAATTGGTTGTAATCTCTGGGAAAAGGTATTGCGAAGGATTCCAAGACTATACCAGGACTCGGTAGAAAAAAGTGTTGGAATAAACTAAGAGGGTGTCTGCCACGGAGCCCAGGAGAGGGCTGCCGTATTCCTGCCACACATCTGCCACTCCACTAAGGTAGGGCAAGTTCACATACAGCCGCATCCAAAGCTATGTCCTCAGAAGTGAGTGATTTGTAGACCGAAAAATACCAAACAGTTGTAGCTAGAGTTCAGGATTTCTGTCAAGCGGTGTCTCTCAAAGTAAAGTGAATCCCAGAATCCTTAGAGGTGGGGCCAAGAGTCTGCATTTTTTTTTAATTTTTTTTTTCAACGTTTATTTATTTTTGGGACAGAGAGAGACAGAGCATGAACGGGGGAGGGGCCGAGAGAGAGGGAGACACAGAATCGGAAACAGGCTCCAGGCTCTGAGCCATCAGCCCAGAGCCTGACGCGGGGCTCGAACTCCCGGACCGCGAGATCGTGACCTGGCTGAAGTCGGACGCTTAACCGACTGCGCCACCCAGGCGCCCCAAGAGTCTGCATTTTTAATTAGCTCCTCAGGTCATTTTTATGAACGTGTATGTTCAGAACCAGCATCGGGGGGGTCCTTAAGGATTTTGTACAGAAAGATTGCTTGACTTAGAGGTATGTGATCTTCTTGAGCAAAGACTTTGTCTTGAGGTTAGAATTTTTAGTTTCAGGTTCTTAAATGTAATTTTCTTATTTAATCTAAGGTTGATGAGTCTACACGTGCTCCATTCATGCTAGTGCTAACCTCAACCCTCACCCTAACCCTTTGAGTGCAAGTGGCCCGTGCACAACGTAGGTGTTTCCCCTGCCCCGGGGTCAACAACCGTGTAGCTCCAACCAAAAAAATCAATAAGTTGGTTCCCAGTTCATAATGAGAGGCTCTCATGACTTTGTTAGTCATAAAGTCACGTGGCATACTCAGCATGAAAGCAAAGGGAACTGAACGTCCTTGAGGGCTATTTCTACCCTGTGGTAAAACATTACCCTATCCTAGGCTCTCGATGAGAATGTGTCAGACCAAGCATATGTACCAGCCATATATAATCAGAGCATCTGGGACAGAATCCCTTACCACCTTCTCATTCAATGCCTCTCTTCCAAGTTACCAAGCTGTCACTGTGTTTTTTCATGTTATACTATACGCTTGTATCTTATGTTATCTTTATTCTATTTTAGATTGGGGTATTTGGGGGAGATACTCCAGTCTCATCAGTAATATATTTGCAATTCTCCCTGCAAGGTGAGTTGCTTCAGGATGATTTCCAAAGGCCGCTAAACACATTTTGTTACGTGACTTCCTCGTTCTGTTTATCAGGATTCCTCATGATCTTACCTCCCCATTCCAGAAGTGCATCTTATTTGGGGCCCGAAGAACATCTGTGTTGACTCGAAATAATACCTATTAATTCATTTTGAAGATGGTGAAATAGTAAATACTTAATTTACCAAAGACACAAAGAAGAGCTATCTTAGAAAATTCTGTATTAAAAATGATGTTTAAGGTTGAGGTTGGGGTGAGCAGAGATGATCTATGGACCAGAGGAAGTTACCACGGACCAACCCGATTACCACTGTAATTTCTAGACGGGATGATTAGGATGGGGAAAGTGAACAGACAGGGCCAAATCAAAGACATGGGAGTTTCAGTAGGAACTAGAGATGGAACTAAAATTAGGGGCTAAAGAAAACAGAGTTGCAACTGACTCAAAACTTGCTCTCAGAGAATACGGGCTTTGCTGACATCAGCAGAGAATTTGGAAAGCAGAGGCCTTCTGTACACCTAGGAAGACACTTTTTCAACAAGTCTCTTATAAACTTTCTTTGAATTTTCCACAACTTATTTTTACTGAGGACTTAAAATTGAGTTTAATACTTCTACAAGATCCTGTGCAGTACCAAAGTAAGAAAGGGAGGGAGGGAGGGAGGGAGGGAGGGAGGGAAGGAAGGAAGGAAGGAAGGAAGGAAGGAAGGAAGGAAGGAAGAAGATTAACAAATAATAAATGCATATGAGTATCTTCCTCCCTCTCCCACCTCCTATCACAATGAGATTATATACAATTAAGAGTAAATCACTGCCTGGCCATACACATTCATTCAGTAATTCCTCCTGACCTCCAGCTTCAATTCCGTCACCTCTATTTGCTCGACTGTCGGTGTCATTCTCTGGGGCAGCATTGCCTGTATTCGTGCTTTGGAAGAAAGACAGTTCAAGAAAGAACAAAGCTGGGCTCTGTTGGGGAGATCCTACCGTAAAATATACGTCTGGAAGGGAAATTTCAAACCCCAGTGCTTCATAGACATAATAACAATAGGGCCTGCTTAGCATTCGGGCTAATTTGGCTCACTCTCGGATTCCTGGAGTCAATTCTTCCGATGCTGTGCTGCTGTGCCAGCATTCATTACGTGTAATTTGCTGGCTAACATCTTTGTGGTGCCTGGAAGACGTATTTAAGGGCTTCAGGGTGAACACGCATGAAGGAGGACTTTCCAAAAGGAAAACTTCCTTCCTGGAACGCTTAGCGGTTTAGCCTAAAAGCCTTTTCAAAAAGACAGCACCTTCACCTCGCATTCTTCCTCGCTGTTCATCGTTCTCGTTGCAGAAAGCCATTTTCACAAATCCGCTTTCAGTTAGTACAGTGAGTCGCATGGAGGAGGCCCAATATTTACCACCAGGTTTGGGGTTTTGGACTCCTGGGCAGAGGTGGAGCAGGCTAAGGAAAGAGTTGAAGAGACGCTTGGCCAAAACTCAAAGAACATCCCTTTGGAAGACACTTTTCCTGCTGAGACTCCTGACCTTTAATTAACGGTTACAGACTCTCTGTTTATTACATGATCTTTTCCCCTCGCAATTTCAGCTTGTGCTTTAAGTTTTCTTCCCTTCCCTTCCCTTCCTTTCCTCTTCTTTCCTTTCTTTTTCTAACTGGAGCCTAAGGCATGATCGCATCGGGCACACAGTCAGGGTTCTTCATTAACACCAGTACAGGTCTTGATATCAATTCCCGATCGCCACTATCTAATCCATTCGCCGGTTGCTGCATGACCTATGGGGGCAGAGTGACTCAAGGGAATTGGGTAGTGCTAACAAAGTCATTTCCAACTGACATAATAGTTCTTCAGGTGTTTTCCAGGGCACACTAAGTTGTTCCTCTAGAACATAATATCTGATTCTCTTGCAACTCTCTACCACCTGACTGTTCGTGAATCAGAGAAGTTTGGTAAACAGTGGATGCAAAGAAAATGAAATATCTCAGAAATAACAATTAAATGGCACTGGCCGTGGCAGGGGAACATCAGTCCAAGGACTGTGGATTCTCAGAACTTTTGGGCAAGGCCATTTCTGTTGTGAGTTTATGCATCAAGGTATGTTAATCTGACATAATTGAACTTTTAACTCTTTGAACTTTCTTTGGTTTGATTCAACACTTACCAAGTCACCCTCTGACTACAATGCGATTGCCTAGAGGGAAAAACTAAGTCTTTTTTCCAGACTTGGAATAGATTCATCCCAAGAACAAATACATTTCCACCATCAATTAGAAGGAAAATTAGAAGTTGTGGTTTTATACATCAGTCTCATGAGCTTGGTTACCATGAGCTCAGTCCTGAGAGATTAAATCCATTCTTGGTGTGCCCGTAAAAATCAAGTTTTTATACTTGTGAAACTGAGAATCAGCCTCTGGGCCACGTAAATCCAGCAAGGTAATGAATGCCATTCTATGTCATTGTGGATGCCAATCCATCAACCATCTCCTAGACGAACATGCACTCCCTCTATACAAGGCTCTTTGCCCCTTATAGTTGCCTTTCTGAAACTCAGCTACCCAGACAGGAATTTGACAACATTTGATATTCACAACTTGGCTGAGTAAAATCTTCTTTCCCAAATGTATAGATCAATTTCCAGGTGAGTGTTCCTTAACTGTTATCAGTGCAGCTTGGCTGTATTAAGTATGTTTCACAACCCTAGACCAGTGACAACAGCTTTCCACTCCCCATTTGTTCTGTGACTCTCATAAATGAATGACTTCTGTCATATCACCTCGTCCTCCAGTAAGCCACCATTAAATTCCTGATGCCACTCCTTCAGTTCATTGACTAGGGTAGGAGTTGTCCATTTTTCAAACTAAATGATGCTGTGCATTTCTCAATACTGTGTATTTTTTGACATGATGGAGAAAAAAGCCTATAAAATTACACCTAAGTACTGCTACTGACACCTGATCAACCATTTGACCGGTGACCCAACATATCACATCTCGTGTGACAACATTACCTCTGGCTATCTCGAAGTCACTCAGGAAGCTGCAAGAATCCCTTCTACCGGAAAACATATTACTCAAGTTACTCGAAGGTGGTCGTAGTCAATTCGATCCGCTTCAAATAAGTATCCCTTTCCTTCAAGGAACGCAAGACAACAGTAAACATTGAACTTCCTGTCTTTTCATTTCTGGATTCCTAGGTCCTAACAATGTCTGATGTGTAGCCCAATAGAAATGTGTTGATTGAGTTCATTGAATGATCAATTACTCTGAATGTTAGTTTTCTGTTCCCAGTGCTGTCTTTCTGTCCTATATTCCTGTTTCTTTTTCTTTTTTCATCTTGAAAATGTGCCTCATGTCACGTCATAATTTTAGGCCTTTCTCTTTCTCAGGGATAGATGACAGAAGTCGTAATAATTAGAAATCCATAAACCATGAAAACAAATAAGAAGATTGAAAAGGTTCCGTGGAACACTGAAGGATCAGTCTAAGTTAGATCCTAAGTGACATGTGAGTGGAACGTGCCTCATACACAGCACATTAGTTACGAAATATTTTCTCTTTCTTATTTTATTTTATTTTATTTTATTTTATTTTATTTTATTTTATTTTTAATTTTCTTTTTTTTGAACCTTTATTTATTTTTGGGACAGAGAGAGACAGAGCATGAACGGGGAAGGGGCAGAGAGAGAGGGAGACTCAGAATCGGAAACAGGCTCCAGGCTCTGAGCCATCAGCCCAGAGCCTGACGCGGGGCTCGAACTCCCGGACTGCGAGATCGTGACCTGGCTGAAGTCGGACGCTTAACCGACTGCGCCACCCAGGCGCCCCTCTCTTTCTTATTTTAAACTGTACTAGTGATATAAATAATCACATATTTGTATAATGCTTTATTGTTTCTGAGCACTTCCATACACATTCTCTAATATGATGCCTTCAGGAACTATATGGCTATATCTATATGCGCTGAACGTGTTTTTTTGTAAAGATTCTGGTGTTCTACAGCCTCTTGTTTTATTCTTCAACCTCTTTTGTGTGTCCTTCCATTGTCTCCGCTTCAAATAGCAAATCACAATTTCATCATTGCTTCTTCAGCAATGTTGAGGAGGTGTTACCCCCTTTCGTGTCTTGGCTTTGAGGTCTCCCTCTCCATAAAGCCTCTATATTTATGATTGTGTCACTGGTTTATATTTCTAGAATAAAGAACAAATGGCTTAGCAAAGAGTGAAAACAGAAGGCATCGTGGTTTCATGTTATGAATAAATTTCAGAAGATATGTATGTCAATGCTTCATTACACTTATGTATTTGCTTAACTATTAAATATGTTTTCTGACCCAACACTACACTAAGATAGAGCTCTGCGATATCCAAAGGTTGTAAAACTCAGGGAAAATCCCAGCATGCTGTAAATGTATTTGTTCTTATTGGTACTCTGGGTGACCTTATGAATTCACATATACAAAAAACATCTTAATTCCAAAGTCGTTGTCTCCGGCGGGGAACAGAAAACGTTCCTGACATGGAATCCAGGGTTCCTTGGATAAGGGAGCAAAGCCAGTGTCATCTTGAAAACCAGTTGCATTAATGTTCTTTTCTTTTCCATCTTGGGTGTTAAAACTTTGCTCATCACTGAGACCCGCCCAGATTCCATAGGTTAACTCCTCACATGGCATGTATCCGTACATATCAGGCTACAAATTCTCTTCTGTGATGAGAACTGGAATTGGAATGTTGGGAATGTTGGAAGGTAAGACGTTTATACCATTGAAACAAGGTTACAACCACAAGGCAAGTTCAGCGAACCTGTCTCCTTCTAGCCGGGCTCTGTGGCTGCACCAGGCACATCATACTGGACTGGGGTGGCTGGACTAGGGTAGCATGAGTGCCACCATTTTGCTTACACCCAGGGTGAGATCTGAGGAAGGGCATATCTGTGCTCCATGTGAATCTTCATCTAGGTGTTTTTTTACAGTGCAAGATGTTTTAGTTAACTACACTTACACGACCTGACAGTGACAAGGAATAGGAGAAAATGTAACACCTAAATGCTCTAATACTGTCTTAAATGCTGCAATTCCACCTCTCTAAATGTTTCTTTATCCCTCGCCTAAGGCCTACGGGCTTACTTTTTGTTTTCTGATTCTGAGTTACTTGGCCTAGTTCTAAATCTTCCCTGCCCAACTTAATCACAGGTGAGTGGGAGGAGACAGAGACTTGTCACAATAGCCTTGGTAGCTTCTTGGCCATGGGGACAAGCTATCTGAGGCTCTCTGGCCCAGAGTTCCCATCTGTGACCGTGACTTTGACAAGGACCATAACTGCTTCCCGTGTCACTTTTTTGCTAGGAAACTTTTTATGGATTCTCAAACTGCTGCATCCCAAATTACCATGAGTGGCAAGCCACTGTCTTAACAAATGAGTTCGAGATTCTAATCCATTGTGATTTCCCAGCCACATCCTATGCTCCCCCCATGTTGAACTGTTCCAACATCCTCTTCTCTATGTTTTTGTATATGCTGCCTCTTCTTCCTAGAAGGCCTTTTCCTTCTCTGCCTGATCTCTACCCACTTCCTTCCCTTCAAGAGGAACATTTTAGCATTTTTGAGGAGGAGGGGGGAATCTTATAGTTGATGTCAGAAGAAAACTCCTGGCTTCTGGGCAAGTAGTGTCCTTGCAGGAGTGTGTGTGCAATCAGGCTTGCTTAGGAAGTATTTGGTTGCCTGATTATCATCTCAATTAAGTGATTTACATTGATAGCATCACAAGTGGATGAACTATATTCAAACGGGTCTTGAACTGTCCTGAAAATATCTTTTTAAGAGATGACATTGCGATGCAGTAAAAGTTACTGGGGACACAGAAGAATGCTTGTCTTGTGCTTGGCAATATGACTAGAGGGGATCAAACTCGCCAAATCTAACAGTTGCGTTTAAGAATGACCAAACCTAAGAGAGGCTGCTGTGGCCCATTCAAGTATCCTAAGGGTGTCTCAAGCACCAGATACCAATCTGTCAGGAGATTCCATCTGACTTTCAAGAAGAGCTACTTAAAACTTCTTTTAGCTAAGCAGAAAACGCTGCATGTTTAACCAAACAGGACATGCAGGTGAAAACATGGTTTTCTTCCATAGCCATCAAAAATTGTATTTTTAGTCCTAAAGGTGCTAACAAGATCAAGGTCACAAGTGTCCGCTCTAGAAAGCCACGTGTCACTGTCTTGCTATATACACAAAACTAGTGATTAGCGCAAGCGATTTAAGAGGCTTTTTATCTCACTATGGAGAGAGCTAAGTTGTAAACTTAAGAGTATGAATAAGAGGGAAGTACGGAAGTGTATGCTATTTGCAGGTTTCATTTTCGTGTCTGTTCTTAATGTTTCTTCTTTTGTCTCCAAAGCTGCTATTCCCCCCAGGGTGCATTGTCCAACCAATAAGATCTTAGACGCAAGGAAATGTGATATTTACGTCCTAGGCGTTCTCATGCACCTCTCCTCTAGTCCTTACGGCAACACTATGAGGGAGACACCTCAACTTACAGATGGGGAATCTGTGGTTCAGGGTGTTTAGGTCACTTACCCAAGGTATATGGCTAGGACAGCAGTGAAGCGCGTGAACTTGTTTCTAGTCTAACTCCAGTGCCAAAGTCCTTGACCATCGGGCTATTGCCTCCCCGCTCCTTGCTAGCACTAAAGTCACAGCGACTCTGTTGAGGACGTAGTAGCTGTGTCTTCTGAATGCCTAACTGTTTGAGCTAGTTCACTTGATGATCAATACAATGGGTCCAAGTGGCCTGAGAAGACATCATTAGCTGAACAAGTTCCTATGGCACTATCGGATTCGAAAGAAGGCTGCCATCTTTTGGTCTCGTTTTCCCCTGTGCTATAAGGTCCCCCAATCAATTAGCACTCCTTTTATGCACAAAACCATGGCTCATAGCCCCTTGTCTTACTTGTCCATATTGGGCACATCATAAGCAATCAGTATATACTGATTAATGAGTTAATCATCATCCTAAAGAAACCAAATTATAGTTTGTTTCTGGAAAAAAAGAAATCTGGACTCCTCCACCTACTCTTACTATTGTCTGGTATATTGGGAGTTTGGATTCAACAGCTAAGAATTCATTTTTGGGTCTGCCTAAAACTTGTTGTTGTTTTTTTCCACAAAAAGGAACTTCCCTGTTGTAATTTCCGACATGGCATTTTTAAAACTCCGTATATGTTTTAGATATTATGGTAACTTTTAAAGAAGAAAATGAGCATTTAGAAACTGCAAATACTGACGATGTGTTTTATGCGTAGAGAACAAATATTGTCTAATTTCACAGACAATAAGGAACCAAAGGGAAAGCATGGAGGCATATAGACTAATACTTTTACACATATGCATAAAGGGCATATTTTATTGCCACTAAATATGCATATTTAAATTAGTTTCCACATGTGCACACAGAGGTACAGTGAATGTACTACAATAGAATGAAATGTCTAGGAACAACTTGTTGGCGTCTGTAATGAACAATGAAATTTAGTTCTTATATTTGGTTAACCCCACAGTCTGTTCCTTTAGACAATTGACCATATACGCAAACCAATACAGCTTTTCTGTTTCGAGAATGACTGCAACTGAAAATAACCTAACTTCCCAGTTCTAAAGCAACACAGAGACCGATAAAATGTGTTCTTTTAACTTCTCTCTCTCTCTCTCTCTCTCAACCGTAAAAGTCATCATGATTTAAACTCAGTAATTACAATATCCTTATTTTACCCCTGGAACATTTGTGGCACACACTGATAGGACCTGGCAGCTGGGATTAGGAGCTCCAAGGAGAAGAACCATGCTTCCCTCCCCATCCACTGTCTAATCCCTCCCCATCCACTGTCTAATCCCTCCCCTCCTGCATATGAGCCCTCATGCCTCAGTCACCCAGTGGGTGGCTGCATTGATCTGTGGAGGAGTTCAGAACCCATTCCGGAAAGGCAGAAAGTGACACACACAGACAAAGACTATTTTCATAGACTGCCCCTCCTGAGTTGAATTCAGTTTGGGAACTGAATTCCAAACTTCAACAAAATGTAACCATTTCACTTTGATTTGCTTTCACGTTCTAAGGGGCAGTCGTGACAGTGTTTGTCTTTATGTCCATGAGATTCTTCCTTCTTGGGTTGAGACTGGCAAAAAAATACCTGCGAGATTTTACGTCTGTGTGGATGTTAAAAAGAATGAACACAGGAAACAACTCATTTTTGTGGCCAGAGAGCTCTGACCTTTATTGACTTCTGAAATTAAAAACTACTTAACATCCCCAAGTCTTTGTTTTTCCGTGGGTCTTTATATTCAAAGTGGAAGTTGGAATAAAGCATTCCTTTAGAAATCACCCAAATTAGCCTGCCTTAAAAATCCTAAAGGATCTAGAACATGTTCTAAAATTATATTTCAAAATTTGATTTATCTAAATTTTAAACACCTCGGTTTAACCTTGTACGCCCTCAGTCTGAGCTTTAACCAGTATTTGGTATTTATGGAAAACAGCTCTAAGTTAATGAAAGAGAATATATACCATTAAAAATCTATATGCCGATTAGATTTATAGAGCATAATTCAATAATTTTTTATAAAGCAATAAAAACACTTGCCAACTCTCATGAAAAACAACCATATGTTTTGGTTTTAATAATGAAAATGTTTTATAAATAAGCCCCAATTATGGTACATATTATTTAAAAAGCATTGAATCTTTTCCTCTTCCAAGTATATTTTCTCTCTATTTTTTGAGGCACCCTTAATAATTTACATATAAATTTATAGCATTTCCAGATTTATTCATTTTTTTTTACCCACAAAAGTAACGGTCAATTTTTTCTCTTTTAGTTTCCAGTGTGCCTTAAAAGGACATTTATCATGTTAGATAACCAATGTATCAATTAAGAAAACATTTTATTCTTATAACATCTACTTTTATTCATGGATTTCAAGACAAATTAAATCACTAGCATAGATTCTGCTATTAAATACAGGGACACATTCATTCCGTGAATTAGTATACGCCCACAGATTATATGAGAATAAAACTTTTAATGTCTTTTATATATCCCCGTATCATTTATGTGTAAGGGTAAAATATTGCCTGATTCTTTCTGGGAAACAATTTGGCAATGTGTATTTAGAGCCTTAAAAAATTCTTATCCTTGGACCCAAATTCTATTATGAGGACATAATCACCAAGGCTCACCGCAATTTCTGTATGAGAATGTTTATTACAATGCTATTTATGATAGTAACCAATTGGAAATCTCATCAGTGCCCAACAGTATAGGCCTGGTTAAACGACTTATGGTCAGTCTACTTGATGGAAACTACAACCATTAAATTTTAAGTTTTTAAAGAATATTTAATGATATGGAGAAATGCTGATGATAAAATGCTAAGTTTAAAAAAAAGGCAAGACTGCACATGCTAGTTTTTTTTTTTTAATTTTTTTTTTCAACGTTTATTTATTTTTGGGACAGAGAGAGACAGAGCATGAAGGGGGGAGGGGCAGAGAGAGATGGAGACACAGAATCGGAAACAGGCTCCAGGCTCTGAGCCATCAGCCCAGAGCCTGACGCGGGGCTCGAACTCACGGACCGCGAGATCGTGACCTGGCTGAAGTCGGACGCTCAACCGACTGCGCCACCCAGGTGCCCCCCTAGTGAATTTTTTAAATTGTTATTAGTAGTTTCAAAGTGTATATATATTGTACATATTCTTTGCAAATTTCTTTTTTAATCAACCATATGTTTTTGAGATGTACCCACAGATATACATGCAGAGCTGTCTAATTCATTCATTTTAACCACTATGCAATGTTATTCCATTTAATGATTTTACAATTTATTTTTCTATTTCATGTATAACTGACAGACATTTATGTTGTTTCCAATTCTTTACCACGTCATAATGTGCTGAATAGTCTTACACGTGACTCCCTGTATACACAAACAAAAGTTCTTTACTGTATTGAGTTAGACGAGGAATTGCTGGGCTACAGAATATGCTTGACTTTAACTGTTGTAGATATTGCCAGATTCTCTCCAGAGGGTTGGCTGATTTACAGGGCCAGCACTTAAAATAAATGCTTGTACACACACACACACACACACACACACACACACACAGTCAAATCTTATATCAGTTAAATGTATTGCAAATATCTATTCCACAGCTCATTTCTAAGTTTACAATTAATGTAGTCTAATTCATCAATCTCCTCCATCATGGTTTATACTTTTTATTTAACAAATCCTTCTCTATCCCATTTTACATAGATGTTTTCCACATTTAATCCAAAAAGTTTAATTTTTTTTCCTTATCACACATCTTACATGTATTTTTGTATATAGTATGAGATAAGAAATTTACATTTCTCTTATATATCTATTTGTCCAAGCAACGTTTTTTAAATTGTCATGCCACTGAAATCTCATTCTATCTCTGCCAACTGCTAAATGCCCATATGTCTATTTTGGGGCTTTCTGTTCTGTTTCATTGGCCTATTTGTCTGTCTTCTAATCAATACCCCAATGTCTTAATTACTGTAACTCTGTAAGAAGCTTTGATGTCTTCTAGGATGAATTTTCCCTTCTAATCTTTTTCAAATGTGCCTTGACTATTTTTGATTTTTATCTTTCATGCAAACTTTAAGAAAATCAGCCTGTCAAGTTTTGTCTGCCCTCTTTTTCAGTAAACTCTTTCCACCTACAGTTTGCTCCCTGAGAATGAGTCCACTGGTGTGCCCATGCTCCAGTGTCTTTCCGGGAGCCTCAGTACTTTGCTGTACGTCTAATCGGCTGAATCCTAGACAGGTGACTGGTCCTCTGTCATTTATCTCACTCAAGGTTTTCTTTATTAGAATGCCTTTTCAATCGGGCAAATATGGTTGCATAAATAATCTCAAGGGCTTGCTTTGAGGTTCTTTCTCTCTCTCCCCTCCACACAACATTCCAACATCCCCACACCCCAGGAGGTGATCATCTACTTTGTGACCAGCTCGCTGGACTGCAGGCAGAATGATCATGTATTTTCTCAACCCCAAAGCAGTAGACATGGTTTAACCCATGGTGTAACAATTAGCAAAATATTTGTCATCACAACGGACCTGGAGAAATCCAAGATGAATAGTTCGCCAAATTACATTCATGGAAATCTTAAGAAGACGAATCATTGGGTCATACTGGAAGTCACTCTCTCACAGAAGGAAAAAAAGGAGAGAAAAAGGCCAATGTCATTTTTTGCTGATCAAATTTATGACTTTTCTCTGAAATGTTTTTCTCCTATGACACGTCCGATTTATATATGTATGCAAGTATTACGTAATTTAGTTATATATTTATAATTAATACATAATTGATTTTTAAAACATATTGGAACTGGGTTAGCTGAGTGTAAACGTACTAACATCCCCATGCACCTCACCTAACCAAAAAAAAAAAAGACAGAAAAAAAAGGGTTTGCTATTGCTTTTATGATTACTGTAAGGAGGTAATTTCTATCACAGGTATTTGCTGTCTTCTTATACTATACGCCCTGAAAATTGCTAAGGAGTGATTTCTGGATCAAAAATACCGTGCCAAGGGATGGAGTACTAGGAGAAAGACAGTCCGGTTGTCACAGTCTCAATAAATGTTCTCTAAGTTTTCCACGTGACCAGCGCTATGCCTCACAGATAGAGCCTTGAGCCAAAAGGCACCTGGGTGGCAGTTCAGAATGTTACTTCTGAGAACCTCTAGTCTTTCAGACATTTTGCTATCACAGCCCTTTCCTTTGTTATCGAAGTCTCTTACTTGCACCCCTCGGACAATCACTGAGAGCTGAGGGGCCTTATTCAGTGTGTGTCCCCTCACCTCTTGAACATGGCAGAGCACGTCAGGAAACTGAAATCCACGGTGGAAGGAACCCAACCAACCGAAAGATGAAGGAGAAGTAAGAGGGAAATCAAGGTCCCACTTGAGGAACGGGGAGGCCTATTTCACAAGCTGTGGCCTGTCTAACGTCCCCTCCCTTGTTGACTGAAGCTGATGCTTTTGTTTTTCCTTAACGGGGAAAGCCTCCCCGGCGTCAGGCCAGGCCAGAGCACCATAGCTGAGGAAATCTTTCCACTAGGTTCTGCAGCTACAGGAGAAATAGGTTTATCAGACCTGTACCCAGAGAGTGGGAGCGCCTGTCATCGTTCCAGGCAAACAGGGGGCCTAGACGTGGCAAGTCAGGGTGGGGGCAGGGGAGAGAGGGCGGCAAGCCAAAATGGAAGACCTGTAGGTGCGCGTAAAGCTTCATGTGTCCTGTTGTTTACTCACCCGAGGGCCCCAGCCTGACGTTTCCCCGTCCACATTGGCCCCCAACACTTGAACACAAATCAAAGTTGGCTTTATGGAAGACGTTTAAGTAAGCGCTACAACGAATCCCTAGAAATTCGACTGTCCGGGCCTAGTTAGAACCTCACCGTCTGCAAAGTAGGGAAGGCATGCGGGGGGGACTCCTCCATTATCAAAAAATATCCAAGCAGCCCTACTTAACATTTAAATCAGTAAGAGGACCAATAAAGATTCCTCTTGCTTACAAGTACTGGCATGTTACAGCTGTAAAAGGCTCCACCGTCGTCTATCGTCTATACGAAGCCCTGATTGCGCATGAAACGCCCAGTTAAGCTTGGGGGTTTGGCCCACACTGTAATCTTGCTACAGTACAGGCCACATATTATAGAATTCAGCTTTCAGGATTTCAGACTAATTAGAGAGGCACCCAGTAGCACTATGCGGGTTCTGTCAGCATTTCCACTATAAAACCCCTTTTCTGGGGTTTATAACTTGGCCAATAAAAGATAGCCCCAGGCTGGAATGCGCCACGCAAAAAGGTTCAACAAGGGAACGAGATTTTTTTTGTTTTAAACTAAATTTCATTAAAAATCAGGTCTTGTAAGAACAGAGCAATAAAAATATGCTGCTTTCATTATTTCTGATGTTTTGAGCTCCTTGCTTTGTTTAAAAATAAAGAGGAAAAAATAAATGCCCTTTCCAGGCATCAAGTGAGTCTAGGGTGCTGCGTGTATTTTAATGAAAATATTTGAGTTATTGGAGCTTAGGAGAAACTGTTGCTTGCCACACATTATTTTTGTTTCACACCGTGGGTCTAGGATTTAGCTTGGCTCAAATCAATTTGGAAATAAAGAATGTACAATGCTTTCAATCATAGGGCTATTGGTGGTTTTTCACGATTAGCGCGTGTTAAGCGTCGTCGTGTGGTGAAGTGAAACTCCTACACGTTGACAGGACTTACTGCGAGAGAAGCTTTGCAACGACAACGGTGTTTTCCATTATCCATTAATGCTTCCAAATGATAATTTCGTTTTCTACACCCGGGCAAGAAGCCATGGAGAATGCACAAACCCCATGGACTTACTGTAGCACACCCTGTACCCAAATAACATTGAACGTGATCGCCTCAGCCCTGGTCTCATTTTCCCGTCGCTAATTAGAGTTTTGTCTTGTCGGTGGACATTTTAGGTTAAAAGGTTAAAACAGCATGAGTGTCTGAATTCGGCAGAAAACCGAAAAGAAAGTAAAAGGATGGGGAAATCAATATGTCTAGAACAGCGACCCTTGCGCCCGCTCCTGCTTTCAGCGCTTTATATATGCGTGTTTCAATAAAATTTCACAGCAATCCCATGAAAATAAGGCTCCAGGAGGTTAAAGAGGTTTACCCAGAGTCACAAAGTTAAATGGCAAAGCAGATATTCAAACAGTGTGTCAGGCCTCAAAAACTATACGCTGCTTGCTGTAATTTACTATACAGTTGCCTCTCTTTCCTCTCCTTGACTCATTTTACTGTGGAACTAGGGCTTGGTGATTTCTTCAGTTCCTGCCCACAATAACTCTCAAATTAGCCTGGCTGGTCGTCAGCAGAAGCGTCGAATCCTAACAAACGTGGGGAGAGTGGGGTTTGGTTTCTAGAGCCTGAGACTCCTCGTATGCCCTCCTCTCCTGGCAAACCCGAACTGGAGAAGGGTCTGAGGGCCGCCACCAGAAAAACACTGACAGCCCTTTCCCAGGGAACTGTTAAGACACACTTACACATCGAGAATTAAATGCAAGCTTCTGAATCGTCTTCAGAAGAGGTTCATCCGAAAGTCATGTAGGCACTTTTACGAAGATCTGAAACTGGGTCTCAGTTTACCGAGGTACACGGTAGCTGCCCTATCTGTTTAACTTCAGGGGCTCTGCCTTAAGAAAGATTAATTTTATGCTTTTTTGCAATTTACCGCTAAGCTATACCTATCTATTAAACAAGCTGTGTTTGCTTCTTTGGAGACCAGTGTCCCATGAGAAACCCTTCTGTCCATTCATATTATATATACTAGGAAGAATGACTGGGGGCCACCAGGCCGTCAGACGACTGACTCTTGGCCCTACTGAGTGCTGCCCTGGATGGAAAGAGGCAGTGGGGAAAGGCCACGGGGCAGAGGAGGCTCCCGCCTTGCAAACAACCTTCTTTTCCATTTCAACACACACCATTCTTCCATCCAGCTGTATGTCTCCCCACGGGGATGATATTTGTGCCATCCCTACATAAATGAAAGAAATAAGGAGTGCCTCCAGTCGGAACATCCTGGCTTCTATCTATTTAAATTAGAGCCTTATGGGAAAACCACATGATTTTAATGGCCTTTAATTGGTTAAGGAGAACAGTAAGTTCCCTCCCAGAAGCTTGAGAACAGAGCTCCTCGCCTTCCGGATTTGTTTCTTGGTTAACCAGACTAGGGAACAAAAAGAGTTGTAAAATATTTGTTAGGCTGCAAAGCTTAACAAAGAAATGTTAAACAACACTGATGATGATATTGATTTCCTTCTCTCCATTCCTGCTTACTCCCTGCCGCTAATTCAGAATGACTGTCCTTGGTGTGGGGCTTGTTGGTAGCATGGGGAATATGCAAAGTCCAGGAGAAAGTGACCCTCACTGACCACCGGCTGCAGAGTCGGTTCTGCCTAAGAAACTCCCTGACAGGGTCAATTTGCATTGCCTGCCTGTTTGGTTACTCAGACTCACTAAGAGACTTGATACACGTCTGCACGCACATCTGTCCATTCAGTCCTATTCAGGAAACCCCACTGACCAAAATTCAGACTTGGAGAACCAAATAGTTACAGGAATGTATCCACACTAAAAAGATTCTCCTTCTCTTAAAAAGAGGCATCACAGCAGGATTCCTTTAAATCGTGCATTTCAAATGATACGCCTTACAACCAACAGTGCGGCAAAACATGTATAATATAAAACGAGGAAATGAGGTCTCTGTATACGTTACGTATATTACATCTCTTTAATTGATTACAAATCTTCTGCCGTATATGTTCCAGCTTAGGTTCTTGGGGGAGAAAGATAACATTATAACGTTCGAGAGCTGAATATCTTGGACATTCTTGACAATTATTCACAGTATCTGACACAGTGCTTTCTACAGAATGAGAGCTCAGAAAGACACCATTAACTGAATGACTTCAGGCTTGCGGCATGTGGGCTCAATGTCCATTAGGGTCATAAATTACTTGAGTAATGCTAATTATTCTTTGCCTTCAGTGCTCTTGATCAATATATTTGTGTTTGATTTTGTTGGGTTGTTGTTGTTGTTGTTTGTTGTTGTTGTTTTATTTCTTTGCATGTATTAGATTTCCCAACAGTGAGCAGAGACCATGCTTGTCTTATTTTACCTTGTTTCTTCTGTACCTGGCTTGGTAAGAAGTACATAGTAAACACTCAATAAATATTTGTTGGCTGAATAATTGAATAATTGAAAGGGCCTGCCTTTATTAAGGCAGGGTTAATATATCTGTGTATTTGAAACTCCGAAAAAACAGTGAATTGCAGAGGAATCACTGGGTGGGGGGGGGGGGCGTTCTTCTAAGACAAATGAGTTCCTAGGGATGCGATTCATTCCTGCCTGTTCCTGAGCTATTAGATCTTATGCAGTGTTTGCATTCCAGGAAGAAGACCCACCTAAAAGAGTTCTTCAGCTTCAGAAAGTTTGAAAAGCATAATTACATTGAGACTCTGGTGAGTACCAATTTACCTAATTTTAAAAGAGAAAATTTTATCGTAAATCGCTAGTGTACCAAACAAAAGACCAAAAACCCAGGTTAAGGGCAAGTTAAATTCGACACCTCCCTGTTCGGATTTGCACTCTTTTGATTCGCTCATCGGATCATTTTTCAGTACCGCCACCCCACGCCGGTGACTCCCAGAAAACTCACTCTCTGTATTCTCACCCCCACTCCCCTCTGCGCCACCTTTTCACACAACTTTGAATCCTCCAATCAGGGATCGCAGACTGAATTACATACAGTCAAATGGTCTCCATGCATGCCCCGTTGGCATGCAAGCTCTTAGTTAGGGAGAGAAATAAACAAATGTCACTGATTCCCCAAGCATGCGGTCCTGGATCCAACAGAAGACATTTACATTTTCAGACCACTCTCTCTCATTCATCCACACATCTGTGGAGCACCATCTGTATTAGCTCATTTCCTCTCTGGCTGTCAGTCTTCCCTCCTCTCTCTTATGTGAAAGAGTAATAAAAAAAAAAACAATGGAAAAATATCTGGAATTCGGCTTGAGAACACAGATAACATGGAAAGCATTATATAGTTTTGAGGGTTGTTTTTTTTTTTTTTTTTCATTTCCCAGGTTTTCCTTCTCCATCCCGCCTCCCCTTTCTCCCTCTCCCCCTACCCTGGAAATTATTTTGAAGTTTCATTTTGCTTGCCGGTCTGCCCTGAGCTCTCGCTTCCTAGCACTGATGTGACAATTACAACCCCCATTCACTGCAATAAAAGCAAATAAGGCAAAGGCTTTCCCGCACCATCCCGACCTAGGAGAGAGAGAGAGACCATAATATATGTCTTAGCAACAACACAAAGCGGACCCTCGTTTTTGCATACGTATTTAGCCAATTTCTTCTGGAGGTCTCATGTGTTTCAATTGCTCATTTATTCTTCAACCTTGGATAAAGAGGCGAGGAGATGAGGTGGGGGGGGGGGGACAGACAGACCTATCGATGACAGATCTGTAGACAATGTTGTTAGCATGCCAGATCTTATTACAGAACCGTGGGAGGTCATGTACGCCACATCCCGACTCCATGGGGACCACCACATTTAAACCAAGATGAAAAAAAATGTGATGTGGGGAAAAAAAAAAAAAAACCCTCATGGGCAGCCTTCAAAGGCAGAGACAGGTTGTGACTGGATTAACATTTATTGACTGTTTAAGCCTGCTTTTTTGCTTCAGGACAGAGATACACGAGTTTAATTGCAGAGGCTGTTCTGCCAACTGATCACCAGAGTGGCAACCAAAGCTTAACTAATCGGTCCTTCATTAGTGAAAAGTCTCTATTACAAAACAAATTAAGCATGCTCTGATCCTAACCTACAGGTCCGATAGCATCACGGCAAAGTTTAAGCTGTTAGAGCACTGAAAAACTTATTAAGGGTTAGCGCTGAGATAGCACTTTGTTATCGATTTTACAATACAGAGGTATTATGATTTATGGAGTGCTGGTGTCACTCTAACAAGCTGAAGGACACACAATATCATCTCCAGCATCATTAAAATTCAGAAGCCTCTAGAACTAACTCATCAACCACTGTACATTGTCACTGACTATGGGGCTGGGCTCCAGCTTCAGATCATCCTGAGCTTTGGGACAGTTGTGTCTCTGCCTGTTTGGCAATCAGAGATGGACAGCTGCCCATCAAAGGCATTCCGTGCCTTCAATTAATTCTCGGAACCTATTTCCACGCTGAGTTGTCAACGGTATTTTGTTATTCAATTCTGCCTCATAACATCTAGAAGTATTTTGTGCACAGCCACCGTGCGCCTGTTTAAGAAAGGACAACCGTGAGCAAGTCAGTATATAATGCCAGCAAGGCTCAAAGCTGTGCCAAAAAGAATGATTGCCTTTATTTTTTCAAATACTCAGATAAAACTCTGGCAGCACTAGCTGCGGCTAATCAGTCAGTAGAAATGCAATGAGCACACAGATTATGCTCAACTGATAGCAATACAAGCTCATTGTTATCGAGCATTTGCTATGTTTCAGAATTGTTGTGACTCCTTCTGTTGTGTTAATACGTTTAATCTTCGCAAAATCCTTTGAGATGAAAATTGTTTTTTGTCTATCTCTACCTTACTGATATAAATATGGAAGCCCAGAGAAGTTAGGTCCCTTTGCTCAGAGAAGTTAAGTACACAGTTACTGAGCAGAAGAGCTAAAATTCAGTGAGTCAGTCTGACGTCCAGGCATTATCCTGGGCCAACTCCTATACTTACTTAATAATCATTTCTATTAGCAAAATCAGCATTCTTTCAACTCACCTCAATGTCTGTAATTCTGTAATCTGAGGATGTTTCAAGTTAAACCTAATCAGGTAAAGAGCTAAAACTGATCACTCGTTTTATTAAACTCCTTTCTATAGAGCGTAATTATGGCATACGTTTGTTCTCCTTTCTCTGAGCTGGATAGCAGAATGGTTACAATATTCTTTCAAGGACCTGTTTCCTATGCCTTTCATCATTTTTGATCCTTCCATTTATTTACATCTTTCTACTTTGCATAAA
Source organism: Herpailurus yagouaroundi (assembly GCF_014898765.1). Classification (NCBI taxonomy): domain Eukaryota; kingdom Metazoa; phylum Chordata; class Mammalia; order Carnivora; family Felidae; genus Herpailurus; species Herpailurus yagouaroundi. The sequence continues at coordinate 56,184,483 of NW_024412395.1, read as the reverse complement.
CTGAAAGATAATCTAATGCATTGTATCTGTTTCTTTCGTGTTTTATACCATTCCCCAGCTTCACCCCAATTCCGGACTAAACACTGTGTTGAATTTTACAAGAGCATCTGCGGTATTTACAATCAATGTTGGCTTTAACAAATTGACTTACAAACTTCTAATGGCTTTATATCCATATTTCTCCACAAGAATGGTTACCAAAGAGTAGAGATTGCTAAGTGCTGTGTCTATCTTATACCTCGAACTAAAGAATTTGGGATGGCGTAGCAAAAGAATCTTCTTTCAAAGCTCTCTTACCTTTTGGGAGACCCCAACACATGGCCCTCAGAATGTATATAGCTATACTATTGATTTATGTTCAACTTTATAACCCTAGATCATTTCCTGTCCAATGTCCACAGCGAATCATTTTCTAAATTTCATTTTTGACATTTCTTTTCCCACATCCATCACCTGTATATATTCCTGTTAAGGGTTATGCCAACTATGTCTAGCCATTTTTATAACCTGGAAGGTTGTAAGACTGCGAGTTCTGTTTGTCATTTTGTCTCACCATCTTGGTGCCGTTCTATCCTTTAAGACCCCAAGAATTTCTACAGATTCATAGCTGGCATCTACAGAAGACTATCTGCCTAGCCAATACTATGTTAGAAAACTCTTCTCCTTATCCATCCACCCAAGTCGGTTTCCTCTGCTTCTGAATGTAACTCATCAACCCTAAGAAGTCTCCGTGGTTCTGATTGTTTTCTGATCATGCTGGTCCTTTATTATTTTTTTTTAATTTTTTTTAACGTTTATTTGTTTTTGAGACAGAGAGAGACAGAGCATGAACAGGGGAGGGGCAGAGAGAGAGGGAGACACAGAATCTGAAACAGGCTCCAGGCTCTGAGAGGTCAGCACAGAGCCCGACGCGGGGCTCGAACTCACGGACCGTGAGATCATGACCTGAGCCGAAGTCGGACGCTTAACCGACCGAGCCGCCCAGGCGCCCCTGATCATGCTGGTCCTTTAACTCAAAGTGCCCTTCCAGCCACTTTCCACCTATAGAACCACCGTTCATTAGTCGTGGGAGGGCCCAAGGATTCTCTTCTGGGAAGCCCTCTGGCATCCCTCAAGTTAGAATTACTCACACCATCCTCAAGTGTTGCCCTATATTAGCAACTTACTTTAGACTGAAAGGAGGTTATGTAAGAAATCAGTTTTGCCCAAATGCAGTCTTGCTGCATTCACTCAGATGATCTCAGGGAGCCTAGAATCTTTCGTAATATTCGCCTCTAATGTCTGAGTCTTGTTCTCACATCTTGCAGTATCATTTTCTGAACTTGGGCTCTTTGGTCCTTATTTCATCATGTTATTCCTCAATGGCTTTTCTGTTGTGTGCGTGAGCAATGAGAGCATTCCTTAAGTATCCTGCGTGGTATTTCCTTTAAAAGATGCAGCTCCTCCCAACTCCCTTGTCTTGTGGGATATGCCTGACGGTGTCTTCAGACTTACTTTGAGCCCCGTTTGACCTCAGCTATAACGTGATACAATCTCTCATTTTATAGATAAAAAATTAATCTGGGGAAGACCAAAGAGACTATCTCCTAACTAACTCATCCAGCTAGTTAGGATGACACAAATGGATTATAGTCATTGTCTCATTTCCAAGCCTAGATGAAACAATTTGGCCACACCTAAATGTGGGAAAATGAAATAGATCACAATGGTGCTGGTCACAGGGGGTTTTACTGGATCAGCCTTCACACAGCTACGTGCTTCATTGCAATGGGGTCATTTTTGACGATCCCTCTAAGCTTCCTGGAAATTGATATTCTATATTTGCCTGGGCTCCTTTCTTCTCCATCGCAACCTTGAACTCTAAATTCAATTCACCTTCACCAAAGTTGTCTTGATCCTTTAGAGCTTCACCCATTCTCCCTTCTCAGGAAAAACAAACCAACACATCTCATAAAGTTCACTCCATTTCTGCACATAACTTGTCATTCCATGAACAGCCTCCAAGTCTTTGCACACGGAATGTTCTTCTCCCCAACACTGACTGTCACAATCCTAAATTTCACTCAAACCCATCTCGAAGGCCAACTCATCTTTTGAGCTCACGCAACTCCTTCCCTCAGAATTAATTGCTCAGTCTTCTTCCCTCTCACGAGATCATACTTTTGCCTCAGTTCTAGCTCCTTCCTTTTCTATCAAAAGTGTTTTTTCTTTATTATATATTAGACTGCATCCCCTGAAGAGAGACATTTTCCTTTAGGTACTCAGTGACCTCACAAAGCCTGAGTGAGTAAATGTTTGTTGAATGAATAAATGAATGATAAGAAAGGCATCTTGACTATCTGTTGCCTTAGATATCTTTGCCTTGCAAAGGGAGCTAACCCTCAAACTCCAAAACCTGTCTTAGTTTGTTAGTCAAGGGTTTAAAAAACTGATTTCTCACAGAATGGATGGCACAAAGGAATTCCGTGATGCATAAAAAGAAAGTATGTTATGACACGCTTTATATATCATGAACCTATATTGCTCTTTCTAAATATGGCCTAAACGTTCCAGTGAGAATAGAGAAATTTACTCACTCTTTTGGATGTTTCCTCTAAACAAAGACACATTTAAATATTTGGAAACACCCATGTAGCTGCCTGGAGATTCCTTCCTGTACTTGAGGAACATTCAGGCTGTGTCTGCAGTTAGGTGAAAGGTGTTCGCACACCAAACCTAGACATGCCTTTGCTTCTCCTCATCACTTATAACTCGTGACGTCACCTTTTCACTCCTTGAATAAATCCAGTATCAGCCCCAGCCCATAAAAATCTGTTCTGCCCCTTTGCTTCTGTCTTCATGGACGGCATACTGTAAATAATCATAACGGAGTGGTTGCAAGTAGTTCTGTGGTACACTGGAGACCCCTATTGGTGAGTCTCTGGCAGTGAATGTGCAGCCTGACCCGGCAACGAATAGAAACTGGGTCGGCTTCTGCTCAGCTCCTTTTGGTTCTAGTGGAGCCGAAAGTGACAACACCAACAATGTTTGCATACGATCGATCAGTTTGTGAAAGCACATGTGTGCGTTTACTGTACTTTCGGTTCGTATGACAACCTTCCTGAATAAGAAGGCAGTGCAGATGACAAGAGGAACAATACGTGATCTTCTGTAATTTTAGGGCAGTGCCTTTTCAGTACATAACAGACAACAGGGATAAATGCAGCATTGCCCTTACAGAAGTATTTATTGATCAAATATGGCAAAGCAGCCACGAAGTCCCAATCTCTCTGAGACTTAGGTAATCATACACTTCCTATGTCCAACTTTAAAAACAACATTGAATGGCTTTTAAATATTTCTGTGGCATGAGCACTGGGTGTTGTATGGAAACCAATTTGACAATAAATTTCATATATAAATAAATAAAAATAAATAAAATAAATAAGTAAATAAATAAATAAATAAATATTTCTGTGGCAGAGTCTAATAAATAACTAGGCTTTTGCAGGACCCTTAAGAGGCAACGTGCTTAATTTAAATTAACAGGTACTAGTTTAGAGCCTCTGAATGCTTAAAGTAAAATTTTTATTTCAAATCATAAAGGACCACTTTATTCATAATGACAAAATGATCACCTCTCCAACATCCTGGATGAATGTTCCAATGGGTATATTGCAATTCGTTTGACAGCTTAAAAGATGAAATAGCTAGAGTTTCTATTACAACTCTAATATAAAAGATGTTGTATGATACTAAATGTACCATAAATCTTCATTCATTTGGGATGGGGATATTATCTGAGAATGCCTGGGGGTTTTCCTCTTTACTTTCCATCCACTTTTAAACTGGATTTTTAAAAGAATCGTGGCAACATGAATGTGATAACTCTTTCACATATTTTCTCTAAAAGTATTCAAAACTTCTACCCGATCCACACTGTTCTGAAAAAGCAAAGCTCATCACTTGCCAGATGAAAAATGTCTTTGTGCTTAGACTTGAAAGATCCAGATCCCTTAACTGGCATATTAACATAATACATCTTATTAAACAAAAATACTGATAACAGAACAAAATACTTCAAAAACTTTACAGACACAGTACGTTCTTAACTACTTTGTTATTGGTTTTGTCAACATTTTCGTACGTGTTTTCTTCTCCGTTAGTTTTCTTTGCAAACTAAATTGCTATTTCTCCCGCTGTCCTCCTCCTCTTCTTTCCCCATCAAGACACAGACGTGCACACACACACACACACAGACGTGCACACACACACACATGCACGCACGCACACAACACACGCACGTGCGCACACACACGTGCACATGCGCACACACAGCCTCCTCGTCCAAGCACAATCCTTTCCTCGCCTTCAGGCGAAGCTCCTAGCCCAGAAGAACGCCTGGGTGTGGAGCAAAAAAATCTGGTACCTGTGAGCTCAATATAACATACCAATTCCTGTTCACACCTGTAATCACTGATGATCACAATGATTTCTTTGCCATGTGTAACAACCTGTCCCACACGCGTGTGTAATATATTCGCGATGAGTCCCTAATCCTATCCGAAATGGAAGGAAATATTTTTATTCTGCGGCACGCAACTGCCGCTAAACTGCTCAGTAAGCTCCGACTTAGCCCCTCGACTGAAGCTTGGGAGCGGGGATGTTTGAGGAAGGAGCTCTCTTTTGGGGAAACACACTTCCCTCCCGCCCCCTGCAGTCCCCAAGTGAATGTGGCCTCACGGAACCAGCCCTGGAGAAGAAGGCATCCGGGCACAGAGCTCCGAGCGTGGGGCGGTGGTGGGGTGGCACACGGGAACTTTTAAAAGGTCAGAAAGCTACAGGGCCCGGTAATGTCGACATCGGAGAAGGGAAACCCCTGAGTTCTCATCCCAGCACAGTTTGTCTCTGTCACCACCTTCCCTGAATGGGTTAAAAAAAAAAAAAAAGAAAAGAAAAGAAAAAAGAAAAGGAAGTGATTTTCTTGAAAGGAACGCACTGCCTGAACTGCGAGAGTTAATACGCGGTCAGTGGTTTTAATACCGAGGAGGAGGCGAGGCTACACCCCGTGGCACCTCCGTGGGCTGCTGGGCGACGCCCCACAAAGGACAATTGTAGAATGCATGCGTGCAGTTAGATGATGATCCCACAAGGAAGAGACTTGAAGGAGCACATTTCTACCCATTCTCTGGGCTCTGGACAGCCGTTTTATTCAAACTCGGAGAGATGCGGGGTGGATGCCCTGCAGAGGCAGTACTTGTGTAAACTTTAGTGATAGAAAAGAAATATCATTATAAAGAATACGACTTCTTTATTCAGGGCGAAGAACAGAGGGCAAAAGTCGTCAAGTTCGAAGAATACATGTTCCCGGCTCTGCCATAAGCTAATTCTATAACCTCCTGTTTTGTTTTCTCCCCACCTAGCAAAGGGCTTTATAGTCCCTAAGCTGCCTGTGTCGTACTTGAGAATCAAAGGGGATGATACGTGTAACGGGGCTTTGAAAAGCTGTACGTCGTATCTCCGTGGGTGGAGTTGTTATTATCCTCACCGCTGTCACACAAAAAAAATGCCAATGCTGCTCATTGCTATTAGCAAAATCCAATTCCTTTTGTTTGAGTTTTGCCTATAGAAAGCAATAAAGTGGAATAAATATCCATTAGTCAGTAGTCAACATGTATTGGAACAGCTGAAACACCAAATCTTTTTCCTCTAAAAGCAGAATGCTAAACTCGTGTTATTTCAGGAGTTGTGGGGGCGGGATGGGGAGACCCTGCTGAGTCGAGATGGGGGTAGGTTGGGGAGACGCAGCTGGCACGGGGGTAAGAAAACCCTCCACCGCGTCCCAAGAAAACGCCTCTACTAAATTCCACTCAATCTAATCACACCTAAGATAAAAGGCAGCTTGAATGGAGGCCCGTTATTGGCCAGCATTAAGATGATATTGATAGAAAACGTAACGCAATACATTTTCCTCTGCCACACATTTCTAAATAATAGCGATTTGCCAACAAGCTAACCACCTCAGCACAAACGCTGGAACGCTCCTGCTGAGTCTCGGAAAGCCCGCTTGTCTGCAAGTGCACAATATACAAGCAAAATCACCATAAAGCTCTGTGCCACCATTCAACGCAAACAGTCCTCAGGTCCTGCTGTGACTTGGCACAACCCGCTGGACAGCTGGAGACTGGAGAAGACGGGCTGCTGCCAATAACATGTTACGAGGGATTTTCTAACAATTTTCTGGAAACCCAACAGTCCTGTGCTTTATTATTTCACGGGCAGATATTGCTGTGAGCTACATATAGCTCTATTATGGTGCAGTATACGGTCTCTTCATACCTGATACGATAGACAATAAAACACTCCAACACTTTCCAATCCCATTTGTGAGCTGGAGCAAGGAAAAATGGGGAGACAGTTTGCCACAGCCTTATGTTATGCCTAATATAATTTTGGAAATCAGCTATTGCCCCAAACAACATTTTATTGCATGCATCAAAAAGATTTAACTTGCTAAGGGTCACCTAAGTGTACTCAGAATATGCTTCAAAGCCAAGAGACGCTACAGATAGATGGTTTATTGTACGTCTCGTTCCTTCTCCCCCACACCACCCCCCCCAAGATCGTTTGCAATGAAGTGCTACCAGAGATCATTAAAAAAAGATTGCTCGTTTTATGTAGCTTGAATATATAAAAATGGTAGTTATCCAAATTCCGGCGGCAAGAAGTTTTGGAAGACAATGCCGAGAGATAAACGCAAGTAAGTTAAATCAGGAAGACAGGCTCCGCAGCAATTAGTCTAATGTAATATCATTTTTAATGTAAAGAAGCTACATTTTCTAATTTTCCCTAAAAGCCCTAGGTGCTGAATGGGTTATAATAAATGCACGCAATAAAAACCAGGTACACTCATCTTATAAAGCAGCCTATTAACCAGACTGCTAGTGCTGCAAAATCTACACGGTAAACAATACTTTTTCTGTTAGAATAATGATGCATAGTTTACTCTTTTATACCATGCAGCACTTGGGGACCACATCCATTTACCAAAATAATACCAAATTAGTACTGTAAATATTGAAATCAGACCTTTCAGGCTAACCAGTGGCCTAATTTTCTCTTCAATCTGCTCTTAATCTCAATTCATCAATAACGCTACCTTATTATCGGACTTTGACAGCCAGCTAAGGCTTTTGATAAATTATACATCTCAAGCCAGATTTAAAATTTGAAGCTCAAGGGCTAATTATCTGTACAGGCCTAGTTAATAACGAGATTTCTTGTTAAGTATCTGATCACAGCATGGGCATCATTTGTCAAGATCCTCAAGTCTACCTTAGAGACCCGCTCCTCGAATCCTCCCTTGCCTACCATATGTAAAATTGGGATCTTTGTTTCTATAATAACCTTTTATTAGGAAGCTGACATAATGATTAAGTTCGCTGTAGACACACACAATGAATTAGACAATTACCCTTGCTGCTTTAAACCACTCAGAGTCCTAGCAAGACAAAATAATTAATATTGAATTTTAATTTGATGTGTTCCACATTTAAACCCCAATTTGCAAAGTACACCTGGAAAGCTGCCGCTGTTTCTTTGCCGTTTGTGCTGATGAAATAAAGGCCCCCGCAGTTTGAATGTAGAAGCACAGAAGGCACGGATGCACCACGATCACTTCTCAGTGGAGCACAGAATTTTCTAGCATTAATGGGAGAGGTAATTACCTAGGTCTAACTTTATAGCCTTTCCTCTAATGAAACTATAATCTCCCAGGCCTATCCACTTTAGGCATTTGCATGACTTTAATGATTTCAGTGCCATCACTGTTGGTATACCCAGTCATTTTGAGATGAAATGTCTTAAACACAAAGACGTTAATTATATTTCTGGGCTCTTCTTATTGGCACAAAGTAAGGCTGAGTCAGACAGAAGCACCATTATAAAAACAACTGAGGGCAGCAGTCTCACCTGGCCCCCCAGAAGGACGAGCCCCGAGTGTAGAAATCCGTTTCTACCTGTTCCTCCTCCCCCCAGACTTCACCAGGAATGGGGACGGGGCATCAAGACTCGAGTCCTTTTGACTTTGATCCCATACCTAATATTTCCAGGAAGGGTGTAGAAAGGGTGGTGCGACATGGTAAGACCATGAAATGGTTTGACTCCCTAATCAAATTTCCTCTTAGGAAATGATTAACCTTCCCAGCCGGGGGCATTTCAGCCTCACGGGAGGCACAGGGACTTCGTGCGGTTTTTCTTTCCCAAAAATGTTGGCGCTCGGGAGAGGAAAGGTGACTTTCTCTTCTCCGGCATCACACGGTCCCAAGACCGAGATGCGAAACTGAACTGAATTATCTGTTTTAAGACATATTAAGGCAACTTACATAATTACAGAAAGGAATAAAGATTCACAATCCAGGGGCGCCTGGGTGGCGCAGTCGGTTAAGCGTCCGACTTCAGCCAGGTCACGATCTCGCGGTCCGTGAGTTCGAGCCCCGCGTCAGGCTCTGGGCTGATGGCTCAGAACCTGGAGCCTGTTTCTGATTCTGTGTCTCCCTCTCTCTCTGCCCCTCCCCCGTTCATGCTCTGTCTCTCTCTGTCCCAAAAATAAATAAACGTTGAAGATTCACAATCCATTTATTACGAACTCTAAAAGCCCTTGTTCATCCAACCAGAGCTGCGTAGGTGCCCCTGAGAGGGGTGGCCAAATCCAGAGACAAGGACTTCCCCGCTCTCCTTGGGTTTTCCTTTTACCTGCCTTCTTCTGCATGGATTTGTTGCACCCCAGGTCCCTCCCCCAGTTGAGTGGGCAGCGAGAGGAGGGTCCGATCCTGCTGGATATAGAGGGGTGCCACGGAGAAGTTTGTTAAATACAGCAACTCTTTGGCTTGCCGGGTCTACCAGGGGCAGGAAAAGATTCCTACATTCTCTTGCCCAGTGGCACAATGTATCTAAGACCCTCATACATTGTCATTCTTCCATCAGTACCATACAGAAGGCACTTCCTTCTGGGCACATCCCTCCCACCAGTTCCCTGAAATACCCAGGTGACCACAAAGTCGTGGGGAATGGTTCCTCAGCTCAAGCTTGACTCTTTGTTAAGTTAGAGACAAAGAGGTTGGCCTGGGTGGCTCCGTCGGTTAAGCATTTGACTTCGAAAACAGTCACTGACACACCAGCTGCGGAAGTCCAGAGCTACCTCCCTAAACTATAAATGAGGTTTTTGTAAAGAGAATGACATGACAATCACTTTCTGAGCTAAATATTCGGGGAAAAGAGGCAAATGTCCAAGGCTCTCAAATCTCTCGACGACATTAGCAACACTCCATGTCTTGTTAGCAGTTGCTTCTTTTGATTATTCCCATTAAGCTATTAAGCCAAAGTATTTATTAATACTTTGTCCCTAGATCATCTCTTCCATTAAAACTGAGTACCAGTAAATCTAGCCTCTGCAAGTTACAGACTACGCAACTTTGGGCAAGTTAGGTAACCATTCTGAGCCACGGTTTTATCAGGAGTGAAATTAGCATAACAAGGGCCAATTTCCCTGAGTTGTTATGGAAATCAACTGAGATCATATATATTCTGCTCTTAGGACAGCTGTTGACACTAGTAAGTGCTTAATAAATATTGACTGTTGCTAATAGTGTAGTTAGGTGTTATTTAGAAAGATGTTGCAGACTATTATTACTTAGTAGCCCTTAAATGGGTCATCTGCTTTTGGAGTCTGGCTACCATACAATTTAAGGAAGATCACAAGAACCTCATTTCTAGGAATAATCAACAATCAAGAAAATCTGCCTTGGGCAGCAACATGCAGAAGAATGAAACTAGACCACTTTCTTACACCATACGCAAAAATAAACTCCAAATGGTTGAAAGACCTAAATGTGAGACAGGAAACCATCAAAACCCTAGAGGAGAGAGTAGGCAACAACCTCTTTGACCTCAGGTGCAGCAATTTCTTGCTCAACACATCTCCAAAGACAAAGACATCTAAAAGCAAAGATGAACTATTAACACCTCACCAAGATAAAAAGCTTCTGCACTGCAAAGGAAAGAATCAACAAAACTAAAAGGCAACCGTTGGAATGGGAAAAGATATTTGCAAATGACATATTGGATAAAAGGTTAGTATCTAAAATCTATAAATAACTTACCAAACTCAACACCTGAAAAATAAATAATCCAGTGAAGAAATGGGAAGAGGACATGAATAGACACTTTTCCAAAGAAGACATCCAGATGGCCAACCAGCACATGAAAAGATGCTCAACGTCACTCCTCATCAGGGAAATACAAATCAAAACCACACTGAGATACCACCTCACACCAGAGTGGCTAAAATGAACAACTCAAGAAACAACAGATGCTGGCGAGGATATGGAGAAAAGGGAACCCTCTTGCACTGTTGGTGGGAATGCAAACTGGTGCAGCCGCTCTGGAAAACAGTGTGGAGGTTCCTCAAAAAAATTAAAAATAGAACTACCCTATGACCCAGCAATAGCACTACTAGGAATTTATCCAAAGGATACAGACATGCTGATGCATAGGGGCGCAAGTACCCCAATGTTTATAAGAGCACTTTCAACAATAGCCAAATTATGGAAAGAACCTAAATGTCCATCAACTTATGAATGGATAAAGAAGATGTGGTTTATATATACAATGGAATACTACTTGGCAATGAGAAAGAATGAAATCCTGCCATTTGCAGCAACGTGGGTGGAACTGGAAGGTATGATGCTAAGTGAAATAAGTCAGTTAGAGAAAGACAGATAGCATATGTTTTCACTCACATGTGGATCTTGAGAAACTTAACAGAAGACCATGGGGGAAGGGCAGGGAAGGGAGAAAATAATAGTTACAAACAGAGAGGGAGGGAGGCAAACCATAAGAGACTCTTAAATACAGAGAACAATCTGAGGGTTAATGGAGGGGTGGGGAGAGGGGGAAATGGGTGATGGACATTGAGGAGGGCACTTGGTGGGATGAGCACTGGGTGTTGTACGTAAGCGATGAACCATGGGAATCTACCCCCAAAACCAAGAGCACACTTTACACACTGTATGTTAGCCAATTTGACAATAAATTATAGTTAAAAAAAATATTTGTCCTGGGGCACCTAGGTGGTTCAGTCGGTTAAGGCTCTCAATTTCAGCTTAGGTCATGATCTCACAGTTCGTGAGTTTGAGCCCCGCATCAGCTCTGAGCTGATGGTGCGGAGCCTGCTTGTGATTCTCTCTCTCTCTCTCTCTCTCTCTCTCAAAATAAATAAATAAACTTAAAAAAAAATATTTGTCTTCCTCAGGCAGGATTTGCACACAAAGCCACAAACAAGTCCAAGTGGTTAAGAGAAAGACTAAAAGAAAAAGACTGAAAGAATATACATTATTTTTTTTATTGTGGTAAAAAACACCAAACATATAATTTACCATCTTAACTGTTTTTAAGTGTACAATACCGTAGTATTAACTAAATACACATTGTTGTGCAATAGATTTCCAGAAAATTTTCATCTTGAGAAACTGACCCTCTATACTCATTGACCAACTTTTTATTCCCCCTCCCCTCAAACCCTGGCAATCATTATTGAACTTTTGAAGAGTTTGACTGATGTAGATATCCCATATAAGTAGAATTATACTGTATTTGTCCTTCTCTGACTGCTTACTTCACTCAGCCTAATATCCTCAGAGTTCATCCGCGGTGGAGCATAACAGAATTTCCTTCTTTTTAAATGCGGGATAATATTCCATTGCATGCATATGTCACATTTCTTGACAATACTTGCTTTTTTGGTTTGTTTGTTTTTTCTAGTGGACATCCTAATAGATGGGAGGTGACCTTTCGTTACCTAACCATAGTCACTGGCCCTTATCATTATGGTTTTGATGTGCATTTTCCCGATGCTTGGTGGTGCTAAGCATCTTTTCATTTGCTTATTGACCATTTGGGTATCTTTTTTGGAGAAATGTCTATTTCAGTTCTTTGTTCATTCTGCAAATGGATTATTTGGGTTGTGGGAGTTCTTTACACATTTGGATACTAACCACACATTAGCTACATGGTTCGCAAATATTTTCTCCTGTTCCAAAGGTGGCTTATCTATGCTGTCAATTGTTTCTCCTGTTCCAAAGGTGGCTTATCTATGCTGTCAAATTGCAAACCTTTGCGACATCAAAGGTTTTAGGTGGTTTTGTTTTTGTTTTTGTTTTTGTTTTTTAATTTTTTTTCAACGTTTATTTACTTTTGGGACAGAGAGAGACAGAGCATGAACGGGGGAGGGGCAGAGAGAGAGGGAGACACAGAATCGGAAACAGGCTCCAGGCTGTGAGCCATCAGCCCAGAGCCTGATGCAGGGCTCGAACTCACGGACCGCAAGATCGTGACCTGGCTGAAGTCGGACGCTTAACCGACTGCGCCACCCAGGCGCCCCAGGTTTTAGGTTTTGATGTAGTTCCATTTGTCTATTTTTTATTTTGTCACTGGTGCTCTTGGTGTCATATCCAAGAAATCATTGCCAAGATCAGTATCACGAAACTTTTCCCCTTTGTTTTTTTCTAGAAGTTTTATAACACGTTCAAGGTCTTATCTTTAGGCCTTTAATCCATTTTTAAAATTTTTTTTAATGTTTGTTTATTCTTCAGAGAGAGAAACAGAGGGCGGGCAGGGGAAGGGGCAGAGAGAGGGAGACACAGAATCCAAAGCAGGTGGGGCTTGAACTCACAAACCACAAGATCATGACCTGAGCTGAAGTCACTTAACTGACCAAGCCACCCAAGCGCTGCAGGTCTTTAGTCCATTTTGAATTAATTTTTATATACAGGTAAGGTAAGGGTCCAATTCATTCTTTTGCGTATGGATATCCAGTTTCCCAGCACCACTTGTTGAGGAGACTATCCATTCGCCATTTGTAGCCCTGGCACACAATCATTTGAAGATCATTTGGCCATATACATGAGGGTTTATTTCTGTCCATTTCTCTCTGTTCTGTTCCATTAGTCTATATGTCAGACTCCATGTCATTACCATACTGTTTTGTTTACTGTAGCTTTGTAGTGTGTTTGGGAATCAGTAAGTGTGAGGCCTTCCATTTTGTCTTTCTCTCTCAAGATCGCTTTGGGGAAATAGATTGCATTTTCGTATTTTGTTAATGCTGCTGTCTTCAGTTAGTGGGACTACAAGTGACCTAGTTGAATTCTGCAGGTTGTATTTCACACGCAAACATAATAGATGGATATGTTAATATAACCTGGGAAGAGAATGAAACATTCTTTATTTCATAAGTATATATAGTCTGGATTCCAAGTGTCTATCTCAGCTAATTGTGGAAAATTTAACCCTGCTAATTTCAATTATAGCTGGTGCAATAAAATGATTTTTCAGCTAAAAATGATGTTATCAGCCCAGTTTCAGGACAGTACCTAACCCCATCTCCAGTCGGTCTCTCCTCCCCATCTCTCCTCTGGTCAGCAGATGATGGCAGCAAGGAGAGGTGATGAGTGGTGGAGACAACTTACCTGATGGTATTCACTGGTTAGCCATTGAACTCCACCCTGGACCAGGCCCTGCAGGATAATGCCTGATATTTGCTCTGACTGGTGGCAACTGACTGGTCCACTGGAATCTTCTGGCCTCCAACCCAACTTTTATGGTGCATAATATCCCAGAGATGTAGCCAATTTTTCTTCCTAACTCTGGTAAAAAGTCCTTGTGTATATATATATTTTTTAATTTTTTTTTCAACGTTTTTTTTAAATTTATTTTTGGGACAGAGAGAGACAGAGCATGAACGGGGGAGGGGCAGAGAGAGAGGGAGACACAGAATCGGAAACAGGCTCCAGGCTCTGAGCCATCAGCCCAGAGCCTGACGCGGGGCTCGAACCCACGGACCGCGAGATCGTGACCTGGCTGAAGTCGGACGCTTCACCGACTGCGCCACCCAGGCGCCCCACCTTGTGTATATTTTTAATGACATCCTTTGCCTTTGCCAGGCAGCGTCAGGGGCAGTCACATGAGCACAGGCTCCTAAGTACAAGACTGAATACACACTGGCCTCACAATACTAAACAAGGCAGAGTACCCTCCAAAACCTGGAAGGGGCAACCCATCTTTGTTTTCTTGGTTTTTAATTTTATTTTAAATTCTAGTGTAGTTAACATGCAGTGTTATATTGCTTTCAGGTGTACAATACAGTGATTCGACAATTCCGTACATCACCCAGGGCTCATCACAACAAGTATACTCCTTAATCCTCATCACCTATTTCACCCATCCCCTGGTAACCATCAGTTTGTCCTCTATGGTTAAGAGTCTGTTTCTTGGTTTGTCTCTCTCTATCTCTTTTTTTCCCTTTGTTCATTTTTGTTGCTGTTCCTTAAATGCCACATAGGAGTGAAATTATACAGTATTTGTCTTGCTCTGACTGACTTATTTCACTTACCATTATACCCCCTAGATCCATCCATGTTGTTGCAAATGGCAAGATTTCATTCTTTTTTATGACTGAAAAATATTCCATTGCATGTATGTGTATGTATGCATTGTGTGTGTGTGTATATATGTGTGTGTGTGTATGCTACGTGTATATATATATATATATATATATATATATGTGTGTGTGTGTATATATATATGTGCTATGTATATATATGTATATATATGTGCTATGTATATATAGCATATATATAGCATATATATATGCTATATATATATAGCATATATATAGTATATATATATAGCATATATAGCAATATATATAATATATATATAGCATATATAGCATATATATATAGCATATATATAGCATATATAGCATATATATATATTAATATATATATATATATATATATATATATATATGCTGCTTCTTATCTATTCATCTGTTGACGGACACTTGGGCTGCTTCCATAATTTGGCTATAAATAATGCTGCTATAAACGTAAAAGGTGCATGTATCCCTTTGAGTTAGTGTTTTTGTATTTTTTGGAAAAATAACAAGTAGTGCAATCACTCGATAGTAGGACAGTTCTATTTTTTTAACGTTTATTTATCTATTTTGAGAGAGAGAGAGAGAGAGAGAGTGCATAAGCAGGGACAGGGCAGAGAGAGAGAGAGAGAGAGAGAAAGAGATAAAATCCCAAGCAGGCTTTGCATGATCCCAGTACAGGGCTCAATCCTACGACCCTGAGATCATGACCTGAGCCAAAATCAAGAGTCGGATACTCAACCGACTGAACCACCCAGATGCCCCTATTTTTAACTTTTTCCACAGTGGCTGTACCAGTTTGTATTCCCACCAGCAGTGCACAAAAGATTCCCTTTTCTCCACATCCTCACCAATACTTGTTGTTTCTTACGTTTTTGATTGTAGCCATTCTGACAGGCGTGAGGTGATACCTTATTGTGGTTTTGATTTGCATTTCCCCGATGATGAGTGATGTTGGGATATTTTCATGTGACTGTTGGTCATCTATGTCTTCTTTGGAAAAATGTCTGTTCATGTCTTCTGCCCATTTTTTAATTGGATTATTTGTTTTTTGGGTGTTGATTGTAGAAGTTCTTTACATATTTTGGATACTACACCTTTATTGGATATGTCATTTACAAATATCTTCTCCCACTCAGTAGAATGTCTTTTAGTTTTGTTGATAGTTTCCTTTGCTGTGCAGAAGCTTTTTATTTTGATGTAGCCCTAATAGCTTATTTTTGCTTTTGTTTCCCTAGCCTCAGGAGACATATCTAGAAAACTTTTGCTACAGTCAATCTCAGAGAAATTACTGCCTGTGCTCTCATCTAGGATTTTTATGCTTGTCTCACACTGAAGTCTTTAATCCATTTTGAGTTTATTTTTGTGTATGGCGTAAGAAAGTGGTCCAGTTTCATTCTTTTGCATGCTTATTTAAGTTTTTTCTCTTTATTTATTTATTTTTTGATGAGTCTGGCTCGAGGTTTATCAATTATGTTAATCTTTTCAAAGAACCAGCTTCTGGTTTCATTGATCTATTCTATTGCTTTTTAAGTTTCTATATCATTTATTTCTACTCTAATCTTTATGATTTCCTTCCTTCTGCTTAGTTTGGGTTTTGTTTCTTCTTCTATTTATAGCTCCTTTAAGTGTAATGTATTTGAGGTTTTTCTTGCTTCTTGTGGTGGGCTTGTATTGCTATAAACTTCCCTTTTAGAACTGCTTTTGCTGCATCCCAAAGATTTTGGACCATTGTGTTTTCATTTTCATTTGTTTCCATGTGTTTTTTTATTTCTTCTTTGATTTCTTGGTTGAACATTTATTGTTATTTAACCTCCATGTATCTGTGATCTTCCCAGATTTTTTCTCATAGCTGAAATCTAATTTCATAGTATTGTGGTCAGAAACGATGCATGGTATGACTTCAGTCTTTTTTACCTTACTGAGGTTTGTTTTGTAGCCTAATATGTGATCTATTCTAGAGAATATTCCATGTGCACTTGAAAAGAATATGTTTCTTCTGTATTATGATAGATTAATTTTCTGTTTAAATGATTTATCCATCAATGTAAACGGGTTATTAAAGTACCCTACTATTATTGTGTTCCTATCAGTTAGGTCCTTTGTGTTGTTTAATGGTTTTTAATTGTTTAATGTATTTGGGTGCATCTATGTTGGGTGCATATATATTTACAATTGTTATATCTTCTTGTTGGATTGTCCCATTTATTATTATACAATGCCCTACTTTGTCTCTTTTTACAAACTTTGTTTTAAGGTCCATTTAGCCTGATATAAGTAGTGCTAATCTGGCTTTCTTTTGACATCCATTTGCATGATAAATGTTTCTCCATCTCTTTATCTATTTACCTTTAATCTGCAAGTGTCTTTTGGTCTGAAGTGAATCTCTTATAGGCAGCATATAGATGGGTCTTATTTTTTTATCCACTCTGTCATCCTATGTCTTTTGATTGGAGCATTTAATCCATTTATATTCAAAGTAATTATAGATATGTATTTATTGCCATTTTGTGATTGCTTTTGTAGTTATGCTCTGATCCTTTCTTCTCTTTCTCTCGTCATTTGCTGGTTTTCTTTGGTGATATACTTCGATTTCTTACTCTTTATTTTTTGTATATCTATTACTGTGTTTTGAGTTGTGGTTACCATTTGGTTTATCTATAACATCTTCTATATATAGTAATCTGTATTAAACTGATGGTTGCTTAGTTTTGAACTCAGGCTTTATTCCTCTCCCCTCCATGTTTCAGATATTTAGTATCATATTTTACCTTCTTTCATTTTATGCTTTTCTTGACTGATTTTTACAGATATGCTTAATTTTGTTGTTGTTTTTGTTGCTTTTGTGCTTCCTATTCTTCTTGCTTTTACTTATGTATTTTGCTTTCTATTCACAGAATCCCCCTTAACATGTCTTGTAGGTCTGTTTAGTGGTCATGAATTCTTTCAATTTTGGTTTGGGAAACTATCTCTCCTTCTATTCTGAAAGATATCAGCCTTGCTAAATAAAGTATTCTTGGCTGCAGATTTTTCCCTTTTATAGCTTTGAATACATCATGCCACCCCCATCTGACCTGCAAAGTTTCCGCTAAAAATCAGCTGATATCTTCATGGGGTTTCCTTTGTATGTAACTGGCTTCTTTTCTCTTGCAATCTTTAAAATTCTTCCTTTATTGCTATTTTTTGCCATTTTAATTACTATGTGTCTTGGTCTGGACCTCCTTGGATTGAATTTGTTGGGGGATCTCTGTGCCTCCTGAATCTGGATCTTTGTTTACCTCCTCAGATTTGGGAAGTTTTCAGTTATTATTTCTTCCAACACATTTTCTGCTCCCCTTTCTCTCTATTCTCCATCTGAGATCCCTATAATGCACATATCATTATGTTTGATGGAGTCACTGAGTTCTCTCTTCTCATTATGCAGTATGTTTTTGGTCTCCCACCTGTTCAGCTTGATTGCTCTCCATTCATTACTCTATCTTCCAAGTCACTGATGTGTACCTCTGCTTCCTGTAGGCTACTATTTATTCCATCTAGTGTATTCTTAATTTCATTTATTGGGTTCTCATCTCTGATATGTTATTTGTTATCTCTTTGTCAAGAGTCTCACTGATACCTTCTACCCTTTCCTAAAGCCCAATGATCTTTATGATCATGACTTTAAACTCCATATCAGGTAAATTACTTACTTCTCTTTTGGTTAGATCTCCTTTTGTGATTTTGTCCTTTTCTTTCATTTGAGGTATATTTCTCTGTCTCCTCATTTTATCTACCTCTCTGTGTCTGTTTCTGTTAGGAAAGTCAGCTATATCTACTGCTCTTAAAAGTAGTGGCCTTATGGAAAAGAGGTCCTGCAGTGTCCTTCAGTGCATTGTCCCCAGTTGACCAGAACCTGGCACTTCAAGGGAGTCTCCTGTGTGTGTTGCTTGCATCTGCTATTGTGTTTGAAATGCTTTTCCTTTCAGTCCAGATGTCTGCACTGACTCTTCGCCTCTTATAAGCTACAGTTGCTCTCTGTAGTGTCAGTGAGACCCAGGAAGGGTGGCTGCAGGAGGGGTCACTGCAGAAGGGCCCAGGGGCCAGGTGGTGATGTTAGCAAATTTTGCGCTGAGCCACTAGTCCTAGGCTGGATCCCCTGAAGCTCGGTGGCCATCAGGGCAATGCTTGCAGAGGTACTGGGGCACAAAGAGTATTAACAAAATTTGCACTGAGCCCAGGGCCAAGGCCAGCAGCCTTGGAGTGCACGAGTCCTCAGGAGAACTCATGGGCAGGGCACACTGCTGGCAGGTTAGGCAGCACGTGTCTATGCAGCAGGTGGCTCTGTGTTTATGCCAGTAGCAGAGGAGGAAAATGGCACCTGCCAGCTCCTTTGTTTATACAGAAGTCTCCCAACACTCTGAAATCAATATAAACTTATCTCTCTCCTGTTGTGCAAGCTGTCATTTCTATGTTGCCTCTCCTCTGGTTGTTGTCTTTTAAGGGGCCTGGGCCCAGCTATCACCAGCCCCCCTGTGTCAGTTTTTAAAGCTCTAGGCTGGAGGAGACCAACTTCTGATGCCCTGCCATCTTTCCCGCATCCTGTTTGGCCATAGATATGTCCATAAGAGCAGATACTCAAAAACAAATCCCTCTGGAGAAGAAAACACAAGACTTACACCATCACCACTCCCTGCTGCCTGTTGCAGATATTCCCAACTTCAAGAGGAATGTGATGGATTGAGATGATAGGGGGGGTTGGTTACGGGCAGGAAAAGTGAAGATATAAAATTTAATATATCTAGTTATCACTAGACAACAAAACGAATTAATTTATCATCCTTATAGAATTGAAAGGACAAAAATAACATTTAAGATTCCGGTGGGCCTCGCTTCTGAGCAAAATCTGAGAGGAAGCAGTAGGATGAGATATACCCCCACTCTTGCAGCTGGTCTTGAGGCCACAGCTAATCTTCATCAGTTCCCTCCTTCATTACCTATTCTAAATTCACCCCACTCTCAGCTACCACCTTTGCTAATCTCTGTGGCTTCCCTGGTGATGTGACCTAGGGCCTCATCCCTGAAATATCTCAAGGGAGATACGGTCAGATGGTCTGACAATGGGCAATGGTCGCTGTGCCCTTCTCAGGCCAAGATCACTGTGCTTGTCCACTTACTATCAAATCTGGTCTAGCGAACACCAAGAGGCACTCAGATGGATGACCTGAAGCCAACATACTACTCTCACCCCTATTGTGTAAATACAGCCTGATACCACCTGATGCCCTTCCTCTTTTCCTAAACATCAGAAGGCCGAAGGGTTTCTCAGGTAGTAACCATAGCTTTTAGTTCAATGAGACTCTTCCTTGATCCCCTGGTAGAAGTGTTCGGGCTTTGGGGACCAGAATCTCTAAACCTGCAGAGCCCAGATTTGTGGAGATTCCAAGTACAAATTCCCCAAGTAGGTCATTGCAAATGGAGGTAAGTGGAGTCTTCTTCCATTCTGTAGTTCTCAGTTCAATGTATGCTTTCCATTGAAGGTGGAGCCACATATAAAGTTCTTTGATTCCAGGTATACACCGTGTCCTGGAGGATGACACCACTCTCTAAAGTGTCATCTCCAAGCTGGCACTTTAGCTGTGCCTTTAGCAATCAATTCCAATGTCCTATCAGGCCACGAGAGTAGTGCAGTAGGTAATAAGATCAGTGAATCTTATAATCATGGATCCTCTCTCACACTTTCTTTGCTGAAAAGTGGGTTCCCTAGTCTGATGTCAGAGTATATATGATCCCATACCAGTGAATTAAATTCTTAATATGCCCTCAAATAGTGGTGCTAGAAGAGGTCCTGTAGGGAAGAGCAAATCCAGAATGTGTCTATTCTTGTCTGAATGAATCGCTATCCTTTAAATATGGAAGGAATTCAGTGTAGTCAACTTTCCACCAAATGGCTTATTGGTCTCCAAATGGCACCATAGTGGAGACTCAGTTAGCCAAGGATCCCATACAGGGCCAGGACGAAGTATGTCTTTCCCAATTATACATTCAGGGAACAGGAAAGTGACCACCAGATGGATCTTCAGACCCAATTTTCCCACTGTAAACTAGACCCAACCTACCCACTGTAGCACGGACTCCATTCGTTTGTTACCTGGCTCCTGTATACCCACACTCTAGCAGTAGGCTCATGACGATGCTGAGGGGATCCAGGTTCTAATGTCAACTAAGATTCTGTGTCTAATAATTCTTGAAATGTTTAGGTGCTCAGAGATTAGTTGCCCAGATAAATGATAGTAGCCTCCTTTAAGGAAGGACTAGAAGGATCATTATTATGTACACCTCCTGTAGTGTTGTAGGATCATTCCACCAGGCAACTGAAGCTTTCCTTCAGCCTATATGTTCCAGACCTCAAAACTTGCTCACGTTAGAAAATGGGAAAAGGACTGTGACTTTTGTTATAAAAACTTCCCTCAGGCTTCTGACCATCTTTACTGGATTGAATAGTGTCCCCCCAAAACTCATGCCCATCAGGAACCTCAGAAAGTGACCTAACTCGGAAATAGGGTCTTTGTAGATGCAATCAAGTTAAGACGAAATCATACTGTACTAGGATAAGGCCTTAATCCAATGACTGGTGTCCTTATAAGAAGAAGGAAATCTGGACTCAGATACATAGGGAGGAGGACACCATGGGAAAATGGAGACATACAGAGAGGGTGATAACAGAGGTGGATATTGAAGTGATGCATCAACAAGCCAAGGAACACCAAAGATTCCTGGGAACCACCAGTAGCTAGGAGAGAAGAATGAAAGAGATTCTCTCTCAAAGCTTCCAGAAAGAAACAACCTTGACAACAGCTTGATTTCTGACTTTTACCCTCCAGAACTGTGAGAAAATAAATTTCTGTTGTTTTGATGTACCCAGTTTGTGGTTTTATTACAACAGCCCTAAGAAACTAATATACCATCCATCCTTTTTTATTTATTTATTCAAAGGAAAGTTAGTTAACATACAGTGTAATAATGGCTTCAGGAGTAGAATTTGGTGATCCATCACTTACATATAACACCCAGTGCTCATTGCAACAAGTGCCCTCTTTAATGCCCATCACCCATTTAGTCCATCCCCACACCCACCTCCCTTCCAGGAACTCTCAGTTTGTTCTCTGTATTTAAGAGTCTCTTATGGTTTGCCCCCCTCTCTGTTTTTATCTTATTCTTCCTTCCCTTCCCCGTATGTTCATCTGTTTTGTTTCTTCAATTGCACATGTGAGTGAAATCATATATTTGTCTTTCTCTGACTGACTTATTTCACTTTCATAATACATTCTAGTTCCACCCACATTGTTGCAAATGGCAAGCTTTCATTCTTTCTGAACATGGAGTAATATTCCATTGTATATGTATACCACATCTTCTTTATCCATTCATCAATTGATAGACATTTGGGCTCTTTCCATACTTTGGTTATTGTCAAAAGTGCCGCTATAAACATTAGGGTGCATGTGCCCCTTCAAATCAGCATTTTTTTAACCCTTTGGATAAATACCTCATAGTGCAATTGCGGGGTTATAGAGAAGCTCTGTTTTTAATTTTTTGAGGAACCTCCATACCGTTTTCCAGAGTGGCTGCACCAGTTTGTATGCCCATCAACAGTGCAAAAGGATTCTCCTTTCTCTGCATCCTCACCAACATCTGTTGTCTCCTGTGTTGTTAATTTTAGCCCTTCAGACAGGTGTGAGGTGGTATCTCATTGTGGTTTTTATTTGTATTTCCTGAAAGGCATGAGTGAGTGATGCTGAGCATCTTTTCATGTGTCTGTTTGCCATCTGGGTGTCTTCTTTAGGAAAGTGTCTGTTCATGTCTTTTGCCCATTTCTACACTGGATTATTTGTTTTTTGGGTGTTGAGTTTAATAAGTTCTTTACAGATTTTGGATACTAACCCTTTATCCAATATGTCACTTGTAAATATCTTCTCCTATTCCATAGGTTGCCTTTTAGTTTTGCTGATTGTTTCCTTCACTGTGCAGAAACGTCTTATCTTGATGAGGTCCCAATAGTTTATTTTTGCTTTTGTTTCCCTTGCCTCTGGAGACATGTCTAGTAAGAAGCTGCTGTGACCAAGGTCAAGGAGGTTGTTGCCTATTTTCTTCTCTAGGATTATGATGGATTCTTGTCTTGCATTTAGGTCTTTCATCCATTTTGAGTTTATTTTTGTGTATGGTGTAAGAAAGTGGTCCAGTTTCATTCTTCTGCATGCTGCTGTCTAGTTTTCCCAACACCATTTGCTGAAGAGACTGTCTTTCTTCCATTGGATATTCTTTCCTGCTTTGCCAAAGATTAGTTGGCCATACATTTGTGGGTCTATTTCTGGGTTTTCTTTTCTGTTCCACTGATCTATGTGTCTGTTTTTGTGCTGGTACCATACTGTCTTGATGATTACAGCTTTGTAATACTGCTTGAAGTCCAAAATTGTGATGCCTCCAGCTTTGGTTTTCTTTTTTTCCTTTTCAACGTTTATTTATTTTTGAGAGACAGAATGTGAGTGGGGGAGGGGAAGAGAGAGAGGGAAACACAGAATCTGAAGCAGGCTCCAGGCTCTGAGCTGCCAAGCACAGAGCCCGATGTGGGGTTTGAACCCATGAACCGTGAGATCATGACCTGAGCCAAAGTCAGACGCTTAACCACCGAGCCACCCAGGAGCCCCATCCAGCTCTGGTTTTCTTTGTCAACATTACTTTGACTATTTGGGGTCTTTTCTGGTTCCATACAAATTTTAGAATCGTTTGCACTAGCTCTGTGAAGAATGTTGATGTTATTTTGATAGGGATTGCATTGAATTGATAGATTGCTTTGGATAGTATCAACAGTTTAACAACATTTGTTCTTCTAATCAATTAGCCTGGAATGTTTTTCCATTTCTTTGTGTCTTCCTCAATTTCCTTCATAAGCTTTCTATAGTTTTCAGCATACAGATCTTACCTCTTTGGTTAGGTTGCATTTCTATACACCAGCAATGAAGCAGCAGAAGGAGAAATCAAGGAATCGACTCCATTTACAATTGCACAGAAAACTATAAAATGCCCAGGAATAAACCTAACCAAAGAGACAAAACATCCATCCTTGATTTATCTTGATGGTATAGATTTTTTTCAGTTTATTGAGAGAGACGGAAAGAGAGATGGAGAGTGAGGGAGGGACAGAAAGAGAGGGAGAGAGAGAATCCCAAGCAGACTCCACGCCACCAACACAGGACCTCATGCAGGGCTTGAACCCACAAACCATGAGATCATGACCTTGACCGAAGTCAGACGCTTCACTGACTGAACCATCCAGGCTCCTGGGTGGAGCTAAATAATCTGTATCTGATGGTACAGATTTAGCACCCTTGTCACTGCTCATCTATTTTGTCCCTAGAAATGCTGTGTTTTGTTAACCGTCCGGAACTCTACAGATTAGCGACCCTACTCCCCTCTGCACTTGCTATTCATTATAATAATTGTGTCCACCTGGCTCCTGGAGGTTAATCACTGCCACCTGGGCTTTATTGTCTTCTGGTCTAAGATTTTGCTGCCAAGGTGCCTGGTTCTGTGGCAGCATCTCCTACCATCACCCCTGGCCTACAGAAGAGGACAATCACCAGACACCTCTCCCCGTGAATGCCGCATGATCTTGGTAAAACGTGCATCCTTTGAGCCTTAATGTAATCATAGGATGAGTTTTCTAACCTTTCACAGTATATCCACTCCAGCATGCTGACTTCTCTGAGCCCTTGAGCCCCTTTTTTCCATCCTCATGGAATTCTGACACCGCACCTCATTTACTGTAGGCCGTAGCTACGTCCATGCTTCTAGGGGTGACTTTGCACCATCTCCTAGAGTTCTTCACAAGGTGGCAAATCCTGTATCTCGGAGACGGCCATCAGCAACACTCCCTCTTCCAAACTTATGTTCTTGGATCAGGCGTTGGTGCCCGACGGATCCCTGCCTGCCTCCGGATCACCACCTGAGTGCTGGATACTATAGCAGCTCTCTGAGTCCTCTCTCTCCAACCCTTCTGATAATTCCCTGTGTTAAAGCCCCTTCCTCCTGAGTTATCCAGAGTGCTTTCTGTTCTCTGCTCTGATAATTTTGTTTTGGTTTGGTTTGGTTGGGATTTTGTTGTTGTTGTTTTTCTTGTTTCTTTGTTTTTTCAAAGAGTTATACTAAAAAAGGAAGAGATAGGAGAGAAAGTAGCTGGAGAAAGGCAATGTCAGAGAAGGGCGGAGGGCAAAGGTATATTTACAATATTTAAGTAGCATGGCAAGGGCCTCTCTCCCCACCATCAGAACGGAAGTGATCAACCCCTTTGGCCAAGCCACAGGGAGATCCATGTGTCTCCAGAGGGGGTGAGGGACACTCAGGGAGCAGGGGACTGGTGTTTACCAAGCGGTACTAAATTCTTTCATATTTAACTACTGGTGTTGGTGTACTAGAAAGTCCTGGAAAGAACAACACCTGAGAACAAATATAGACTGAGAGGGGGAAAAACTCACCAGGAGGGACTTGTTGAAAATGATCCCTCCCCAAAGATTTTAACCCAGTAGGTCTGGGGCAGGACCCAGGAATCTCTTGTCACAAGCGCTTCAGGAGATTCTGAAAGAGCAGGTCCACAGAACTTTCTACAAGAAAGACTAACCAGATGGAGAGGAACAGAGGAAAAGGAACACTACAGATGGAGCAGAAGCAGGGTGCTGAGGCCACAGAGTGGCGTCAGTGTGGTTCTGTGACTTTTCTTCCATGAGGACCCTGCAGAGCAAGCATGTCCCCAGTCATGTGAGTCCAGGCTTGAGGATTTTCTGGAACAGTGCCCTGAAAGGAGGCAAGTAATCAGAGGTTATGGAGAGAGAAAAGCTCAAGGTATTCAATCGACTGGAATGTCTAGGAAGGAGGAGAAGCCAGAAGGGAGTCAAAAGATTGGGAGGGAGTTGATTTCAGCAACCTGAAGGCTCTATGAGATCAGAGTGCAGGTGTGGGAGAAGCAGGGGTGTGACAGAGAAGGGAGGAGGCTGTGGTCAGCCTTGTAATGCAGAGCACTTCTGGGTTGTGACTGTCCACAGAATATGTTGTCCAGGAAGTGGGTGGCTCTACTGGAACAGAGATAGAGGCACATGGATATGACAACATGCAGGAAATGCAACACTAGTGTGATGGGCTGGAAAGTGCCCCCCAAATTTACTCACATCCTAATTCCTATAACCTGTGAATGCCACCTTATATGGCAAAAGGGGGTGATGGGGTCTTAAAGGTGTGATTAAGGATCTTGAGACAAAGGGATCATCCTCGACTATATAAGTGAGTCCTAAGTGCCATCACATGTGTCCTTGTCAGAAGAGGCAGAGATTTGACATACTCCGAAGAGGAGAAGGCAATTTCTGACCACAAGGGCAGAAATTGGAATGATGTGGCCACAAGCCAAGGGATGCTGGCAGCTGCTGGCAGCTGGAAAAAGAAAGGAACAGATCCTTCCCTAAAACTTCCAGAGGAAGGTGCTGAACCCTGCCACCTTGATTTCGCCCACTGATGCTGATTTTGGGCTTCCGGCCTCCAGAACTGTGAAAGGATACATTTGTTATTTTAAACCCCCAAATTCGATCACGGAGGCCACATGAACTAATACAGCTAGGTTGCTGAGTACATTACATGGCCATTGAAACATCCTACTCTGACTGTGGGTTAAGCAAGCAGTCTGATGATTGTAAGGGAGTAAGTGGAAAGTTCAGTAATGACACCACGTAGAGGACAGTGGGCAGAATGAAACCCAAAAGAGGAAGAGCTTTTATCAGAAGGTGGAAGGGTAATTGTGTAGAAAGAGCGTGAGAGAGCAAGATGAACGCCACCCTCCCTGGCTTCAGATACGTGAAGAAAGAGTACTCTCCCCCGCAAGCAGCTACAGGGAAAGAGGGACCTAGAAACTTTACAGGCAGACTCCAGAGTTGATCTTTTTAAGGTGTTGAGGGATGTTGAGATAGGAGAATAATTTTTCTGCTGTTCTTCAATTCTAAGCCTTTAGAATACCAAATGTATTAAACATAAAAAATCTCAATCCAGGGTTTAAGATATAGAATACTGTAAGCTGTATGTAACTGTAACCATTATACATCTTCCGACATTACGTACAGTGGCAAATCCAAGTTTGAGGACCTGATATTTTTACAATTTGAGGGTCTTCTTTAAAAAAAAAAAAAGTGATGGGGCACCTGGGTGGCGCAGTCTGTTAAGCGTCCGACTTCAGCCAGGTCACTATCTCGCGGCCCGGGAGTTCCAGCCCCGCGTCAGGCTCTGGGCTGATGGCTCAGAGCCTGGAGCCTGTTTCCGATTCTGTGTCTCCCTCTCTCTCTGCCCCTCCCCCGTTCATGCTCTGTCTCTCTCTGTCCCAAAAATAAATAAACGTTGGAAAAAAACATTTAAAAAAAATTAAAAAAAAGTGATGGGGCACCTGGGTGGCTCAGTCGGTTGGGCGTCCGACTTCGGCTCAGGTCATGATCTCACAGTCTGTGAGTTCAAGCCCCATGTCCGGCTCTGTGCTGACAGCTCAGAGCCTGGAGCCTGCTTCACATTCTGTGTCTCCGTCTCTCTCTCTGCCCCTCCCCTGCTCCTGCTCTGTCTCTCAAGTCTGTCAAAAAATAAATAAACATTAAAAAAAGATATTTTTTAAAGTGAAAGTTAGGGGCGCCTGGGTGGCTGTTGGTTAGGCGTCCAACTCTTGATTTTAGCTCAAGTCATGATCTCATGGTTTGTGAGACTGAGCCCCACCTCAGGCTCTGTGCTAACAGCATGTGGCCTGCTTGAGATTTTCTCTCCCTCTCTCTGTCTCTCCCGCACTTGGGTGCGCTCTCTCTCTCTCCTATCAAAA
>NW_024412395.1:55984303-56152142 GCF_014898765.1 Herpailurus yagouaroundi | reverse complement strand
CATTTCTGATTATGCTCCTTCTCCACCACCCACTTGCTGTTTGTTATTACACTACCGGGCACATTCATATTATGATGCTACTTCTGGCCCTGAAGTGAATATTTCACAGAGTTGGGTGTGCCGGCCCAGTGGGCAGCAGAAGTTTTCCTAGAAGTCATTCTTTCGCGAGAATGGCTAAAAATAACTATACACTGAAGGGACTGCGAACCACATAACTATATCCCTCTAAACCCAAAATAAATGCATCTCCGATTCAACTTCCCCTTGCCAGAACCCAAAAATCCCTATAGCCATTTCAACACCACTCAACTCAAAGGGAGGTGCGATGGGAAGGAAGTCAGAGTGGAAGCAGACCATGTTATTTTATGTATTTATTTATTTTTGTAAAGTTTTCGAAACCACAACCATGTAACCACATTGCTAAGTTTTCCTTGGCTTCAGAGTAAATCTGCCTTTGGTTGCAGGACTGTTAACATCCTCAAAGAGGCCACCTTCTTGCCAGTAAAAAGGCATTTGCAGAAGCCTACAGTCATTCAGACCTGAGATCTGATTTACTGTAACAGCCCCTGAAGTTTTTCTGATTAGTCACCTATCATCCCAGCGCACTTCACAGGACATCCAACTTCTTTGGCTGTCCTGAAATCCGGCAGTGTTTCGTATTCCTGATATAAATGCGTCCCTTTTAAATGGAACCTAGAAATGTTTGTGATTGTGAAAGCCTTGTTAGTGGTAACGTATTCGGATGTGCATTGTCCTTCCAAGCTCATTTTGCATCTTTATTTGAAGAAAGCAAGCCATGGAAACAGAAAATGGATGCTGACCAGAATGAACATTAGCTCTTTCTTTGCATGGGGTTCTTAAAATAGTCAACATTTGTCAATAGAAAGGAAATGCGTTATATGAGAATGCAGCATGTGTAAGCCAGGTATCGTGCAAACAGTTGGTAGGAACAGGTCATAAAGATTTCAAGAATCATCGGCTTTTGTCAGTTTTGTTTCATCATCTATCAAATGAGAAAGCCAACATGTCCTCATGAACTAGCTGTCCACTGTTGGGAGAGCAGAACTCAGATCTGCTGCCTTATAAGCCCATAGGTGCCCTTGGGGATGAGTTAAAGTAGCATCCACATAGTGTAAAATTAAAAGACATGTTTCCAGTTATAAGCCCATGTCTTCTTCTTCAAAGAAAACTGAAATACTCTGGGTTCTAAATGAGAAAAAATGGCAAGGGAGCTTGGTGTAGCAACATATTATCTCCCTCACAGCAAGCTCACCAGCCTCCACGCTCCCACTGTTACCTGGTAAGCTAAGGAGGTGGCGATCACCATTACCCCCTTTCTAATGATGGTTTGTCCGGACCTGTGGACCAACCGGAATCTGAATGAGGAGACTGCCCAGAGTGTGAACATGCCTTAAAGCCTCGTGCCTGGTTAGAGTCCTGCTCAGCTGCTCTCAGATAACCCCCATAAAATAGCACTCATATTCCCATGCTTCAGATAAGAAATCTTGTTGACCTAGAAGCATTGGGTGCAGTAATTAATCTCCCAGAGGCTAAAAGCTGTGGCATTAAATCTGTGTTCAGGTTATAGAGCTACAATCATGTGGAAAAGTTCAGTGTCCTTATTTTAACACTTACTCTAGGAGCCATGCTGATACCTCAAAAGATTTAATTAATTTTGATCTTTTATTAGCTAAGGGGAAAGATGAAGACCAAACAGGGATATGGTAGAAAGAGAAAAAAGTCCCAGTTCAACATTACCCAAATTATCCATATTGTATGAGAACATTGGAAGGATTACTTCTATCAGGGTAAGCACCATTTCAAATGCTATTATAAATTGGTCAAATCTAAGAAGGTAGATCTGGTTTTGGACTTTCAGGGATTCTTGGTAATCAGAGTAGCCTTATAGGTATGAAGAATAGTGACCATATTTGACATGTGATTTCAGGAAAGACAATCTGCATTCATTGGGCACTATATATATATATATATATATATATATATATATAGTCTCACTACTCATAGTACTTCACAAGGAAGCTGATATATTCAATATTTTACACACAAGAAAACTGAGGCCAAGGGAATTTAAGCAACTTGTCCAAGGTCACAAAGCTGGTAAGTTACTAAGCCAGGATTCAAACCCAGGCCCATCTGTCTACACCATGTTACTTTCCTGGAGCTCCTAGCAGCCCTCATCCATCCAATTCAATCTTAAGTATCAGCTCCCATCTGCTGGGTCCAATCCTTGAACTTCCTCATCATGAATAAAGCCTTTATCCCACAAGTAGTGAACTAAGATTTTAAGTTTGAAAGAAAGACTATCTTCATGTGTCAATTTACACGAAGGTACAAGTGTCTAAGCTTACAAGTGTTTCTCTGAAGGGAGTTTGGGTAGGAATAACGATCTTATAGTAAAGATTGCTCATGTCTACGCAGCACTCCACAGAAGGCTTCCCAACCCCGGTAATGACTTGGTTTAGGCGGTCAATCAAGATCCTATTCCCTTCTCACTGCAATCAGGCCATGAGCTACGACAATGTCAAACAGACTTTGAAGCCACACACTGAACATGACACCCTGGGTCCCTAATAACTGTGTGGACCAGACCCATTCCTCCTACTCTCATTCCTACCCCTACTACAAGCCACTCAGCTTCCTGGAACATGCAGTCTACACTGTCGTGTGAGTAACAAATTTTTATTTTGTGAGCACCATTGCATTTTAGGGTGTATTTGTCACAGAAGTTTAGCCTGCCCTAAATAATCATCATCATCAATAAATGTTAGTTTCATTCCTGCCCCCATTCCTGGAATCTCCCATTTAAAATCCTTCAAGGTTTCTAGCAATTTTCTTTAAAGGGTTAGAGCTTCTACACAGCATTAGAAATCGACAGCAACAGTAGATATGACAAGATAGTCATTTTTTAAAACAATTCCAGTATAGTGGACATACAGTATTAAATGAGTTCCAGATGGTGATTCAACAATTCTATGTAGTATTCAGTGCTCATCTAGATAAGTGTACTCTTAATCCTCATCACCTATTTCACCCATCTCCCCACCTACCTCCCCTCAGGTAACCATCTGTTTGTTCTTTATAGTTAAGAGTCTGTTTTTTGGTTTGTCTCTTTTTTCCCTCCTTTGTTCATTTGTTTTGTTTCTTAAATTCCACATTTGAGTAAGATCATATAGGATTTATCTTTCTCTTACTTATTTCACTTAGCATTATACTCTGAAGCTACATCCATGTTGTTGCAAATGGCAAGATTTCATTCTTTTTTATGGTTGAATAATATTCCATTGTATATAAATACCACATCTTCTTTACCCTTTCATCAATCGATGGACACTTGAGCTGCTTCCATAATTTGACTATTATAAATAATGCTGCAATAAACATAGGGGTGCGTATATCCTTTCGAATAAGTGTTTCCATATTCTTTGGGTAAATACCCAGTAATGGGCTTACTGGATTACATGTTGATTCTATTCTTAATTTTTGAGGAACCTCCATACTGCTTTCCACAGTGGCCACACCAGTTTGCATTCCCACCAGCAGCGCATGAGGTTTCCCTTTTCTCCACGTCCTCGCCAGCACTTGTTTCTTGCGTTTTTGATTTTAGCTACTCTGACAGGCATGAGGTGATATTTTATTGTAGTTTCGATTTGTACTGCCCTGATGATGACTGATTTTGAACATGTTTTCATGTGTCTGTATGTCTTCTTTGGAGAAATGTTGTTCATGTCTTCTGCCCATTTTTATATGGATTATTTGTTTTTGGGGTGTTGAGTTAGTTGTATCAGTTCTTTATGTATTTTGGATACTAAGCCTTTATTGGATATAGCATTTGCAAATATCTTCTCCCATTTAGTAGATTGTCTTTTAGTTTTTTTTTTTTTTTTTTTGATAGTTTGCTGTGCAGAAGCTTTTATTCTGATAAAGCTTCAATAGTTTATTTTTGCTCGTTTCCCTTGCCTCAGGAGACATATCTAGAAAAATGTTATTACGGCCGATGTCAGAGAAATTATTACTGCCTGTGCTCTCTTTTGGGATTTTTATGGTTTCAGGTCTCACACTGAGGTCCTTAATCTACTTTGAGTTTATTATTGTGTATGGTGTAAG
Source organism: Herpailurus yagouaroundi (assembly GCF_014898765.1). Taxonomy (NCBI): domain Eukaryota; kingdom Metazoa; phylum Chordata; class Mammalia; order Carnivora; family Felidae; genus Herpailurus; species Herpailurus yagouaroundi. The sequence goes on along the minus strand of NW_024412395.1, from coordinate 56,148,017 downwards.
AAATTGATCCAGTTTCATTCTTTTGTAGGGGTCCAGTTTTCCCAACATCATTTGTTGAAGAGACTTGTCTTTTTCCCATTGCATATTCTTGTAAAGGTGGTCACTTTTATAATTAATAATATGAATAATAAAAATATATTCAAAATATAAATTATAAAATCAATCCTCTTCTTCCTTCTACCTCATTCCTTACCAGGCATCTAGGGTAAGGTTAGATCTACTAAGGAGAGATCTAACCTGGAAAAAAAATGAGTATCTTTCATTTGATAGCAACCCAACATCTGAAAATAGAAAAGGACAATATTCCCTTTCTACTAACTAAACTCATAGACGGTATCTCTCCTTCCATTTTTATCTCTCCACTGGAGAAACTTACCAGACTCTCCATTTTTAGATGAGAAACTGAGGCAGAGTTTGGGTTCTTGGTTTATAAATAGTGAGTTTAGAAATTCTAATTTGACTTGTTTTCAATTATTTTGGTCATGTCCTCCATTACCTGTACAGTTTCCTATGATAAATGATCCAGGATAAGTAAATCCAAGTACAGCAACTAACACCTAGCAGCATAAATTCTAAAAGACACCTTGTGCATGTCAGTAGCTTGAAATTTTGGAAACATTGATTCCCAGGATTGATCTCAAAAGCCCACGTAACCCATAATGCAATGGTTTTTCCAAGCGTGGTTCCTGAATCAGAAGCATCAGCATCAACTGGCACTTGTTAGAAATGCCAATTCTCAGGGCCCAACCCGAACCTATTAAATTAGTAACTCCGGAGTGTGGACTAAGCCAAAATGTTAATGAATTTTCATAGTATAGTAAAACCCCAAACCTTTGCAATCAAAATAGATTATAGCAAGCACACCTAGAACCCAGATTTTGGTTTCTAATAACAGTCTCCAAAAAAAAAAAAAAAAAGGGGGGGGGGGGTGGGAACCAGGGGTCCTCAGAGAAATGGCTGATTCTAGGACTGAGATAGGAAATATACAAGATAAGCCTGGAGTGCCAGAAAGTAAGGAAGAGCAGTGGGGGAAACCCCCACAATGATGAGAGTATATCAAAGGGACAGAGTAGCCAACAGAAAGAGCTCCCAGTAGCCAAAGCTGGGACAATTTGAGCTACAAAATAAGGAAATATTGAATCATAACCCAAAGTAGAAAATAAATATCCATGAATCCATATTGGCATAAAGAAAGAAAGAAAGAAAGAAATAATTGAATAATTGAATAACTGATTAAATAAATAGGAGATAATAAACGAATCTCCTGTGCAGAAGAATTCCAAATAATTTATGCAGATACTCAACCCTCAGAGAAGTAAAGCATATCTGCTTATTCCTTAAACATGAGCTACACACACTGACTTCTTTCCAAAGACGACACTATAGCATGGGAGGAAAAAAAAAAAAAAAGTAACTTTATCAGACACCTGATAAACATTTCGATAGCCAGGCGATCAACATCAACATTGACATGATGTGATGAATATGAAACCTTACCTCTGTGATCTCCTTCCCGAAACACATAACCTCAGTCTTAGCATGAGAGAAACATCAGACAAATCCCAATTCAGGGTCACTCTACAAAAACCTGATCAGTACTCTTCAGAACTGTCAAGGTCATAAAAACCAGGGAAAGCCTGAGAAACTATCACAGCCAAGAAGAGCCTAAGGAGACACAACTAAATATAATGCGGTGTCCTGGATGGGATCCTAGTATTGGAAGTCAATTATCAGCCTCTGCCACACTGATTCCTTAATACATTGAATTTTATCTCTACTCTTGTGACCATCTAACATAAAACAAAATATGACTTAGCATGACGGGGTCATTTTTAGATGGCATCACAGAGGCTTACTGTTTGCACCAATGAGGTTTTTACCTTTCTTACTTTTTCAACCCTGAATTCAAAATGTTCCTCTTATTTTATGTTTAACACTTCTTTCCCCCAGTAGCATGGTTTTTCCAATACTTCTCTTATTTTATTCTCTTTTATTTTTTTTAATTTTTTTAAATGTGTATTTACTTTTGAGAGACAGAGAGAGACAGAGTGCAAGCCGGGGAGGGGCAGAGAGAGAGGGAGACACAGAATCCGAAGCAGGCTCCGGGCTCCGAGCTGTCAGCACAGAGCCCCACGCGGGGCTCGAACCCCCAAACCGTGAGATCATGACCCGAGCCAAAGTCAAATGCTTAACTGAGTGAGCCACCCAGGTGCCCCTCTTCTCCTTTCTTTTGTTTCCATGTTTTCTGTATATCTTCTGTTATGGATCACGCTAAGTGGACTGAGTTCTCACCAAGAAGCAAAGGGCCCAGTCTCACAATGACCTCCCTGCTCCCTAAAAGAGCCCAGACTCCAATTCCAGGGTTGTGATCCACTTTCACCCAGAGTACCCTTTTCCGGACTAAAAGCTTCCACACAAGAGACTGGAGGCAATAGAGCCCTCCATCTAGCCAGCTGATCAGATCTATGTGATGGAGTCGTGAATGATTTTAACCTACGTCCAGAGTCTAAATCCCCCAGCCCCTCAGTTGCACTCCACTGGAATCCAGGGTAGAGGGTGTGGTGTCAAGAAATTGCCCAGGAAATTGCTGATCCCCAAATGGGTGCCACTTGGATGGAAGGGAGGAATCACCCTCATCCTCTCATGTTCTAACCCTCCCAAAGGCCTGCAAGGAAGCGGACTGAGTGGGGGCCATGGATCTGGAGGGAGGTGGGGGAACCCTTGGTTTGCTAGCCAGCCATCCCTTCTGCTAGCCTGACAGGTGACAACTATAAACGACCAAGAAGAAAGATGTCACTGGAAACAAAATCAAAGAAGATTATTACCTACAGAGGCCATTTACCTACAAGAAGTATGTAAAATACAAACATTATACTCAAAAGATAAGTTACAGCATTGACTAGACACTTAAAAAAAATGACCGACTTTTTCATTTCCTTAAATAAAAAAGTCACTCAGTATACTTTTCACATGTTTGAATTTGCCAAAGGCCGTCTGCACGCTACTTTTCAGAGGCACTTCGCAAGGCAAGGTATCTCCAACAAACCTGCAGGTGAAACGCACGGTGACAATACAGGGCTGGAAATGCAGGGTCTATAAAAGTAAGGACTGCTCAATGTCAAGATATTACTGATATTATTCTTTCTAGGAGAAGGGACTTGCTTTTTGAAAAGAAAAAGTGTCAGCTAATATACTTCAGATAAGGATGCAAAGACAATTTCAGGTTCTAGGCTTTGCAAAGAGACTGCCATAACTCTAAAATCAGCCTGGAAACATTAAATCTAATGAAAGATCAAAGTTCCGTGTTATGTTTCTGTTCCTTACGGGAATAACACTATGTCTCCCTACCTAGAAGTGGGAACATAGGTGGTTCACTGGTTAATTTTGTGTTTCCAGACCTCATTTTCTCATCTTTTTTAATCCTTCAAACCCTTCGTTCTTCTTCAGTCAAAATTACAATGATAATTTCACTAATTTACTTTTAATTTTGCTCAGTGATCTTTGACACATGACATAGCAAATCAGTATCCAGAGGAAAGGAAACGACCTTACTTATATTCCCAAGGCCTAACGTTGGTCCCTGGCCTCCAGAAGCTCACACTAATGGTGGAGAAAGTGAATGTGCTGGGGGAGAAAAGATACCACAAGACCATCCATCACTGCATGATTTATAATAAGATTGCAAACAACCTCACTGTGGAAAATAACTTAATAAATATGAAAATAATTAGTAATAAGCCATGGCATTGCCATATGGTAAATCATTATATAGCCCTTTAGATTAAGGTTCATGAAGAGTTTAATAAGCTAAGAACATCTCATGTTTTAATATAAAGTAAAAAAAATGAGGACAAAATGATATTTGCAACGTGGTCACAGTTATGTCAAAGAAAAAGTCGGGGAAAACATAGCAAACTTTGATGGTCTTTGGGTGGTGAAGTTATGTGTGACTTCCTTTTCTTTCTCTTTTTCTATGTCAATGATTGTTATTTTTAGAATAACGACATCTAATGAAGCACTGTTTTATATATTTAACTCATTTAATCTCTCAAAAACCCTACGAAATAATTATATTGTTATCCTCCCTCTGTAAAAAAGAAAACAGGAAAAGAGAGTTGAAGTATATTCCCCATTAACACATAGCTGTGATGTAATGGACTAGTAGCAGAGTGAAGCAGTAATTGAATTTGCCTGCAGGACTAGATTGTATCCCTATAATAAATGTGTATTACTTTCTAATGGAAGCCTTAAAATAATTTAAAAAAAAAATAAACAATTACACACAATTTGCTACAGAAATTCAAAGAAGGAAGACCCTCCAGCCTAGGAATCAGGAAAGTTTTAGAGAGGCTGAATGGGATTTAAATATGCACTAATTTTTTTTTTTTTTTGAGAGAGAGAGAGAGAGAGAGAGAAAGACAGAGAGAAAACACGCACTAGTGGGGGAGGGGGAGAGAGAGAGAGAGAGAATCCCAAGCAGATTCCGTGAGGAGCCCAGTGCGGGGCTCCACCCCACAAACCGTGAGATCATGACTTGAGCCAAAATCAAGAGTTGGACACTTAGCCAACTGAGCCACCCAGGCGCCCCTTAAATATGGACTACTTACAGGAAGGGCCCGTCAGGGGACGGGAAAGGAAAGGAGGAGCTAAGGCAATCAAACTTGCAATCAATGACATGTAACAATGAAGAGGCATAATTTTTATGCCTAGTGTTCATATTTTATTCAGTGTCTTGAATCATCTTCCGTCTCCTGGGAGAGTTTACTCTGCTCCTACTCTGCTCCTGCTTTTTTCCCAAAACCCAATGCCCTTTCAGAAAATGTCAGAACTAGAAGGTACCATTCAAGCAAGGATCCCTTCTGCACTATTCTTAATGGGAAGCTCACCTCTTTTCTAAACAGCACATTTTGTTTTCAGAAAACTGTAGTTAGTAGAACATTATTCTTTATATTTGGACTTAAGTTTAACTCTCTATAACTTCCTTCCATTGGCCTGGTTTGCCCCTGGATTTAGAGTAAAGCTAAATACACCTCAGCTCCAGGGTGCCCTGTTATCAAACTCGTCTTGATCTTTTCTTCTCCAAGAATAAAATCTTCGGTTCCTTCAACAATTTTCCATGTGACTTGGTGCTCAGATCTTTCCCACCATCACCTGTTCTTTTCAGAAACCACTGAGGTTGGTGAATGGTCTCGTTAAAATGATTGCCCAGAACTGAACAAGACCCTCTAGTGACAAAATGGTGAAATGATTACCTACCGCGACCTGGGCTCTATCCATTAATGTAAGCCAACTTAGGGGCCTTCTTGACACTTTGCCCCATATGACATGTCATAGGTCAAAATCTCTGGACTTTTTTCACATAAATCTATGCGTCTGTACTAATAGGATTGGATAATATTAGAGTCTGTACTAATACAATTCAATTTTTCCAACCTAAATATGGATATTACTATTCTGGTCAACAAACTAGAATGTGGTGGTCCCGCTATTGGGGGTTGGTATTGGTCCTGGTATTGGTATTGCTTTCCAGAACAGAACCAACACTGGATCATTTGGCTTGGGTATTGAGGAAGAGACAGGGAGGTTGCATCATGGCATTGCAGATATAGAGGGTGCGTGTTGGAGTGGGTGAAGTATTTTCTGGGGCTATATGGGAAGGTCCAAACAAATCTACCTTTCCCTAGTAGGCTAGAGGAAAGACATACACTTCTTTCAAGAGCCTCCTGAGCCCACAGAGAGCACTAGACTATCTCACATTTGGAGAGGGGCAACATCTGTCCCAGTGTGACGAGCAGGTCATGGACACACGCTCATCCGTGATGACAGTGCCACTGATTCAAGGCAAAAGTCGGGAGGAAAGATAAGAACAATGTCATGACTTTTCGTGAAGTTAGATGTATTCAATTTAAAGGATGATTCTTCATTCTGAGATTCTGTCCTCACATGTTTCGCATTAAGTGTTCTTTTTTTTGTGAGATAAATGGTTGAAGTTTACTTTTACAAAAGTGGTTACTTAGCAAATGAAAAGGAAGGCAGGGCAGAGAAATAGAAAGAAATTTAAATCTTCCTGGCATTAATGACTGCTTTTCTTTTAATTTTTTTTTTTTTGCTTGTTTTGAGAGAGAGAGAGAGAGAGAGAGAGAGAGAGAGAGAGAGAGAGCATGAGCTGGGGAGGGGCAGAGAGAGAAGGAGACACAGAATCTGAAGCAGGCTCCAGGCTCTGAGCTGTCAGCACAGAGCCCGATGGGAGGCTGGAACTCACAAACCTCGAGATCGTGACCTGAGCCAAAGTTGGACACTTAACCAACTGAGCCACCCAGGTGCCCCTCAATGACTGCTTTAAAGATCAGCTCTTGTCTGAACACCACCCTATAACAATATGCGTAATAGTTTTGTAAGCCAATAACTTTCCTTATTGTTCAAACCAATCCAAGTTGCATTGTTGCTATAACCTGGTACCAGGCACAGAGGAAGGGATTTCAGCCCTTGGTTAAATTAATGAATGATCTCAGCCAAATTCTCCATGTGGCCTTTGAACACTGGGGCACAGTTCCCTCGCCTGTTTGGTTGGCAAAGCTCTCCGCTAGTTATTTCCTTCCTGCTGCCTTTTCTATGCTCTTTTCTGCCACTGGAGTTCCAACAGAATTTCCTTGATATGTAACAAACATCCAGTCACCTATTACTTGAGTAGTTTAAGTTCCAAGCATTGATCCACCTTGTCCAGAGTCATTCTAAGCTTTACCTTAGCTGCCATCAATAGGATTCTCTCCTAACCACAGGCTTGGGGGGCCACGGGATTCTCACATGATGTAGCAGAGACTGGCTGAACATAGCTATTGTGTTCTTCTCTTTTCTGGGCACACAGATTAACTGTTTCCTTGTTTCCCTTTAGTTAGGGGTGGGCGTGTAGTCAAGATCTCCTAGAAGATGGCTAGAAACCTAAGGCCTTCAAGAAGTAGATATGTTCCTCCCCTTCTGGGTCTCCCTCCGCTGGCTGGGCGCAGAAGACAGTGAGGCCCCGGGGGATAAATGAGCCACAAGATGAAAGGAGGTTGGGTCCATGAATCAGCTCATGGAAGAAGGTCACTTACCAACCTGAAACATGTGCCTTGGTTTGTGAGAAATAAATGAGCCATTGTATGTTTGGGTTCTCATTGTTCCAGCAGCCAACAGCATCCTAACTAATAAATCTGGCTTGCTCGTCATCTGTTTCTGCCCACCAGCTCGGTTTAATCCGTTCTCTCTCTCCGTTCTGCATTACCTTGGAGAAGCAGCCTCTTTTATGGCCAGGGCCTCCAGTTTTTCTTCTCTTCTCCCTAACTGTGGGCGAACACTTTCCATGCAGCCACCTCGAGTCAATCTGCACGCTTCACATAGGAATTTGTCCACAGGAAGTCCCCAACTAATCTGTCCTCTTCCTGCTCTGTGGGGCAGAGCTGAGCCTCAGAGATCAGCCAGCATGCTTCCTGAGCCTCTCTCTTTACTTATGTGTGTCCCTTCTCGAAAGCTTTAAATGACGTTAATGAGGTGCCTGGGTGGCTCAGTCAGTTAAGCATCCGACTTTGGCTCAGGTCGTGATCTTACAGTTCGTGAGTTCGAGCCCTGCATCAGACTGTCTGCTGTCAGTGTCCACTTTGGATCCTCTGTCCCCCTCTCTCTGCCCCACCCCACACTCTCTCTTTCTCTCTCTCTCAAAAATGAACATTAAAAAAAAGTACCAGAGTAGGGCCTTACAGATGCCAGTTCGTGGTCCTGAACTCAGCTGTCTGCATCAGAACTGCCTGGGAAGAATTTTGTAAAACAGAGATTCGGGGACCTCGCCCTCAGAAGTTTCAATCTGATGTTCAATCTGATCAGCATTTTTTTTTTCAACGTTTATTTATTTTTCCGACAGAGAGAGACAGAGCATGAACGGGGGAGGGGCAGAGAGAGAGGGAGACACAGAATCGGAAACAGGCTCCAGGCTCTGAGCCATCAGCCCAGAGCCCGACGCGGGGCTCGAACTCACGGACCGCGAGATCGTGACCTGGCTGAAGTCGGACGCTCAACCGACTGCGCCACCCAGGCGCCCCCTGATCAGTATTTTTAATGCGTCTCGGTGACCTTGATGCATAACCACTGTGCTAGACCATGGCGTGTCAGGGTCAGCAGCAGTGCTGGCAAATATCCACGACATAGCCTCCCGAGATGATCGGTCAGAGAAGAGGGAGGAGGAGCATGGGATTTGAAGTCCGACTTGCGCTTGAAAACAGGCTCTGCCACTAACAAGTCAGGTGACTGGTAAACTTACTTCCTGTCTCCAAACGTCCCCCAATTGTTAAGGGGGGTTAAATAATGCCACAATAAGAAAACTTAAACGAAATAGTGACTATAAAGTCCCTGGCATAAAGAGCAAAATAAATTGTAGGTATATGGGGGGGGTGGGGGGGGTGAGGGGGCGGGGCCACAAGTCGATCTGTAGAGAGATGACTGATGCTACAGCTTCCATACCTAGAAAGAACAGGATCTGGAGGAACACTGTCGTTCAGGAACACTGTCGATCCCATGAGCATAAAATACTTGGGGGCTGGTTTTGTGCCTGCTGCCACTGCTAGAAATAGCCACCAGAGAGAGCTATTTTGCCCCCGTCTGATATTTTGAATCTAACCACAGTTGGGGTTTTTCCCTCTCTCCTTCTTTAAAGCAACAGAAAGTGGAGCCAGGCCCGCTGTCTGATCCTGGAAAGCTTCCTCGTGCAGACTGGGCACAGGGTGATCTCAGCATCCCCCGAGTGCAAAACAGGCCCCATTAAGGGCAGGTGGTCCCCTCCTGCCCTTTGCCCTTCCCAGGGCCGGGCCCTCTGGCTCCTCTGCTTCTGGAGAAAGCCCTCTTCACAACACCCAGGACCTCAGACACTTCTGCCCCTGACCCATCCATTCCCACGCTCGGCCCCAGGCCCTGGCTGACTGCCGGTGTGGAGGGCTGGCTTTGAGTCCTCTGTGGCTGAATAATCCTGTACTCTCCACGGAACCTCTGAGCCTCAGTCTTTTGGCCTGCACAGCATCCGTTCACAGCATCATCACGAGGGATAACGAGATGATACATGTGAAAGGGCTTATAATCGGCAAGCGCCAAGCCAGCGTCCTGCATTAATGTCAACATCTAGCAGGAGGCCTCGAGCCGGCATCACACAAGTACCCCTCCTTCTCCGCCACCCTTCGCCCCTATTCCTTCCCCCAAGGGACGGGGAAGAAAGCTGAAGGAATTCTTCTGCTCGGTTTAATTCATTTACCCGCGTTGAAGCCCAGGATGTTTATGCGCACACCTGAAAGCCCCATGTGGTCACATCGGTCCCAACAGGTCTGGTGATTTCTTCTTTGTAAATCCACAGTGACCTGGAAGGGCGGGCGGGGGTGGCTCTTGCGACAAGAAGACCCACACGCTTAGAGAAAGGGAGCCTTCGGGTTAAGAAAGCGATCCTTCGGGCGCCTGGGTGGCGCAGTCGGTTGAGCGTCCAGCTTCAGCCAGGTCACCATCTCGCGGTCCGTGAGTTCGAGCCCCGCGTCGGGCTCTGGGCTGATGGCTCAGAGCCTGGAGCCTGTTTCCGATTCTGTGTCTCCCTCTCTCTCTGCCCCTCCCCCGTTCATGCTCTGTCTCTCTCTGTCCCAAAAATAAATTAACATTGAAAAAAAAAATTAAAAAAAAAATTGTGTTTCTATTAAAAAAAAAGAAAGTGATCCTTCAAGACCCTACTCGGAGTCTCCCAAAGAGCTTTGAGATCAAAGAGAAAACGTCACTTTGGCACTGGGCCAGTGACAAAAGACATGAACCAGAAATGTAGAGCTTTTACGTCCAGAGCTGCCCAAGCCTGGGGGGAGAAAAGAACGTTCCACTTTACTATGCCTCAGGTTCCTTGCCTGCAAAATAGACATAATAATAGCCCTTCCCAGGGCTTCACAGGGTTTTCAGGAGGGTGATACCAAATTACTGCAATAACAAAAATAATGTTTAGCACATGTCACACACCGTTTTCAGTGTTCTACGCTTAAATCCTCAGAACGACTCCATGTGAGAGGTACTATTATCCCCAATTTCTAGACAAGGTAGCTAAACATAAGGAACAATAGCTTTAAGGGTGCTTATCAATGACTGTCATGATGAATATACAGCAATTGTGTGACAGCTGCATGCAGTTCTCGTGCATATCCACCAGACTGGGGAGGCTCTCCCTCCAAAGACCAGGCAGTAGAAGAATCTGGAGGAGGCTGGGAGGCTGGGTCCCAGAGGAACCTGGGAGGCTTCCCTTCAACCGCCACTCCCCCAGCCCCCACACTGGGCCGAAGGTCCCATCCCTTAGCTAGACTTGGAATGTGGCACTCATCTGTGACATTGGCAATTCTCAGAAATGATAATGAGGGCAAAGAGGGTTTTTTAATCTTATTTTTAATTTCTAAGAGAGAGGGAGCGAGAGCACGGGCAAGGGAGGGACAATGAAAGAGGGAGACACAGAATCCGAAGCAGGCTCCGGGCTCCGAGCTGTCAGCACGGAGCCCAGCGCCGGGCTCCAACCCATGAATCTGGGAGATCGTGACTTGAGCCAAAGTCAGACACTTAACCGACTGAGCCACCCAGGGGCCCCAAGGTTTTGATTCGTTATTTGTCAGCCACTGTGCTAAGCATTTAATAGGCATTGTTGTTGTTTTTTTAACAATCTTTAGGGCTATTGATATAGCCATTTTACATTGAAGGCTTAAAACACGTAAGACTCCAGCGAGTGGTCAGCAAGCAATAGGCCAGGTGCCAGGCACCTGTTTTTGTAATTCAAGTTTTAATGGAACACAGTGGTGCCCATTCATTTCGGTATCGTTTGCGTTTGCTTTTGCGCTACGACAGCAGAACTGAGTACTTGTAATAGACACCACCTAAGGCCTGTAGGCCTAAAGTATCGCTTGGCCCTTTAAGGAAGCTTACCACTCCCAGGGCACTTGGGTGGCTCAGTCAATGACGACTCTGACTTTTGATTGAGCCCCGTGTAGGTCTCTGAGCTGACAGTAGGGAGCCTGCTGGGGATTCTCTCTCCCTCTTTCTCTGCCTCTCCCCCGCTCACACATGCATGGGACAAGCTGTGTCTCTCTTTCAAGGTAAATAAACTTAAAAAAAAAAAAAAAAAAGGTTTACCAATCCCTGCTTTGGAACCAGACCGCCTGCACTTCAGCTCTGGCTCCACCTTTTGTCAACTGTGCAACCTTGAACAAAGTTATTTCTCTTCTCTGGCCTCTGGCTTCCTCATCTATAAATCGGGGATAATAATAGAATCTGCGGCGAAGGATTGCTGTGAACCTTGCCGTTAATACACTGGTTTGCAAAGTATGACCTCACATACAATAGCACGTCACCTGGGAACCAGAAATGCAAATTCTGCCCCACTCCAGGCCTACTAAATCAGAAACTCTGGGGCCAGGGCCAGCAATCTGGGGATTCCGGAAACCCACTGAAATCTGAGAACCACCGACACTATATTGAAAGCCATTGCATGCACTAAGGGCAAAGGTCTGCTGTTATGACTACATTTCATCAATCTCTATGCGTTTTGTGGGTTTGTCTTGAAAATCAGCCTTAACGTCAAAAGTCAAGTGACTCGACTTGGACTTTTCTTTTGTATCCACCTAGTACCAAGAACACTTTCGGTGCTTATACAGTGATTGAACAGTTTCTTTCCTTCTCCCCTCCGCCCCCCTTCGGGTTTGTTTGTGCTTGTCTTTATTTTATTTATTTATTTTTATTTGTCATCAAGTTAGCGAGCATACAGTGTAGGCTTGGCTTCAGGAGTAGATTCCGGGAATTGATCCCTTACCTACAACACCCAGTGCTCATGAATGATTTCTAAAGGAGAGATTGTTTTCCTGGGATCTATGAAGCGGAAGTGGCCTGGGGTACGTGGCTGGGCCTCAACAAATCTTTGAGTCCCCTGAAGTTATGCACAAAAGTTTGCGCGTACAGCTTTGCGTTTTTCTCTGTGGATGCCCCAATATTTTCATCACATTCTCAAAGATTCCCCAGTATTTTAAATAGCACTCTTCTAGGACACAAGCAGCCATGGGGTAAGACAAAGAACCCTAAGTGCCATTGTATTGAAATGAGGTGCCCTAGGGGCGCCTGGGTGGCTCAGTCGGCTGAGCGTCAGACTTAGGCTCAGGTCAGGATCTTGAAGTCCGTGAGTTCGAGCCCCGCGTCAGGCTCAGTGCTGACAGCTCGGAGCCTGGAGCCTGTTTCGGATTCTGTGTGTCCTTCTGTCTCTGAACCTCCCCCATTCGTGCTCTGTCTCTCTCTGTCTCAAAAATAAATAAATGTTAAAAAAAATTAAAAAAAAAAAAAAGAAATGAGGTGCCCTAGAGCAATCCTTACCCATTCCATGGAGCACAGGGAGCCACAAAATAGCCTCCTGTCTTCTGTTCTTTATTTCCCCTTTTCTGCCCTTGCCCCAGTCGTCTCCGCCCTCCTCCTCCTCGATCCTCTTTCTCCTTGGAAGACTGCTTCTCTTTTTCCAGATGCTAAAGAACGTGGGGTAGACAACGCTGCATCACATCATGGAGATGGCTATTTAATTTGAGATGAGTGTTATGTTACTCATTGCTGGGGGGGGGGGGTCCCTTTGATCCACCAACATTTGCTTCTTTTATCCCCATGTAGTGCATACATTAGTGCCCTGAATGCTTCCTGGTCTTGTTGTCTTTTAGATGCCATCAGAGATTATTTATTCGGGGAGAGCAGATGGATATCTTGTTTAATGTCAAAATAATTACTATTTGGTCGGCCTCATAGTTTATTTACGCTTCCGATGTTAGTATGTTTACATCAAAAGAGCAGTGCTAAAATTATATTTTATCTGTCAAAGTAAACAGGATAGGACAAACAACGCTTTTTAACCCAAGTTTTCTATCTGAGGAGTTGGTTTATTAAAATGGTTAGGAGATAACAGAACCAACTGGGAATGGTCATTCAGGTTGAAATGCACAGCTGCGTGTTTTCTATTTGTATAAAAGCAGGAAAGAAGCAGTAAACAATGCTTTAAAGGAGGAGCAGCATCACACAGTGGTTCAGGATAGACTTTAGCTCCAGTTTCAAATCTCAGCTAATAATCCCAGAGATAATGTACCCGCTATTTCTCTTTTCAATGAATCACCGTAAGCTAGTTCATCTACCTGGAAGGGTTCCTCCAGCCACACGCCTTTATCTTTTGCATTTAGCAACTTTTATTGCTAAACTAGTTCTCTGTTTTACCGAAGAAGTACAAGGGAAGAAAGCTCTCTTGGCAGGTTGCCCCTACTAAGGCACTTGGGAAGAGCCACAGGGGATGGGGATTCTATAATCCTGGCCTCCAGTGGGACCCCTTCTGGTTATTTTGACCTTACTCTTGTGCCTTATATGAGTTCTTTATTTATCATACTGACTGCAGCCTCCTATCACAATACATACGTATTGTATTAGTACATGCTAATTCATTAATCTCATCAATTCAGATTGCTTCTAGTGGCTTTTCAGCAGTTTTGCTAGCTGTTTGATAGAATACATGTGTTCGTTTAAACTCCGGTCTGCTGTCTCAAGTTCAGGTTATATTCTCTAGTTTACTATGGCTCATACAGACTCATCTTTCTTCAAGCTGTCATTTTTTAAAACACTTCTCTACATCCTGGGAGGAATGCATTTAGAAATGGCTGTATTTGTGTGCTAGGTTGCCAGGTTTGGGGTTTGTCCCAGACCTGAGGGCTTTGAATTTCTCTCTCTGCCGTGGAAAGAATCAGGACTGGAAAAGAAGGCTGCCTGAGCCCATTATGTTCCCAGAAAGTAAGACAGCGTGGGGCTGGCTTCTTAACTTCCCCAAAGTTCCCTGGCAGGGGCCCAGGATCCCCACAAAACATATGCTCTGTCTTGCACAAATTAGATGGCATTCTTGGTCCACATGGCAGGGGACACACATTCCTACACAAATTCCTCACATGTGTCCGGCATTAAAGACCTGACAATACTAACGTCCTATTATTGCAACACCAGAAATTTTAAAAATACAACATTCAAAACTGGGCTAGGCTGGGCATGATAGTAGGCTACAATGTGTCAATCTTTACTGAAACAGCAATTTCATTAGGTCAGAATAGGAGTCTCACGGTGAGATATAATCCTGTGTGATGGAAATAAACAGATTCTTAGACCTAAAAAGGACCTTAAGAGGCCATTGAGGCCTCTTTTGATATTAAAAACCTCAGAGAGTGGGGCGCGTCCGACTTCAGCCAGGTCGCGATCTCACGGTCCGTGAGTTCGAGCCCCGCGTCGGGCTCTGGGCTGATGGCTCGGAGACTGGAGCCTGTTTCCGATTCTGTGTCTCCCTCTCTCTCTGCTCCTCCCCCGTTCATGCTCTGTCTCTCTCTGTCCCAAAAATAAATAAAACGTTGAAAAAAAAAAAAAAAAAAACCTCAGAGAACTACATCAGTTGACAAAAAAGTTGAAAAGCGTAGGATGTGGCAAAACGATATATACTGCCGGTAGGTGGATAAGGCAGTCCAAACGTGTTGGAGAACAATCTGGTAAAAATCTAGAAAACTCAAATATGTACATACCTGATGATCATCTGTTCCACTTCTAAGAGCTATATTTGGGGGGGGGGGGTGGAAATCTCACATAAATTCCCACAGAGACACGTAAAAAGATGCTCACTGCCGGTTGGTTTTAACAGCCAAATGTCGGAAACAACCTGAATCACCAATGGAGAGACAAACAAATCACGATCCATTCATGCAGTATAATACTATATAGCAGTTAAATCAACTGAGCTATGGGTATCAGCATGAATAAACGTTGGAGACCATGCTGAGTACAAAAAGTAAGTTGCTGAAGGAAGTGTATACAGTGTGATGTCAGTTGTGTCGAAGTTAAGACTCCACACGGATACACGCACACCCAAGAAAAGGATAAAGACACAGAAAGGCAGAATAGACACTTACTTCCTAAAAATGCTGTCTCTGAAGAGGCCAAGCAAATCAAAGGGAAATAAAAGGAGGTTTCAACGGCATCTGTAAAAACTTATGACTTAAAAAAATAGATCTGAAGCAAATACAGCAAATGCTCCTGGAATGGGAACACGGATGTATATTTTTTAATTATTTGTGTATTTGAAATTTTTTTAATTCCCTAAACTTTTTGCACATATGCCCTTTGTCATGGCTCTCCTAATGCAGTCAGCATGTCAGCTGGCCTTTTTCTCTCATTCCATTGCCACATAGACTCCTTTTGATACTAACTAACATCTTTCATCCTCCTATCCTGACATGGCTTGGATTTCAGAAGAAATACTTTTTTTTTTTTCCTAGTAACTTCTTTCTACCCTCAAGTCCACTCGTTTGGAGAACTGGAAGTTATTTCCAAGATAAATTAAATCATCAACGTCCAGACAGAATCACTCCTCTGCCAAGAGATCTCATCCTTCTTGGGCATTTCCACTCTCCACATGGATGCCCTGACACCTTTCCATCTAATTTCACTAGCGAATTTACAAAGGGACTGTTGGTTCCTCCCTCTAGATCATTAATAACTCTGTCAAGCATTTCCGTCTCCTGGTTCCGTCCAAGCTTGAGGAGAGAACTCCCTGTCATTACAGACATTAAAGTTGCCAAAACAGTCGTGGAGGACTGTCCCCTCGTTCACCCTCCTGTGTGTTTTCTCAAGGTAAAAATGAAAATGTAAAGAATATATTGCATGATGAAAGGCAACTTGTTATCCTGGCTTACCCCAACCATGCCCTCACATCTTCTCTGCAGTCAACCCCGACTTCGAGAAACTTACCTCTAATTCAGAGCATCAGGTCAAGGTTAGCTGGATAGAAACACCAACATTCAAATTTTCTGTATAAAACCTTCAAACAGACTAAATGAGAGAGAAAGGAAATAGATACATTGGTACAAGTCTTCTAAATAGATAGAAATGAGGAAATTTAGTGCTTGGGATGTTTACAAGCCCCCATCATCGTCTATCCTCTACTCTCTCCAAGAAGAAATAATGACAATGTTGAAAATTGTAGGTGGGGGAAATCTGGACTATACTGAATAATCTTAAAGATAAAAGCATAGGTCACTTAAAAGGGGGTAAGGTCAAAATTTTGGAAGTAGGAAAAAGAAACCTGTTTCTGTTATGTGCCTCCATAATTTTATAAGCATGCTCTCATTCATGATAAATTATTATTATTGTGGAACAGATGGATGAATCTCAATCATTATACTATAATGGAAGATTAAACATTTTCTTAACTTCTATTCATCAAATTAAGTCTTTATACTCACAACAAAGGACAATGCATCAATGTTATCATTAGGGCTTTTTTAATATAACTTTAGCATGAAGCATAATGAGACATGATTAATGTACTGACAGAAGTCAATACTAAACAACACACATTAGTCTAGATTAGAATCGCTATTTCCGTTCTCTTGTTTTGTGGCTTCTCAGTCCTCTGTGAATTTGGTCAAAGAGAAACAACCATCAGAATCATTTGATCCTTTTTCCTAGGTGTTCCTTTTCAGCCACATCTTTGCTTGTGAAATGTTACCTACTCCCTAAAGCTGGGGGGTGGGAGTGGGGTCTGGAGAGGGAAAGGGAGACAGTCTTTGTTTAGCCCCCAATGAGACAGGTTTCTCATCTGGCTGAGTTCTGTGTCACACTTAACAGACTGGAAGGTCTGAGAGGGATAGAGAGAAATCTCAGGACCTATAGTTCTTCTGGTCTACCACACCCCAACATGCAAGACTGCCCAAACCACTCCAGATCCAAAAACATACCTCGTCTTTACAACATTGTAGAAGACAGTTTCACAGTCTCCCACAAGAATGTATTTCAGCACTTTCCATTGTATCAAGCACTCACTTGTAGAGATACACTTCAAGAACCGACAGCAGCAGAACACTACGTAGTGAGGCAAAGAGCACTGAACGTGGAATCACAGGACCCAAAGTCAAACCCCTGATCTTCCACATTACGGACAGGAGGACCTCCCACGTGCTCTTTAGTCTTTTTTTTTTTTTTTCCTCTTACTGGTAACATCTGTCGCCTCCTCTGACCAAATGCACATTAAACATCTTGCATGTAACACCTCAGTTTATGCATTAGGAAACTTCTCATTATGTAGGTCTTATTATCCCCTTTTATACCGAGTGTTGTTACCCTTGTTAATTTATAAAGAATCGGAATGCAATAAAATGGGAAGACTCCAAGAAAAAATTGCAAGACTAGTTAACCAGGTTCACGATAGTTCAATAAAATATCAATAATTAAATATTTGATAACACAATAAACAGCATCAACTATCAATTGGTGTATATCAGCATGCTACTTACTAAGCATGGTGATCCCCAGTTGGGATATGCGCTGTAATTTTTAAGATGAAAATAAATTTCCATAGCAAAGTGTCCCATCAACCCAACACAATTTTGGAGGTAATTTTTTCGCTCGATATAGCATAACAAAGCAGGGCGCTAAGTTTGAGGGAGAAAAACAATGCTCCAAAGAGGCTGTATAAAGTAGAAAAGCAGCAAGACCAAGTCATGACCCTATGTTTATTTCACCTTCCGGAGAGAACCTTGTCCCACACAACAAGACCTATCCCAGCCTTTCAAGAACTGATGTAAGAAAGTTAGCGGGATGTTTTTGTTTCGATGCATGCAACACGGGAATAATTGCTCCGACCTCTGACACCCAAGTAACCCTCATATATATGAAGCTTTTTTGGTAATGATCCAGAAGCCATGTCAGAGCTTGGGGCACCCTGAATCATCATTTCCCACATTAGTTATCACTGAACAGAACTGTAACTTCAGAAACTATGCAAAGAGAGGCAGGAGGCTGGTACCAGACCAAGCGTTTGTCATTTATCTCTATCTCGTTAATATATACAGTACATTCATGGGCATGTGTACACAAACACACAGTTTGGATTCCAGATAAAGGACTTACGATATCTAATCTAATTCTAAATCTTTATTTAGGGGCGCCTGGGTGGCTCAGTTGGTTAAGCGGCTGACTCTTGGTTTCGGCTCAGGTTATGATCTTATAGGCACAGGATTGAGCCCCACATCAGGCTCTGCACTGACAGTGCAGAGCCTGCTTGGGATTCTCTCTCTCCCCGCCTCTCTCTCTGCCCCTCCCCTACTCATGTGCACTCCCTCTCTCTCCTTCTCTCTCTCTCTAATAAACTTTAAAAAAATAAATCTAAATCCTTATTTAAATCCCATTGCCTTTTACCTTTATACTTGAAAGAAGAGATGAAAACTTGGGGGCATAGGTAAGATGCTACTGTGAAAATAACATAGCCAGGTTCTGGAAAAAAGCAGGAATGGAAGCAAGCCCTGACAGACGTGGGGGTTATCGCATATAACACATAGTTTAGTGCGGAAGCCAGAGAGCAGATTTGTTGTTGTCAAAGGATAGAAGGTGTTAACTGAATGAATCTGATCACAAAACGGTATGTTTAATGTGATCTTCTTCTGTTAAAAACACATGCAGATAGGGGCACCTGAGTGGCTCCTTCGGTTAATCACCTGACTCTTGATCTCAGCTCAGGTCATAATCTCTCTGTTTGTGGGGTTTGAGCCCTGCATCAGGCTCCACACTGAGCATGGAACCTGATCGGGATTCTCTCACTCCTCTCTCTCTCTCTGCCCCTCGCCAACTCTCACACGTGTGCGCGCACTCTCTCTCTCTCTCAAAATAAATAAATTTTAAAAATACATTAGGGGCGCCTGGGTGGCGCAGTCGGTTAAGCGTCCGACTTCAGCCAGGTCACGATCTCGCGGTCCGGGAGTTCGAGCCCCGCATGGGGCTCGGGGCTGATGGCTCAGAGCCTGGAGTCTGTTTCCGATTCTGTGTCTCCCTCTCTCTCTGCCCCTCCCCCGTTCATGCTCTGTCTCTCTCTGTCCCAAAAATAAATAAACGTTGAAAAAAAAATTTTTTTTAAATACATTAAATTAAAAAAACATGTGCTTATACACATCCACCCGGAAGTACATTTGATCAAGGTGGAAACAGGGGTAACCCCTGGGTAGTAAGAACACGCTTCTGTTTTCTTATTTTGATCTATATTTTCTAATTTTCTTCAATGTTCAAGCACCGATTTTATTGTAATTAAATATTATGCTAAGGCAATTATTTACTTGAAATGGATTACCTTCTCCACACGTTTTATAGTCTTAGTTCCCAGCTTCCCCCCTTTGTCTTTTCACCACGGCCTCAGCCACAGAGTAAGACTAGCATTTTCCCTTCAGTTTGGCTGTTGAAAGGGATCATTCCTGAAGACTGTGCTGGGGGCTGTGATTGTTCCTGTGATTGTGTCTTTCCTGCCCCCCCAACATACACACACACACACGCACGCACGCACATGCTTCTAACTCATACCTGAGATTGATGTTAAGTTTCACTAGTTATTAGCTCTACAGCCCAGACAAGGGAATGAACTTCTCTCAGCATCAAATTCTTCAACTATGAAACATAGCTGATGACACTTACCTTAAGGTGTGTTGCATCAATTAAGTGAGGAAGTACATGTAAAAACATGGCCGACACTTGTAAATGGTTGAGCCCCCAATACTATATTGTTTATATAATTTCATTTTTAGCAGACACTTTTCTGCTATATTATTTGGGCACTTTACTGTGGCAGTTATGTGAAGAAATTATTGCCTGGGGCTGCTGACAGATTGAACCGTGAATCTCTAGGACTATAGGAGCTGAAGCCTAAATATGATTTCTCACCTACAAAAACCACTGAAGCAGTTAGAGAAAAGGAAACTGCAGTTATCCACTTTCTTATTGTCAGGAAACAGAAAATTGTTGCCTGATAATCTGACAAGAATGGAGATAGCAAAGGAGATGAGAATAAAATGCTATTATCTCAGTTCACAACTGGAGAGAGAAATGCAGAAAGGTCCCAGCATTACCTTCACCTATTAGAGATATTAGAAGGGTTGATTGGAGAGCTCATCCTAATCTGATGTCAAGAATCTATTGCTGTAATCAGCTGTCCCAAGCCTTTTCTGTCCACCTCCAAAAGTGTCCACCAATATCTCTGATAGGCTTGCCAAGAATATGGCTTGCGTAGGAAAATAAGCAGCCAACTTTCTGGCTACTGGCCAAACGAAAGACTTGAGAACAGAGTTAAGTCTAAATGGATTTTTTTAGTGGAAGACTCTAGCATATGCAATGTAAATCACATCTTTAGTCTCTTCTATGAAACCAGTAAAATTTTCATTGTTCACACATGCTTTGGAGAACATGGATCCTTTCTGATCAGTTTAAGGAAATGCCGATTCCTGCCTCAAGTTGTCATGGGGCCATTATGGAGACTGCCCTCGGGGCCAGCCAGCATAGAGCTCATTGTGCTCTGGGTAAGTTTGAGATCCTGTTTAGTGCCTCAGTCAAACCCACCTTGGCAAATCCATACTGGTAGCAATGCCACGTGAAGGCTTTCATCACATGACTTTCATCATCGATTTAAGTCAGCAAGGTAACATGTTCAGTGACGCTACATAGAAACTGTCTAACTCCACCACTCATCTAGTCCAATGTGCCCCCAGACCACACTCCTCGAGCCTAAGACCTCCTGGTTCCATTCTTGTCCTTCTGCAGCTCATCCCTCATTACCTCCAGAACATACCAACCCTGAGGGGCCCTGTGAGCCTATTATTAAATAATACTGCCTAATCATTTGGAAATTAATTCCCCCCCACACCTTTTTTTTTTTAATTTCAAGACTAAATATCACTTACTGCTCCAAACGATGCTTCTTGGGTTTCAACACACCTCCATCTCTTTTCACATAAATGCTAAGAGTTCACATCATTCTTCAGAACCGAATTAAGTTCCACAAATGGACTGAGCTCGTATGAGGGTCAGGATTTGGTGCAACAAACAGAGACTGTCCTAAGTTTCTCAAGGAGATTGAATAAAGGGAACTGGGTTGTTTCAAACACTGGAAAGGTTCAAGAGGGAAAAGTCAGGAGGCCTCCGCTAGGCTGGGTCACGAGCTCCCGAGACCGTCAACACGACACAATGGTGTTTCGGCTCCTGGGGCTGCCATGGTCCCAAGTCCTCCTCCCAGGAAGCTAACATCCCCACAGCGGAACATGGAGTCTAATAACTGCCTACGCTTGGCACTCGCAGAGCTCGCGTCTTCCACTGCAGGGAGATAGCTGCCACCTAACGTCTGCCTTCCGAATTGCATCTAAGTCCCCTTGGAAGGCTGCACTTAATTCACACGCAGATTCCCAGCTGCAATGCAACCGAAGGAATATAGCTTTTAGCTCCAGCTTCTTCAAGTAGAAGGGGGATAGCTAGTGGAGACCATGGCTTTCAATAAGATACAATGCAACAAACTGCACTGTCACTCAGTAAGAAATTTGATATAGGGAATTAGATTCTTTCTTCTTTTTTTTTTTAATGTTTCTTTATTTTTGAGAGAGAGCGGGAGGGAGGGAGAGAGAATCCCAAGCGGGCTCTGCACTGTCAGCACAGAACCCAACGTGGGGCTCAAACCCACAAACTGCGAGATCATGACCGGAGCCGAAACCAAGAGTCAGACACTCAACCGACTGAGCCACCCAGGTGCCCCTAGATGCTTTCAAACAGTGAAGTATAAAGTATATTTCATTCCGCCAATATAAAATAGTAATGATTCCTAGAGCTAAGTTATGGATAGAGGGGGAGGCATTCTATTCTGTACTTCCACATGTGTTTGCAGGTTGTTTTTCTTCTTTGCACGTGTGTACCTGTGAGTCCCCATTTGCCATCCATTCAGATCCACTTTCTCCTCTTCTCTCAGTGACTCTGCTTCAGGGAGCTGGCTTCTCTAGACGACATCACTTGGCCTCCCTTTCTGGTCATCGTCTAGTCGAACTTGACCGCCTGGCGTCTCCTGCAAGAGGCCAGAGGGTATAAGAAGAGGGAGCCCAGGTGTTTCTTCTTTCTCTCCCTTCCTCATCTGAGTGGATCACTTATTTGACAGTGGCCGTGCCCTCTACTATTACAGCTGCTGCCCAGTGGTCCCTCTATTGAGGCTCTGACTTTTCATGGGCTCTCAGAACCCTGTGCCCTCCCTGTAATAATGGGGGACAATGGCTTCCTGCTGTCGCTAATGTCTGGTGCCTCAACATCCTCTGTTGCTTCCCTTATCCCTATTCCCATATCTGCAATTCTCCCTTTCATTAAAAACCACTTGAACCCATCTAACTGGAGCTCTGCTTCCCTCAAGACCATCCTCTCATCTCAGAGGCAGCTCGCCACCCCCTCCAACAGGGCCCACACATCCTCCCACTCTTCACTTTTCCCTCCCCTGCCTACACCCACACTACCGAGCCTTTGTGCCTCCTGCCCAGGATCTTGCATTATGTAACATAATTTATGAATTTATTGGTAGCGTGAAAGTTTCTCCAAGATAAGCTTTCTCAATTTTAAGAGGAGGCATATGCTATACTACAGAAATATCAATATTATGGTAAACACTTTAGGCAAAAGTTGGGAACATGCTTGGAGGAGATTGGTCTATAGAGCCCAGAACCTATAAAGAGGAATGCCTGTATGTTCAGAAGCCCGTTCCTAAGTAAATGATAAAATTTGATTTGAAATTTGGAAAACAGAGAGCACGCCCCTTAAGGACAGAGATTTTGTCTTGTTCTCAGTTCTTTCTCCAGCATCTGCCACAGCATATGACACATGGTAAAAATTGCATACATGTTTAGGTGAAGGAATCAAAGAGTAAACATGGCAGGAAGCTAGTTGATCCTTTGTGTCTCAGCTATCCCAACACCTCCACACCTGTGATTTTCTGGGGCACCATTTATTCATTATCCATCAACACAAAACCCACATTTGGCCCTTAGAATTCTCACTGTGCTCTTGGATGAGTCTTAGCGCCCTCACTGGGTCTTAGCGCCCTCATTGGCAGGAAGGCCAGAGTCAGAGACTGTCAACATTTACGACTAAAACAAAATTAAAAATGCTTTTACCACATTTTTTTATTTGGTGGGTGCTCTTGCTTTGTTTGATTTTATCTGGTTGATTGCTTCGGTAAACTACGGGTTTGTTTTTTGGCATGAATATGGCATTTTGAGATAGCATATGTTCCTAAGATAATGTCCCACTTGTGTTGACATTAACCACTTTATAGGAATTGCCTGAGGCACCCTGACCATGCACAAGTTTATCTTTCAGAAAAGTTTACCTTTGTGTAAGAGCTCGCGAGGGAAGGCCAGCCTAAATTAGAAGCCATTTTTTTTAAGTGGGGGACAAAACGCCTCACTGACAAAAATATGCTAACCAACATCATGGTCCAGAATAGCAATTATCCAAAACTGAGAAGCAAAGTACATTCCATAGCCATAAACAACTGCCAATACAGAGCAAAAATCGAAAGCCTAAGCTTTTCAAATAAATTGCAGTTTCTGAAAAGATAAACCAAATTGGGGAAACTATTAAAACCTAGATTAGAGTATTTCTCTTCTACCATCAACTTTGTCAGAAATAATACAAATCCTTAAGCATCTGTAACTAGAGGTAAACAATCCATTCTCAAACAGAAGAAATAATGACATGCAAACCAATGCTATTAAAGACTAGATTAAGAAAGTCCTAGCTCAAAACTATAGACATAGTGGGGCGCCTGGGTGGCGCAGTCGGTTAAGCGTCCGACTTCAGCCAGGTCACGATCTCGCGGTCCGTGAGTTGGAGCCCCGCGTCGGGCTCTGGGCTGATGGCTCAGAGCCTGGAGCCTGTTTCCGATTCTGTGTCTCCCTCTCTCTCTGCCCCTCCCCCATTCATGCTCTGTCTCTCTGTCCCAAAAATAAATAAACGTTGAAAAAAAAAATTTTAAAAACTATAGACATAGTAAAACTAAAAGAATAAAGGCCATATCTCCATAATTACTCTCTATCTAAACCAGAAATAATTTGTGACTCCAAGCTAGTCTAATGTATTGCATGTGAATAATTACGGCTTCATCTGAACTTTTCAAATAGTGCCCATTATTTTGGGCAACAGACACTAACCTCAGCCAAGCAGAGTTCTTACCTTCCTAATTTAGAGATTTACCTCAGAAGTTATTGCTGAATTGTGGGCAAAATTAACTTGAGAATAGGAATGTAAGTGGTATGAGAATTCCTTTTGAGGAGGGTGCCATCTTTGTTGGGAAAGTTTCTACTTTGGGTAGGAGGTGGAAACAGTAACGCTTACCAACTCTGCTATGGTTTCTTTATATTTCCTAACCCCTTAAAGTGGGTAGAACCACATGGGGCACCTTCTGGCCAGTGGATTTTGAAAAGGACATCACGTGTTGCTTTGAAGTAGAAGCATACAGGAGGACTTGAATGCGTTGAAATGGCAGAGCCTCTGTCAGCCTGAGTCCCTGAGTGGCTCTATGGAATAGAGCTCCTCGATGACTCATGTTGGACGTCTACCAAGAATGAGGGGGAAAAAGTTGTGGTGGAAGCCTGTAAGCTTTTAGAGTTAATATGTTATGTCACCTATCCTGACTAATACAGATCAGAAGATCAGATCTTGAAAAACCTAGGTGTTCCCGAAACTGATCGGCATGAAGAATTTTGTCCTTGTTCTAAGAAAGAAAAAGATAGAGAGTAATATAGGCAGGAAATGAAGAAAGGCTGTGAGTTATACAATGAAATCTCTACCCGTAACTGCCAAATCTTGAGTAAATGCTACAAA
The DNA here is from genome assembly GCF_014898765.1 of Herpailurus yagouaroundi. Lineage (NCBI taxonomy): Eukaryota > Metazoa > Chordata > Mammalia > Carnivora > Felidae > Herpailurus > Herpailurus yagouaroundi. The sequence goes on along the minus strand of NW_024412395.1, from coordinate 56,123,288 downwards.
AAACTCACAAAATACTTGTTATGGATGGATTATCAGTAAGGCAACTCATCTTTGCACAAGACTGGGGCAGTAATAGAACAGAAGCAATGTACTTACTCTCAGAAGCAGGAAGACAACATCACTAGACAGTCTTAAGAAATTTTCATCTCATGAATAGGGGGATTGAGGCCCTCCTGTGTCAAACTGAAGGGTCAAGGAAGCTTAAGCTCTCTTCTTTGTTCAGACTATTGGACTACTTACTACAGTCATAGGAAAAGGTTTTTTACTCTTAAAAAAAAAAAAACTTACTTTCTCTAGATTAATAAAATCCAGGCAGTCTAGTTAGATGATCATAGAATCTCAGAACCTCAAGTTCGGAAAGAATATTAAAGGTCAGCTGCTTTGACCATTCCTATTCTCTCTTTCTCGGGTAATCCCACCAGGTGGCTTCTGATATCTGCTCGAACATCTCCGACGGCAGAGAATTCAGTCTCTTCTAAAGCAACCCACTCCACCTCTGCATTGCTTTGACAGGCTCTAAGTTCTCCCTTACACTGAGCTAAAGTCTCTCTCCCTGTAACTTTTACTCAGTGGCCCAAGTTCTACCTCTTGAGGTATACAAAACAAGTACGATGCCTCTTTCATAAAAGAGGTCTTCAAAGGCTTAAAGGCAACAACAATCATGGCCTCCTCCTCCAAAAGTTATTTTTGGAAAAGCATTACCCATAGTCCCTTCACCAAGCCTGGATGAGGTCTGTCCCTTTTCTTCTACTAATTACTCTGCCCTTCAGAAGTGGGTTAGATGGCAGGAAGGGGGAATAAAAGGAAATACAGATCATGTTAATATCATGTTAATATCAACTGAAGACCTAATTAAGCAAGGTTTCTTGTCTGCTCATTACCTCCTCATGAATCTCAGCTCAAGAGACCCATTAAATGGGTGAGAACTAGAGTTGCCTTTTGAGTAAATCAAGTAAGAACTGCCCCTCCTGGTATCATTTGAGGCTACTCCAGAGCCTTCTGCCTCAAAATCCTAAAGTCAACACAAAGCTTTTGGCCATAACTTCTTCTTTGGATAACTGGGGTTTCCCTGATTCACCACCATAACAACAATTATGAAGCATTTCTCTGGCTGCAGCCCACTCACCAAGATAAGACTGCCCATTCTCATTTGCTAGTGACACTCCAAAGATTCAAAGTCAAAGTTGATATGGCTGACACGGTACATCCGGATGGCCCGGAAATGAAGAAACGTTTCTCCTTTATACCTTTCTGACCTCGCTTATAACATGAGTCCCCAATACAGAATGCTCCATATGTCTTACTGAGTTTTCAAATGACTCTTTCAGATTTTATTTTTACCCCATAATTTCTATCACTCAGACAGAGCTCAATGATCCTAAGAGACAGACTACTTGCTAACCCTTCCCCTCCAGTCTGTGGGCATGTCTTTGTCCACGTTTGGGCTCCTCCTCCGTCTCATGCAAAGCAACCCTTAAAGATTAACCCACCAGATCCTCTAGAGATGCCCACACAAGTCTGAATTCTGGAGTAAATACAGCTTAGGTTCAAGTTGAGAGCCAGGACTGCATATTTCTGGTTCCTAAAGGTTTTAAAGAAGATGAAATGCATTTAGCATACTAGGGCAAAAGGATTCACAAAATAGGCGTGTTTCGGTGACAAAGCACTTGCTCCACATAGCCTAAGGGTAAATGCCAATGCATATTTAAAATGGAGTGGGGGGAGTAGAAATAAATTGGAACATCCCCAATGTCAACCTTTGGTTTCATGTCCTAGCTCTTACCAGCTGAGTAACCTTCCGTAGGTTATTTAATTTCTTTGAGATTTCAGTTTTCTCATCCTAAAATACATATAGTATAAATCCCATTCGCATCAGCCCCAACCCCTTTATTTAAGAATTACATGAGGGGCACCTGGGTGGCCTTGATTTCAGCTCAGAGCATGATCTGGCGGTTCGTGGGACTGAGCTCCATGTCGGGCTCTGCACTAATGGTGGGAAGCTTGCTTGGGATTCTTTCTCTTCCTCTCTCTCTGCCCTTTCCCTGCTGTCTCTGAAAACAAATGAATGAACTGTAAAAAAAAGAATTACAGGGGCACCTGGGTGGCTCAGTAGGTTAAGTATCTGACTTCAGTGCCGGTCATGATCTCACGGTTCATGAATTTGATTGAGCCCCGGATGGGGCTGTCTACTGTCAGCACAGAGCCCTCTTTGGATCCTCTGTCCCCCTCTCTCTCTGCTCTGGCCCCGCTCACACACGTGCTCACCCTCTCTCTCTCAAACATAAAATAAAACGTTAAAAAAATAAAATATTATTTTTAAAAAGTAAATAAAAAATAAATTAAAAACAGAATTGAGATAATATTTGTAACTAGTACAGTGCCTGATATAAAGTAAGGAACCGATGAATGTTCGTTCTTCTCCTTCCCCCACCTGCTCAGCTTCTCTCCTTGTCCTTATCCAAGAAATATAAAGACATGTGGATTAGCCAGAGAGGCTGAACCCACAACTTCAGGTGCAGCAGAGAAAGTAGCCCCCCTCCCCTGGGACAACAAGGTACGGAGCAAGTGTTCTCCTGCAGGCTGCTGGAGAGTACGAGCTTCAGAATGAAATGTAAGGCCACCAGGCTCCATGAGGAACTACAACCACAAACCATAGGTCAGCGATCACAAGTGCTTGGTAGGGAGGGGAGTTGGTGGGGTTTTTTTACCCAGATGGAAAGAAACATTAACAAAACTTCCCCTCCCCCCAAAAAAATTCAGTTTCTATCTGCGCACGTAGTACACCTACTTGCCTTTTTACCTAAAGAAAGCCAGTATCTTTTACAAAGTGTTAACAAAATAGTAAGAGTATTCAATAGACGGAGGAACATGCAGCATCTTAGCATGGCATTATACAAAACAATGCGAGCTTAAATAAGAAGCACTTTATCTAAGAAGCCAGCATACAATTATCCAACATGAATAGCACGGAAAAAAAACATTTTAATGCCATACCTTCCTGACTTGCCATTTTCCCCAGGGCACCTCAAAAAAAAAGGAAGAAATTGTTTTAAATACATAAAGCCAGAAGCTTCCCCCACCCCCTCTGCTCCCAAGTCTCTAGCGAGGGAACAGCAAGGCATTAACTCAGAGGGAAGGCTGCCACCTACTGGGCCATCGCTAACATCCCTCAACATTTTCTGTGGGCTTTTCAAGGTCTCCCCGCCTAAAATCCTGATTTGGCCCGAAGCCGCTTAGTTAGTGACAGTGACAAAATCATAACCCAAGACACTACTGCACAGAAACTTAAAAGCGACAACATGAATTAATCATAGGACAACCTCTTGCGAACTTCACAGCAACATTTTTGCTTTAAGCATCAGAGAGCTTGCGTTTTCAAAGAGGAGGGGAAAAAAAACCCCTTTCTCTCTAAATTTCTGTTGTTGTTTTCTAAGGACAGAGTGCTTTAATAGTCGGTAAGTGCTGCTAATTGCTCCCTGGACAGCCCTAATCTGGCCATTTCCTCCCTGCCTTTTACTCCATAAATCCTTCAGAAGACTAATATATTGGTTCAGTATCCTCAAAAGAACCCCCTTTGATTGGATTGGTTTACGTGTTTACAAATAGTTTCTCTATCCCCACCATTTGAAAGAGCCCATTGTTAGAAAATCTTTTATTATTGATGCTCTGAACAACTCCAGGCTTATCGTGTATCCCTAAGATCAACCACCAAACACTTCTTTTTCTTTCTTCCTCTTTCTTTCTCTCTCTCTCTCGTTTTTTGTTTTTGTTTTCATTTTAAGAACACACCACCTTGTACTCAAAACAAGCAGAAAATAAGAGTTTTCTGCCTCTAACCGTTCTAGACCTTAGGACAAATCACTGTGCCTCCAAGTCTCCATTCACAACGTGGGAAAAAGAAACCTGCTTTAATAATAATAATGGTTACATTTAATAGGTGCACAGCTCACAGCTCTGTCATGATGGAGACCTTCTCCTAGTCTTTGAACCCCGCCCATGAGGTAAGAATCATCACCCTAAAGAAGAGAGTGATTACCAAGGCCAACCATGTAGTAAGTGGAGGAGACAGAATTCACACTCAGAACTTGCAGTCCGTGGGGACTATTCCTGCTCTCTCCTGCTACTGCTCTTGAGCAAAAGAGGGACTCAGGTAACTGAATGCACTCGATGAGGATAAAACTGTATGCAAATTCACGTTCCAGAAAGAACAAAGGCTATCCTTTGAACTGAGAATTTGGAAAAACTGGCCCCAAACAAATACTTAGTACTCTAAGATGTAGAAATATTTGCCTATGCGACCAGGCAAACAGGATGGATGGATGCACGGATGGATGGATGGATGGACGGACAGACAGGTAGATATATGGACAGATTGATTAGAAAGAGCTCCTCTGGGGGTGCCTGGGTGGCCCAGTCGGTTAAGCATCCAACTTTGGCTCAGGTCATGATCTCATGGTTTGTGAGTTCAAGCCCCGCATCAGGCTCTGTGCTGACAGCTCAGAACCTGGATCCTGCTTCGGATTCTGTGTCTCCCTCTCTCTCTCCACCCCTCCCCCACTTGCACTGTCTCTCTCTCTCTCTCTCTCTCTCTCTCTCTCAAAGATAAATAGAAATTAAACACACACACACACACACACACACACACACACACACACACAGAAAGAGCTCTTCTGTTTATGACTTCTGTTGCAGAAAGTTGCCAGTTATTCAAAAGGGACATTATCCTGGTTCTTTTTCATTTCAGCCTTTTACCCCTGCATGTTTGCAGATTGCTTAATTACTTCATTGGGCTTTGGAACTCATACATTACAGATACATGATCATCCAAGTCATTACCTGCATATTTTCCCATTAAGAATAATTATAGCTCTTACCACCACTGCCCATGTACTTACGTCCTGCAGGCCTGGGCACACTGAAGTAATCATCTTTTGAAAATGATCTTGATGGGCGAGTGTTGCGTGCACAATCGGTAATGAGCAAGACGAGGTGGGAAGATTTCCATCTCCTCCATTATTGAGTGGTTCAAAAGTCACATTCTTGTTATTTCATCACAGTGCCATGCAGGACGCTGAGGTGGTTTATGTTCTCCAGAAAAGTGAGTTCGCGCTGAATGCGGAGACAAGACCCAGGGGATGCGGGATTGTATCTCCCTCTCTATGGATTATCCTTCTGAGCACGGGCACATCACCCATTTCCTGGCTCAATTTCATTGTCTACAAAATGGGATTTATAAGATGCTTTAAAAACCTCCGATCATCAAATCTGAGATGGGACAGTCTTATAGATGGCAGCATAGCTTTTTATACTGATTAAGAGCCCAAGTTCTGGAATGATGGCTCTTCTACTTTATCAACTCTGTAACCTTGGGCATGTTACTTAACCTCTTGGAGCCTCAGTTTCCACATCTGTAAAGAGGAGATAGTAATAGTCCATGCCCCTTAGAGATTCAGCGCGATCCCACTTGTAAAGCACTTCTCCCAGTTCAAGATACAGGTGAAAGTCCAGGGAATGTTGGCTATGACTATTATCATCAGATCTAAACTGGAAGAGTCTGGGGACTGTTCAACATACCTCAGGCAACACATCTAAATTAAAAACAATAATTGCCTGCCAGATAAGAGTCCGAAGACATTGTGAAGGGGTCACATGTTATTTTAATCAGTAGATCATGAAGGCGTTCAATTTCAAAGGTAGGAGACAGACAAGCTAGCAGATGTTCGAAAAAATGTTAGATTATAGCCAAGAAAAAACTGTTTCAATGACTGGTTGGTAAATACTCTATAACCGGTTTCTTCAAGAGTTAATTATTCTTAAGTTTTTAAAAAATCTTTTTGTTTTATTTTCAATACAGCTAAAAAGCATCCCCTGTTAAGTTTCTTAGATTTTACATAAGCACTGAAAAGCCTCCATTAAATTGCCTATTACCACCTAGAAAAGGTTAATATTTTTGTAAATCATTCCACTAGCCCTCACCCATGGTCTGTCTTACACTCCCCATTTGCAATAAATAACGTTGCTCTGTATACAACCTTCCCTACATATTGTTCTTTGTACTTAGCTGTGTATTAGAAGCAACTTTTTATGCCACTTAATATTCTTTTCATTTTCTTAGTGGCGAGCTGACTCTCTATTCAGTTAACGCAATTTATTTCACCGAGTGTCGTGGCCGGCTGGTTATTTTGGTTTGTCCCCAGCTGTCTGTCAGGAGCAACTATGTAGCCTAAGCCTTCGGATACATTTCTAGAGGTGGGCTGGCTAGACCAGTGAAAATGTACTTTTTTAAAACAGCAAGCATTGTTTGTCAAACTCTCATATTTCTACCTTGATTTGGACACATAGATACACCATCTTTTTGAAGTGTGAACACGGTTCCCCACCACAAACGATGCAGTGGAGTTTCCCACCGCTGGGTAAACTGCAGAGGTCAGCAGCTTACCCGTCGTGCCGTGGGTAAGCCTCACCCTGGGAACACCACCTTCGTGATGACGGTATCTCCCCTGCCGGGGAAATATGCCACGTCCTCATCTCAGCTAGAATTTGGTGCCCCCACTGGAAAAAAAAAAAATGTGTGTGTTTCTTCTGGGACAGACTGTCTCTGAAGCGGGACCTGCTGGCACTAGTCGGTGGTGCTGTAAGAAGCAAATGGCCAAGGGTTCTGAGCACGGTGTCTACCTGGGTCCCGGTGGACTAAACATGTCACATTTATAACCTTCTTAGCCGTGCTTCCCATGAGCGGGGGACAGCATAAACTTGAGTGTCCCGGCCAATATGCCCAACTGAATATGACTGTCGAAGTGTCTGGGGCTCTTGGTTTTCCAGGACACGTTTGTGTCACTGATGTGAGCCGGCTGTTGTTTAAAACTGTCTGTTCAGGAACTTCAACCCCTTTTTTTAAAGGGATTTGAAATAGAAGCTTCTATGTGCACAGCATTTCCCCGGGAGGAGGCGCAAGCAACTGGGGACAAGGTTTGCCTCTGGCCAGGGAGAGGGAAGGGATTGCAACTGGGCAAGAGACATCCTTCACACTGGATCCTTCGCACGGTTTTGCTTTCTTACCGGGTGCGCGTACACAAAAGGGAAATCTTTCAGCCAGAAAGACGAAGCCCAAAAGAGACAACCATGCATGTAGATGTTTCGCGTTGTCAGCTACCGGATTAGGAAAACATAAGCAAAACAAGGTACTTGAATCATTTCACAAAAAGGGTATATATAGTTGTTTATTTAAGAATGCAAGGTCTGGAGCCAGACTGCCTGGGTCCATAACACAGCTCTGTCGCTTACTAGCTCTGTGATCTTAGACAATTACCAACCCCCGCCCCCGCCCCCGTACGTCAGTGTCCTCCTCCATAAAATGGGGTAATTGTACTCCCTACTTCACAGTTACTTGCATTCAGTGAGTAAAAACACAAAAGCCCCCAGAACAGTAACTAGCACACAGCATGTGATCACTGTAGATTAGCTATCATTATTGCTACGGTTGTCGCTATCATTCTTCATTCAAATTTTGCAATGTTATCATTACAACAGCAAAGAGCCCTCCCTACGATTTGTAGGTTTTCAAAAGCAAAGGGCAATTTTACTGCAAGTGTCTAACCGATCTGAAGTTATTTCCAACTATGCAAACAGTCGATGGGAGAGGGAGAGGGGTGCCAAACTTCCCTTTAGTTCGTAGTGGTTCCAGATTTGAGAGCGGGCGCCCACAAGTCTTTGCAAGAGTAGGTGACCCAAATCATCTGGGGAGTTCGGTTTTTGTTTTCTTTGTGCGTCAACGCGATCTTGTTTCTCTCTTCTCTTGAGCATGGGTGGGGTGCAGGGGGGGGAAGAGACGGTGGTTGAACAAACGGCAGAAACTCGAGTTTCAGTACCCATTTAACGCGATTGCCCCTTAACTGTGTAGGCGCAAACATTTTTACATTTTAATTCCAGTATAATTAAGAGACAGGGTTATATTAGTTTCAGGTGTACAACAGAGCGATTCAACCATTCTACGCGTTGCTCAGTGCTCATCACGATAAGTGTGCTCTTCGGGAAGCACATGTTTTGAAATCAGTATTTGCCTAAGGAAACCATTCACGAGATAGGAAGGTGTTAAAGCTTCCTGAAAACATTCTAATCCCACCTACTGTGCATAATGTGCTCAGTCATTGGAAATGTATTGCTGGCAAAGCAGATGATGTGGTGACGGGGACAAGTAGACTCTGCTGTCACACAAGCCTGGATACATTCCTTTGCCCAACATTTTACCGAACGTGATAAACATAGTGCTGTTACTATGCCTGTTTTATGGGTGACCCTTGCTGCCTTATATCAGTGTGGCTCTTCTCGAGCTGCCAGTGTCAGCAGAGTGGGATCTCTCCTCCAGGATTTCAGGGTCAGGCCATCCCAAACTCGGGTCAACATATTTAATTAATGAGAGTACAGCAGATGCTAGTTTTAAGGATTCTATCCTGAGGTCTTAGCCGATTCACTGCTATGCCTCACACACAGTAAGCATTTGCTGAATGAAGCCCCAAATTGAACATGAGGGTGTAACATAGCATTGCCCCCGTGAAGACAAGGCTACCTAGGGGCGCCTGGGTGGCTCAGTCGGTTAGGCCTCTGACTTCGGCTCCGGTCATGATCTCGTGGTTCGTGGGTTTGAGCCCCGCATCGGGCTCTCTGCTGACGGCTGGGAACCTGGAGCCTGCTTCGGACCCTGTGTCTCAGTCTCTCTCTGCCCCTGTCTGCCTTCTCAAAAACAAGCATTTTTTAAAAATCGAAAGGAAAAAAAAGAAAAAAGACAGGACTATCTCAAGTGCTCTGGATCCACCAAATGTTCAGGCATAAAAAGGCTGTGTTGTTTGGTCCAGGGTTGCTCAGTCCACTGCTAAAGGTGATTCAAACAGGGTTAAGGGTAGGAATTGGGTCCAAACAAGCAAGTCTAGTTAGAAAACATTTTCGTTGCATGCACACGGGTTGTGTTAAGCTTTGAATTCTGATTCCCAGCACGACCGATGATAATACCTTTAAAAATAAACTGAAAATTGGCTTGTTTAATTGTGCCAAATGATTCAAAACCCAAGAAGTGTCAAAAAGTGGGCCCCAGGAGGAATGATCCGATAGACAGCCTAAAAACAGACTGAAGGTAACATAACGTTGTACGGGAACTGTGCTTCCATAAACAATGAACATCGAAACAGAGACAAACGTCTATCCTACTCTCTTCTGCTACAGCACCCGTTTTGCCCCATCATTACAGCAGGAAGCAATGAGCCAAGATTGTTCCGTACGCCACAGGGCTCAGTGTCCCTCCTGCAGATTAGACACCTTCTTTGAACAGGGATTTAACTGCACAACATAACTTTAAAGAAAGATCACCCATAATGTTACATACCTTTTGAGTAAAAATTGAGTGAATTATATTTACACCTCCTAAATTAGAGTTTGTCAAGACACCAGACCCCGACATTTCAAGAGCAATGTGGTAGTGAAACACCAAGATACTTGATGGGTACAGATTAACTGACAGGATCATGTGCTTGTCTTGTCCGCGGCCCCAAACTATATGGCATTCCCATTGTTACGTTTCCCCCATCTACCGGGAAGAGGTGGGTTCCTGGGATGCAAACAGTCTTGATGATATTAAGGCTGAGATGGCCCTTTGGGGTTTGTAGGCATCTTAATTATAGTGCATTTGTTTTATAATTTTAACTGAGGTTACTGGATAAACATTTGTAACGCATCCTCATTATTAGGCTAAGGAAAGAAATCTATTTCTGCCAACAGAGAGCATATAAATCTTCACTACCTCTTTGGTCCCCACTAGTTTACATTTAGAACATCACACCTTTTCTGAAAAGCTGTTGGAGACATATGCTCTAGTTATTGTCCTTCAGTGATTTATCACTTAACTCTGAAACAGGCAATATATCCAACTTACCCCCTAACTGGTGTCCTATTCCAATTATCATTAATTACGTCAAAATATGTTACTTTTACACAAAGCATGATTTTTAAAATCTTATGCTTTGAACCACCAGTGAATATTTGTACATCTCTTTAGCTAATATTTATCGAAAACCCATTCTGTGCCCAACACTGTTACTCAGTGGTATTTTTTTAATTTTTTTTTAATGTTTATTTTTGAGAGAGACAGACAGACAGAGACGGAGCGCAAGCAGAGAAGGGGCAGAGAAAGAGGGAGACACAGAATCTGAAGCAGGCTCCAGGCTCTGAGCTGTCAGCACAGACCCTGATGCGGGGCTCAAGCTCATGAACCGTGAGATCATGACCTGAGCCCAAGTTGGATGCTTAACCGACTGAGCCACAAAGGTGCCCCATCAGTGGTATTTTTTAAGCTTCCCAAATAGATCTCAAACTTCTCATATGAAAAATTTATTCTCAGAGAGAGAGAGAGAGAGAGAGAGAGAGAGAATTTGTGAGAAAAGCCCCAGTGTCAGAAGGTAAATATATAAGATTGTGGCTTTTTATACCAGCTCTGTCAATGATCCGCGTGTGACCCACAAGTCATGTATCTCTCTGTGCCTCTGTTTCTTCACCTGCAACAGAGTAGTAGTAATTTTTTCTTGACCTGATTCAGCTGTTAGGAGAAAGAGCTAATAAAAATTGTTGTGAAGTACCATGAATATTGAAAAGTGCATCATCATCATGATTAATAATAACGTATAAAGCTCAAATATTGAAATGACTCTCTGGCATCATTCCAAATCAAGAAATATAAGCGCTGGCCTTGCATAGTAATGAAGAGAAACAGTGTGAGATACTCTTATTGTACCGGTTCAAATGAACACAGTGATGAATATCTTTAATTACAGTGTATTCTGTAACAGTGTGTGTGTGCGTGCCTGTGCACGCATGAGTGTGTGTGTGTGTGTGTGTGTGTTAAACTAAATGTATTGCAGTCCTCTCAATAATATATCCAGGGTTCAAACAGAACCATTCCAAAACCAGGCAGACATTTGTATATCTGTACCTAACCTTTAGAATGGGATGCTCATTTTGATAGAGGACGCAAGCAGCTAGCGGTCCTCTGTTAAAGAAAGTTGGCTCTGATTTCATAGACCTCAAAATCGGTCATCCTCACGTTAGCTGACTATCTGGCACCTAATGAGAAAAACAAATTGCTTTTACTTTCCACAAAATACATTTGCATTTAGAACTTTTTTTGTGACTCGTAAAAGGTTTATAAAGCATCCACTCAAACCCTTCTACCTGCATTTTTCACCTAAAAGGGCCTTTATGAAATCTTACGGTAAATTTAATAACCCTCTTCAATAAACATGAGCTTTTATGAGTATGACATACCTAAATAGACTCAATGGTCTGGGAATAAAATCTGCATCAGTAATATTTTCGGTGCTGTAATATCTTCCATATTAAGCCATGTACCGAGTCGACTCCTCCATAAGAAAAAAAAAAAAATTAGTCTCCAAGTTTAAGAAAGCAACTGGTCACTGAACACTTGGGTGACTCATTAAGTTCGATGTGAAATGTCCTGATGTGTACAATATCGAGCTTCATAATATTCGAACATTAGTATCTTTCATTTCTTCCATTTTCGGCAAATGCACATTATAGAAATAACTTTAGAAACGGCCTTCGGTAATCATTCATACTGAGTTTTTCAGGAAAGGGGCCTTCACATGAAACGCTTGGGGATTTCAGCCGCCTCCGCGGGGAACTTCTGCTTGGGTGAGCTGCTGACGCGAGCCCTCTTGCCGCGGTATCTCATGGCTCCTTTCACCAGGTAAGCTACCAAATTAGGCATGAGGCTGGGACCCTCATTTCTCCTATTACTGGTGTGGATCAGTAAGGAAGACAGGAAAACGCTAGTGACTTTTTTATAGCTGCTATATAACACGAGAATGAAATGTCAGAGCCCTGGAAACTGCATCTCCCTTAGTCCTATCAAAGCTCGTCCAGCTACTGCTGATACTGAGACTTGCCCCTCGCCTTCAACGTTGCCTTGTCAGCAGGTAGCAATTTAAAATTCAGCAATGCAGAGCAGTCCAAAGAGTCAAGGCATCCTGATTGGGATTCAGTAGTTACTGAACATCTACATGCGCTAAGGGCTTGGGCAAACCTTCAGGGCATCCCACCTTCACCGTCTTAAGGTAGCACACTTCCCACAATTAGACGTACTCTTGGGAAGTTGGATGTAAATTGTTTCCTCGATAATTAATTCATACTTATAACACACCAAGGGATTGCGGTCTGAGATATGATGAACGCTTTCACACAACTTGTTTTCGAATTCTTAAATCATGTCTTTTTTCAATCAAGATTTACATATTTAAATTAAGCTTCGCTTAAAAGCAGAATAGATAGAGCTCGATGAAACCGAAACAAAACCACGGATTCTCGTTTTAGTCCTTATTTCTAGCTCCTCTTGCCCTCTCATAATTTCTTTTGAGGTTTACTTATTTATTTTGAGAGAGACAGAGACAGTATGCGTCGGGGAGGGGCAGAGAGAGGGGGGCAGAAAGAGAGAATCACAAGCAGCCTTGACGCCGGCAGCACAGAGCCTGAGGCAGGGCTCAAATTCAGGAAACCGCGAGATCAACGACTGAGCCAAAACCAAGAGTTGGATGCTTAACCCACTGAGCCACCCAGGTGCCCTCTCGTGTTTTTTTTAAGCAGACTTTCTAGCCTGAAGCAAATGGAGAAAATATGTCCAACGGTCAAAAAATCTGTTTCCTCTGCTTTTTGAGTTCAAACGTCCTTTCTTCAAATCATTAGATGATAAGAAGCAGAATGATTGGAGTGGAAGAGCGAGAGGTCAACAAAAGACCACAGGAGGAAACGATTCAACTGTGCTTTTCGCCTTCGTACCACACTTATGCTTATCCTGGACTCCACAACTCTGGACACGAGCACTCAGAAACCAAGAGGGACCTTCTCCTTTCCGGCTTACTTCTTCCATCAATCACCTCAGGCTAGAAGCAGCAGAATTGCCTGGCCTGCATGCCCCTCCGGCTCAAGTTCCCGGTCCTCACCGCCTCCCTGGCTCTTGTCCGCCATTTTGGTGACCCTGGAGGCAAAAGCGACTTGTGAATTTTGTAGGACGCTTAGACAAAGCCGAGTTAGGCAATCTCAGAAAACACCCAGGCCTCACCTTGAAATCTTCCTCGCCCCCAGCCTCTTCTCGGCAGACAGGTGAAAACAAATAAAGGAAGCCTCCTTCAAAACAGAGTCGGGAATCCCTGAAGGGGGCGCTCTCACACACATGGCACTCCTTGCAGCAGGCATAACCAGTAGAAAGAAGATACGAATTATCTTGACAAGGGAGGACATTTTTTCACCTAGAAATTTCATCTCATGCTTTTAAGAAAAAGAGGGAAGACCCCTCCCGGCCCCAGCAACAATGGGCTCACCACAGCTTGTGGCCAATGAGAAACTGCCCCAACTTCAAACTCTTGTTCTTAGCCAATGAACTGTTCTTCAAAGCAACCCTCTGCAGTTTCCTCCTCTCCTCCATCAGAGCAAGCCCCTCTCCTTTGTTCTCGGGGCCTGCCTATGGATCACCGTAGTTTCCTTGCCCCAAATTGCCTTTCCTCTGTTATTTCCCGAATAAACTCATTTTGCTAGTAAAATACCTTGCTGTTGTATTTTTGAGGTTGATAACAGCAGCAACCAAGTGACAGTTGGTCCAAAGGCTGACAAAGAAAACAGAAATAAGTGAAAAAGGCTTCCCGTTAATCAAAACAATTAATCAACCGAATAGATCATTGTTTTAAAACTTGTTTGTAAGGCCTTCAGCCGTGCCTGCCACCCACAGAGCACTGGAGGGTATCTGCTGGGATCCTTGCCAGCCTGGACCGGGAGCCCAGTCTTAGTGCCAGAGAGCTCCCAATGACCATGAAGACTCTTCCTAAGGCCTGCATAGCTGTACCTGCTAAATGTTCAATTCCCAAGAATCAGAGAAGCCTACTGCTCCAAATTGCTGCATTTTAGAACTACCAAATAAAATGAATGGGGTGATGATACAGAGAAAAGGAAACATTTAAGGATAATGAGCACAGAGCACAGAGCTTCATCCTATGCAGGGGGGGAGAAAGGTCAGTAAATGTAGCACACAAATAACAGTCCTTGCAAATCGTCTCCTAATTAACCCTCATCCAGCCAAAATGTACTAGTTTAACCTTTTCATTCCGGGTTTCTCGCCATATTTCCAAACCACTGCCTCTCAACAGGAATGGAAAACCCATCCATCCTGGAAGCTTCGCGACTGAGCGTGCCCCTAAATGTGCTCCAACAGGCCAGGGTTTCGGAAAGGTGCCTGGCCCTGCCCCCCCTCCTGCTGAGAACAGCGGAGTCCGATCACCCCATCGGAAGCCACAATCCAATCACTTAGGACTGTTTTCTCCATTTGCAGTGCCAGAGATCCATGGGCTTCGTGGCAAAGCATTTTGGGTTTTGTTTTGTTTTCAAATCACAGAAATATAACTGATCCTTCTAAAACAATGGAGCTGGCCTCCGTAAAAATTTAAAAAAAATAAAATAAAATAAAACACGGGTCTCCCTTAAATCCTCCCCAAGAGTGTGATTGGTGATTAATCAGAAAACTTCGCCAAAAGGCATTTTAATCCAGAAGGTAAGTCCACAGCATGGGGATGCTGAGGAATACAGAACATTCCAGAAGGTGCGGGGGGCAGAATTTCCCAAGCAGTTTTTCCAAATACATAATTTCTCAAGAGAAGCATACTGTTAAGCAACTTACAGCTTTGAAAACCTCAACCTGGGGGCGCCTGGGTGGCGCAGTCGGTTGAGCGTCCGACTTCGGCCAGGTCACGGTCTCGCGGTCCGGGAGTTCGAGCCCCGCGTCGGGCTCTGGGCCGACGGCTCGGAGCCTGGAGCCTGTTTCCGATTCTGTGTCTCCCTCTCTCTCTGCCCTTCCCCCGTTTATGCTCTGTCTCTCTCTGTCGCAAAAATAAATAAATGTTGAAAAAAAAATTAAAAAAAAAAAAAAAAGAAAACCTCAATCTGGAAATGTGGCGAGAAAGTGCAACACGCAGGGCACCTAACTGTCCTTTGAAACCCCTGTAGTGCTGAACTGGCCCCACTATGAACCAAAATTGCGGAAAATAAAGCAGTAGCCTCAGCTTTTACATCACACCCCCATCATTCCAGGGCCGCTCCAGCCAGCACACAGCCCTTACCCACAGGGTCTGTCGCCTCCAAACACTGCCACCTGAAGAATCAGAGAGCCGTGGAAGATCAGAGTGTGGGGGTGGAGGGGTAGGGAGGGGAGGGGCTCAGACCCCAGCCCGATGATCATCACTGCGGCGTTGACCGGAAGAATTATAGCAAATAACACTTATTAAATGCTTACTGTATGCCAGGCATTTTTAAGTTCATTATACCTTTCATCACTGATGATGAAACCCCTCTGCGACAACCCCTCAAGGTCAGTGCCATTGCCATACCAGTAATGTAGACGAGGGAGCTGAGGCCCAGAAAGATTCAATAATTCACCCGAGGTCACACAGAGTTCGTAAAATATGAGTTTGTTGCAAAGAAGCAGGCGGCATTGAATACTCTGAAGAAGGTAGAGGAGATTGCCTGGGGCTGCGGAAGGGAAAGGGGGATCCTACCCTGCGAGCAGGAAGTGTGGTTCTCCAATCCCGGCCAGTAAGTAGGGTTTGCACATTCACCGGACCGCCTTCTGTCCAGTGACAGGGGCTGCCTCCATCTTCCCTCGACATCGCCCTTTCTCGAATGGTGGGTGACGATTACAAGTGTTACGCAGGGCGTCCTGCTGCTACAGATTTATTTAAATTTAATTCAACAAATATTTACTGAGCTTTTAGGCAAGGTGCTGCACCCGAGACCACAGGAGACAGACCATTTGTTCCCGCCCGGCCAGAGTTTAAAATAGAAGGAAAAATGAACAGCTCCCACATCCCAGACACTTGTCCCGGTGGGACCCTGAACTTGACCCATGTGTGGCAAACTGGCTTCTAACTGCACTTCCCACACACCTTCGCCTGAAGAGGAGGGAAGGGCTACGTTGCGGCAGACCTTGGCACTGGAGAAGCCATGAAGATTGACAGAGAGCTGGCAAGAAGCCTGGGGCAGGAATTAAAAAGGGTCCCAATCACCAATGTGCCTGTTGCTGGAGCTGAAGTCTTCCTTGCGTGGGCTCGGCTTTCTAGGCTGCTCGAGGGGCTGGGACTCAGATGTCAACTTTCTGGTCACGCAACAATGAAAATGAGGGGGGAAAAACCACCTCCAGACTGAGCGCCTTTTACAACAGCACAAGGCTGCGGCCATGCTTTGGAGGATTAGGCCCTGTCACAGCAAATTGCTGCTGGGGAAATACCGCCATCCGTTACCGGATAAGCTCCCACCAGCGAAGTAACCCAAGGGGGCCCCGAGTCCTCACTTTAGGGAGGCTAATTTGAGAGGAGGAAGAGACACGAGGTTATCAGCTGTCCTTGGGGAACAAATCAGAGCCTCAGAGCTGGGATTGGAGAATGGTTCTGATTTGCAGAGGTCTCTGCCTCCTGTGGTCAGGTTCTCAAAACGCAGAGCCCCGAGAGAAAGAACTAAGTAGGTTACTCATCTCTGGTCAAGACTCTAGCCTAGAACAAACCAGGGGCCAGGCATAGAGGCAGCACCCACCAAGTTGCCTTCAGGGTAGGGTCAGGTCACACACAGGCCAGAGGAGATTCCGTGACACCTGGCAGGTGACAAGCGGCCGGTGCAAAACCGGGAGCACGCAGGGCTTCCCAGGATTGTGCGACGCAAAAGCCTCAATCTGTTTTGACGGAGAGGTTGAATGATTAGAAGTGTCAGTCCCTAACACGCCTGCCTGGAAACCAGCGATAGGGCCCTCGGTCCTCTGTGAACCACCGAGGGCTTCCTCTGATGAAGGGAAGCTCACGCCTCCACATGGGGGTGGAGGCGGCCCAGCATGTGGCCCCCGACAGTGGAAGGAAGGTGACAGCCTCTCCCGGTACCTGAGATGACAAGGCAGAGCCAGGAAGGAGTACCCCAAAAAGGGTCTCCGATTTTAAAAAAGTCTGCCCGGTCCCTTGGAATAAAGAAATACGAGCGAGACCTGGATGCCACAGATAAACCGTGTCTTCAGCGGTACCACGGGGAAAGGCATCTGGTCTTTGCCACCGCTTCCTAGCAGACGGTTTCTAAAACCTTTGGAATCTCTGGGGTCGTAAGAGCAGCTTTTGTATGCTGGAGATTGAGTTCGTCCCCAACGACCGGGGATGGAAACGATCATGCCCACTTAAGGACACCTCTGTAAAAACCCCTAAACCGTGGAAGCTTCCGGGTTGGTGAGCACTTGGCGGCGCTGGGACGGTCCGGCACCCAGAGAGGGCTCAGAAGCTCCGCACCCCTTCCCGTGTAACCTCGCCCTACACATCTCTTCCATCTGGATGTTCCAGACTTGTATCTTCGGCAGTCAAGCCGTAGCAGCAAGTAAAGCGCTTTCCTACGTTCTGTGAACTGTTGCAGCAAAGGATCAAACCCAAAGAGGGAGTCGTGAGAAGCCCCCGATGTAGGGCCAATCAGAAGTACAGGGGGCAACCGGGACCAGGCTGATCAACTCCAGGCAGTTAGCACCAGAACTGAGTCAAATTGTAGGACACCCCCGCTGGTGTCCACAGAGGACTGGAGAGCCGCTTGGCGTGGAAACCCCCCAACGCTTTTGTCGTCAGACGAGGCGCGAGTACAAACAGCTCAGCTCAGGACGTCTTCTTACACGTGCCGCAGAACGTGTGCGTGGTAAATTAGCAAGGGTGGAGATCTTTTTCTCGTGGGAGAAGGTCAAAAGATAGTGAAAATGTTATCCTCCTGGCAACCTCTGCACACCTCAGAGGGGCCCCCCTGTTGGAAAATTCCTGATGAGATTGCTTGGGACGGAAGCTGCCAGGCGGCCCTTCCCCCAACCCGCCGGCCTGTTCTAAACACGAAGGAGGGAGGTATTGCTCAAGAGACGGAGAGGAAAGATGAGAGAAGGAAGCCTGGAGGCAGTGGCACAGGGGATGGCAGGAGGTTCATTGGCCAAAGCCACCAAGTGCTTTGCGCGCAGTTGGTTGGGGAAGGGATTGCACCGACCGAGGCGTTGAATCAGCAGATGCGCTCAAATGCCAGAGCCAGAGATGGAAAGGTGGGGCTAGAAAGGGATGTTTGGGGGGAAGGGCAAGAAGGGGGGTGGCTTAGCCACCCATACGTGTAGCGCCCACAGCCAGGGAAGCCTCAGGCTTTCTGGGGGACCTATGCCCTTGTCCTCTCCTTGCTCATAGAGATGCTGCATGTGCCCCATCATCCCTCTTCCCCTTTGCCCTTGAACTTCCCCTCCCTCGCACTCCCTCCTCGCGTTGCCCGTCAGGCTCCCCCAGCCCAATCAATGCTAGCTCACAGACCTCTCATTCCCCCTTTTTATGTGAAGCCATTCACAGGGTCATCCTGACTTCCTTGTTCTTGTTAGAGAATTCCTCCGTAGGCATTCAGATGCTGCATGACAATTGACAATATCTCACGCCACGCAAATGACCTGGTCTTCAATGCAACCTACCCGCACAGGGGGATGTTCCGGTTTTACAGTTAGTGTGCATACGGAGCAGAACAATTTAAAATAAAGAATCGGAGGGCTACATATTATAATTTGTCATTGTTAAAGAATGAAAGCGATTGGATAAGTAGACAGGACAAATACGTGCAAGATAATATTGACAGCATGTTGGCTAATCAAACACCCAATCATCTTACCTGCCACGAGTGAGAATTTGGTTAAACATTTTGATGATGTACAGAATAGCTTGTGGAGGGATTCGTTCCCAGGTAATTGGCAGGAACTGCAGCTCATTAAATTAGCTCTCATCTGACATGCCAAATGATACTCACAGTTGATCCGTTAGATCATCAGCAAGCAATTGTTTATCTCTTCCATGAGCCAGGATGACAAATAAGCAATTTTAGCCAAAAGGGTTAAGGCCAGTGCCAATCATTATTCACACGGCAATTTAACTGATTCTGTAGCAATCAATACCATGCGTTCAAAATGCAATACAGCAGTTTCTTCCACATTGGGGGACCCTTTATGCGAATATTCTGCCAGAATACAAACAAACAAAATGCTAAATGAAGACGGTCCCAAATGTAGTATTTGTCATCTGATTTGAAGGGAGTGGGGTGATCAGCAAACCTAGAGGCATTCACATGGGGCAGTTGGGCAACACGGCAGGTACCTGAAGAGAGCTCCCACCCAGATTATTGGGGTAGCCGGTGAGAAATCATGAGAGATGGCCGGAGAAAAGTGTCAGAGGCTGGTTTAGTGCCCACACCAGGCTTATCGACCTCATCAGGAGACTTGAGATAATGGTGGATAAAACAGCTCTCGATGGCTACTTTTTGCTCTCCGTTTCCATTCACTGAAAATCAAGTGTCCACTTGAGATTAGCTGAGGAAGGGCTTCTGCATCACCGTGTCTTATTTGCCTATCACCATGGCTGGCCCTTGTCCCATAATAGATGCTATTTCCTTCTCTGACCCACCTTGTCTCATCTTGCCTAAATCCCCTGACATTGTGGCAAGATTCTAAATTGTTGGGACAGCATCTCCCCTCATGGAACAAATAGCCAAAATAGAGTAACAGGGAAAGCTACCACGAATGAGGAGTTTAAAATCTCAGAGCCGGAGCCCGGAAACTCAGCCATCACCCTGCCACTCGGCGAGATAGGCACCAAGTGGGGTAAAACCACTACGATGGCCCCATCTCCAATCTTGATTTCCCTCTCACTGGAACAGGCAGACTCATATCTGGTTTGTGAATTATGTGGGTGCTTTGCTTCTTCTTCTCACCTCGACTGGGAGTTGTGGTCACTTAGCCGTTCCACTCCTCATCTGGTATGAACGTTCAAGAAGCAGAAATTCAAGCCAATAACAGCCTCCTCAGATGTCGTCTGTGCTGATAAAATATACAGAAGAAAAGAGGATTGAAGCTGTTGCCTAACACGAGGCTTTAAGGTCATTTCACTATTCCCAACCCTTGTGTTTTCCTTGGCCTCCCAATCAAGCTAATCAAAATTTGGTCATAAATCTCCTTGGTTAAGAGCCCTCTTTATGATATGTTCCAGTAATCATTGTGCTAATCAAAAGCCCTGAGGAAACATGGTACGATAGGTCTTTAAAGCAATATATGTAATTAATGTGGTCATAATATTTATAATCTATATTCATAATTAAAATAATAAATACGATACACAAAGCTCTTTCTCTGGGGTCTTGTCAGATACTCAGTGACAAAGGCCTGAACTGAGTTGGTGGTAATTCAGTGCTAGGAAAAAGCATGGGGTCTGGCCAGATTCTCATCGTGGGGAGAAGTTAGAGTGAGAAGGGAGAAAAGTCGAGAATCGGTCCCAAGTCTCTGGCCTGGATTACTTAATAGATGCACAGGTCAGGGAGAGAAGTTCAGCGCCTACTGAGTTTAAGATGCCTTTCGGGTGGAGAGATCCAATAACCAGTTCAACACTTGGGCCTAGAGTTCAAGAGAGATTCGAGTTGGAGGGACAGACTTGGAAGCCGACAGCACATGGTTAATGCCGGAGCCATTACCAGCGAGTGAGGCCTTGGGGGAGCATGTAAAGATAAAACGGCCAAAAGCAAACCTCTAGGAGTACTACATTTAAGGAGCCAGCCAGGGAAAAGCAGTCATCCAAAGGAGGCTGAAATGGGATGAGAGACTAGTGCTGGGGAAACCTCCAGAGTCATCCAGAATGGGTTCACAACTTTCTGCAAAAAAAAAAGTATCAGGCCCCCTACCATTAATGAATATACCTCAATATGCAACATAATCAGGCCTTAGCTATTCCATCCCCACCAACACCACCCTTTCTGCTCCTCCCTCTGTAAAAAAAAAAAAAAAAAGGCGGTTCAAAAATGGATAATCATAGTCTTATGTTTCCATGAGTCAAATAAGAAGAATAAAAAAGAAAAAGTTCTGGGGCGCCTGGGTGGCTCAGTCAGTTAAGCGTCCAACTTTTGATTTCAACTCAGGTCATGATCTCACAGTTCCCGGGATGCAGACCTGTGTGGGGCTCTGCCCTGACAGCCCGCAGCCTGCTTGGGATTCTCTCTGTCTCCCTCTCGCTCTCTCTGCCCCTCCCCCCCTTGCGCACTCTCTTTCGCTCTGTCGAACTAAATACACTTTTTAAAAAATTCCACTGACTCTGGAAAAATGGAAACTATTGAAAAATTCAAAGCATTAATTTCCAGGAACTAATGAAGGCAAAAGTCACTTGCAACAGGCTGGGAGATTAGAAAGAGGAGAGGGGGAGAAAGCAGAGGGGAGGTTTTTGCTGTTCGTTTCTGTTTTTCGGGTCAGAGACCTAAGCATGGTTATAGTCTGTAGGGAAGATGCCGGTGGGGGCGGGGCCCCCCCGGTGTCCTTTTAGAAATAAAGGACAGAGAGATAGATGAGAAAACGAGAGAGAGGTAATAGATGATAGATAGATGATGATGATTATGATGATAGATGATTGATAGATAGATGATAGATAATAGATAGATAGATAATAGATAGATGATAGATAGATAGATACATAGATAGATACATAGATAGATAGGTACATAGATAGATACATAGATAGATAGATAGATAGAGATTTAAAAAGAAACAATGGAAGGGGAGCAAAAGCCAGGGATTAGCCTTGGAAGGGAAAAGAGCTCCCACATCATGAGCAGCTCCAGGCAAGTAAATATGATTGATAGAACCATAGAGCGATAGGAGAGGAGTTATCCATGCTGCGAGGACTGAGAAAGAGAGAGTGGATCTGGGAGGATGCAAATATTGCCTCATGGTTCAAAGGGGCCTAGTCCTGCGGGACATCGTACATTTACGGTGACACCAATTCAGGCAACTCCATGAGTACAGCAGTCTGGGATGCGGGAGCAGGGATGACACATGGCCAGCTTGAGCCACACCGGGGGTTCACAAAGCATAGTTTGAAAAAGAACGTGGAAGCACGAACAGAGAGAATATTAGGAGAGAAGGGAGCAATCTAACAAGCAGCACTGCTGCCATTCTTGCCACCGCTGTTTCTGCTTTGCACCGGACACATCCACGCAAGCTAGAACTCCAACAAGCTCCCTTTCTCTGCAAGCCGCTGCCCGTGCTGCTTGCCTCCTCTGATCCCTTCTCTCCACATTCCCTGTCTACATGCCATCAACCCTCCTCTGTGTTCCAGCAGTGACGGGGATTCTATGAACCACCCTGGCTTTTTGTACCAGGCTAAGTCTCCCCCACTGTGTAGAAATCATTGGCTAGAACACTTCCTGCGTCGCGCAACCCAGCATCTGTCCGGCCGCAGCCGCCTGGGTGTTGCTGTTGAGCTGTTTCAATCCCACCCCGTGTGGACCAGGCGTACAAATGGGAGGAGACCATCCACGGAACCCTTAACAAATGTCTAATGGGTGCTCAACCTTGTGCCAACTGTGGGATTAGCAAGGGAGCCTCCAGGGACCGATTATTTCCTCCTAGGCTTGGCCATAATCCAGCCTCTACCTGATTCTCTGCTCACCCAGCAACCTTTGAATACAAATTCAGTTTCTCGCCTATCTTAATAATAAGAAACGAGGGCCCTGGATAATGGACACAAAATCAGCCACTTGAAGGGCAGCCCCCATTGTGCAATAAAAAATTGGCATTCTGGTTTATACGTAATTTTTTATTTATTTTTTTTTTTAAATTTTTTTTTCAACGTTTATTTATTTTTGGGACAGAGAGAGACAGAGCATGAACAGGGGAGGGGCAGAGAGAGGGAGACATAGAATCGGAAACAGGCTCCAGGCTCTGAGCCATCAGCCCAGAGCCCGACGCGGGGCTCGAACTCACGGACCGCGAGATCGTGACCTGGCTGAAGTCGGACGCTTAACCGACTGCGCCACCCAGGCGCCCCTATACGTAATTTTTTAAGCATAGCATCACAACCATTTATGAAAGCTACTACGTGACACAGGATATCTGTTCTCTCCCCACCTTTCTCCCACAGTTGAACATTCGGGGGCCCAGCGTCCTGAGCACAGATTGGAGACCGATATTCCAAAGCTCTGGCACAGGAATGAGACACCCCTTGTCCAAAGACTGTGTGCATGGAAATGGTTTGAGGAGGTAATAAGGAAGAGAATGTACTCTAAAAAAAAAAAAAAATATCTCAGGGACAGAGCATATGAAAACCCCAAGGACAACATCCAATGAATGTCTATACTGAGGCAGAGGGAAAAAAATCAGGTATGAAGTAAAAGAGGCAGAACACAGGCAACCTAGACAGGAGACCAGGAAAGAGACAAAACCTAACACAGAGCCCAGAGCCAATGAGAAAACAGCTTCTGGACCTTTCCTTTCAGTCCGTTACCTGTAGTTGGGGTCGTGGGGGCAAGGGTCATGTAACGCAAGGATGTAGCCTAGTTATCAGATGCTTTAGGTATGTATCTTATCTCCAATTTTTGCAACCTTAAAAGGTAAAAACAACAACAGCCTCTTACCTATCTCCGTTGTAGAAATGACAAAATTGAAACTAAGTACTTAAGTAAGTGACAGAGCCATGATTCATATTCCCATCCTCTGTCTGCTTTAATACTGCACTCTAACCACATTGCCAAGCTGCCTATGGCTTCTTTAAAGTACCTCTGTCCTCCACAGCCTGAAAAATTCTCTATAGACTGAAACCTGTCTGCGTCTCTGTGAACCTGAAAAGTTGAGGCCAATACCCTGGACGGCTGTGATTCCACCCAGATGCTCTCTCCCTATGAGGCATAGCCACACGAGGACATCTCTGCCATCAAGCGACCCCCAGCGGCTTTTCTAGGTACGTCACCATGTTTTCTCTGACTACCACAAAATGCGGAAAACTCTGGCCTAGGATAACATATAAATGAATTCAAAACCACGAGAGCTCATTCAAACCATTGACTTTAATTGGATCCGTGATATTGGCTGCTTCCCTAATTCTTAGCTCTTCGATATGTGACCAATAAGGTATAAATGAATCAATATCAATACATCCCCAATAGTAGAAAATAAATCAGGAGAGATGCCAAATAAGCCGTCGTAGATATAATCATCTTTTTATATAGTACAATACATTATTATCATCATGTATTATCACTATTATTATTATGCATTACTGTCTAATGCATTAGGGTGGAAAGAATCATCGAATCTCGTTGGGAAGTATACTGGCAAAAATCAAAAACGAAATCTTCGTCTTTCCTTGGTATTAACTAACAACTAATTTTGCTAAAGATCCTGGCTTTTCAATGGAAAAAAAAATTAGTCTGTGCAAGTTATTCTAATAAAAAAAAATTATGAAGTTTAGGGATAGTTCTGCAATTGTAAACCAACAGTCAATGTTGTATGTAATTGTGAAACATTAGAGCATTTTTCTTATTGACAATGGACAGAAGAGAACCATTTAGAGTTTTTAAGAAGTGTGATGTAGAGGGGCGGCTGGGTGGCTCAGTCCCGTGAGCGACCAACTTTGGCTCAGGTCATGATCTCCCAGTTTGTGAGTTCGAGCCCCGCGGCAGGCTCTGGGCTGACAGCTCAGAGCCTGGAGCCTGTTTCCGATTCTGTGTCTCCCTCTCTCTCTGCCCCTCCCCCGTTCATGCTCTGTCTCTCTCTGTCCCAAAAATAAATAAACGTTGAAAAAAAAACTTTAAAAGACATTGTTACACTTGAAACCAAGGAAATATCTCCATGGATGAGAAACAAGAGGCAAAAACTAAACTCATGAAGGGGTGTGAACCCTGAAGGGTTCCCAGCCACAGAAGAAAACCAGGACTGGGATGGGGCTGCCAGGCCCAAGAATGCAGCCGGAAGCCCTGGGACGAGACGGGCAAGATCTCAGAGCAACATCAGTAAGCTGCTCACACAATGTGAGACCTGGTTCTGGGCTAGTCTCCAGGAGACAGCTACGGAATCATTTAATAAGAAAGGATGAGCTCAGGAAGAAAACAGACACAACTAAAATCCAGAAATTTCCACCCAAAAGGGGTTCGCAAAGGAAAATTTCAAAGCACATAAGGAAACTTCGCCCCCTCCAAAACAGCCAACGCGCTCAAAGCGCAAAAGAATTATTCACTTTTATTTTGGAAATGGAAACAAGGGACTAGTTGTAAAGAACATTTAAGATCCTCAGGAATGTTTTATTTTGGAACAGTGGGACGTTATGAGAACAAGGAGCTCTCCTTCAAGCGCAGGAATATTTCTCAAAGATTTAGAAATCCCAAAAATGAATACAGTTGTTGCAACTTTACACAAGTCCTCAGCAGATGGGTAAATTTAACTGGTCATCGTTAAAACCGGAACTGGTGCATTTGTCTGGAAAACTAGCGCAGCAAATGAGGCTGAAGTTTGACAAATGCCCGAAGCCGGGTGATGGCGACAGAAATGCAAAAACCAAAAAAACGTTCTGGAAACAGAAATAGATAGGCTACCTTGCTGTGAGGTGGTGTTCGCCAAGATCTAACTGTCTCCCCACCGAAATAGCCAAAGGTCAGCTGGGATGATGACCATTTGAAATGCTTCTACTTGTGGGGCTCCGTCAATGCCACTGGAATACAGAAGAGGGGTGAAGAGTCAAGGATTAGGTCCTCAGTTCTGTCCATCACCCACCAACCAAAATAAAGTAAGTTTCCAGTACAATTCTTCATCATTCATGTCTGTAACGATAAGAAATCTTTATTTAAGGAGCAAGGGAGTTCATCAGAATTCTCCTGATTATCTCATCGTTTGCCCCGTAAGTCTGGTTGAATAAATTTGCAAATAAATCGTTTGTCATAAAATATTTATTATATATTTCTACATGTACCCTATATTATGTATTTAGTCCATAGATATTACCCTAGCATTTTCTCTTATAAAAATTTCTTAAATAGCCTCCGTTATGTCAATAAAGTGATTACAGAAAGATGCACGTTGAGACTATAAAAATCCCTTTGAAAAGACTAACAAAATTGCAGTTTATTTGGAAGGCGAAATTTTTAAGTAAGGTTGTGATGGAGAAAATAAGTGTATTTGTGTTAAAACAAAATTGAAAAACACCTTGAATGGCCTTGAAAAAATAATTTATAGTATTTATGTTAAAACAGAATTTTAAAACGTGGTTGAATTGCCTTGAAAAAAATAATATAACACATGATCTTAAAGAGAAACATTTTTCCAGCTCTACCATTAAACGTGTCCAAGAGGAGCAGCAGTGTTTTTGCCGGCCACCAACTCAACCTTATGGATGGCTGGGGTACTCAGACTTTGGTCTCTAATATTTTTCTTTACTACAGAGAATCAAAGCGCCTTTCGAGGTGGTGATTCTGTATCCCGAGGCAGAAGAAAATAAGGACAGGCTTGGAGCATCCTGTTGCTGCCAGTGAGTAGTTGGGGACGTTCCCAAGGGCATTGGTGCTGAAAAGATAGAAGGGATAGTCTTCAAAGGCCCCCCTAGGGCCATCACTGGGTGAACAGTCTGAGACGAGGGCCGACAGAGAGAGCAGGAGCCCAGGAGTCAGATGGCCGACACTGAACAGGGGACTCTTTGGGAGCAGGTGTCTGTCCGGCCTCCCAAAGAACTCATGAAAGCATCCCATACCACCTGCACAACAGGGCCAGCATTTGGATGGCTGGTCAATCAGAGAAAGAGGAAGACGGGATCAGTCTTGAGAAGTGCGTGGATGCAAACAGCAACTACCACCACAAAGATTCTGAGCCCTGGAGGCACAAGGAAATGGTTTGATTCTCCTGTTCCTCCTTGCCCCTGCGCCCGAGTAGTAAATACAGAGAAGAGAAAGAGGTGTACGAAGGAGCAAATTGTATCACGCGCGCGCACACACACACACACACACACACCAAGCTGTTGGAGTCCCAAGGCTAATCTGTACTGAAGGAAGATGAATGCTTTAGATCAAATAAGAGATTAAAGTTTTTAACGAAAAGGGACCAAATTTTAATAACCGAAATGAGTCTCTTTTATAATTAAAAGTGACTGAGAAGGTTGAGAATCAGTGGGAGCTGTTATCAAGGCAGCTCACCATGCAGGAAATAGAAAGATAAAGCCCAGGATAGTAGGGATTAGAGTACAGAGCCCTGTGATAGCAGTCTGTATCCCAACAAATTGAAATTCTTCAGTCATGCCACTTTAAGTATGATGCGTCATTTGAACACTAAGAAAGTGTTAAGTCAAAGACATTTGCCTCCAATCACAAAAAAAAATCTTCGGACAACCCATAAAGCATAACCCATTATTGAATAGCCTCCTATATTTAATGGTCATTTTTAGACAGGTTTTTTTTTTTTTTTAATAATTAAAGAGGCTAATTGTGTCTGCTTTCCTGTGCCGTTTGAGGTAGGTTGCTTACTAGAAACTGCAATATTTTAAAAATACATGCAAAATACCTTCATCTATAGTTAAGATAATAGGTAGAAATTAAAATGTACACACACATATGTAGCTTGTAGAATGTATCCCTAAAACTATCAGCCATCTTCCTACACACAGGTGTCAACACACTCCATCCTCCCACCCCCAACCTCAAGATGGTCTCAAGTCCAATAAGTTGTCTTAGAATATTGTCTTAGACGTGTCCAGTTCGGCTCAGCGCCCTGCTGGTCCATTCCCTTTTACGAACAACGTGCTGATCCTCCTTTACCTGTGCTCCTTTGACGGTAGAATGTGGATAACAGCGCCCTAGCTCTATTTTAACATCAATTGTAATATTGTGATTTTGCTTTTGTTGCTTCCTTCCAAGGCATTTTGAGCCTTGATAAATCGTAATTGATAGACATTAACTTCACACAACTAATGCAGACTTGCTTACTTAGAATTTTTCTACTAACCACAGATTCACTTGGGAAGCTCTTTGGAAATATATTTTAATTTATTAAAATATACCCTGCTGTACTGGCAGCAGGGTAGATGCTTGAACTTTACAAATATAAGTGCATCCTTTAATTATGAGAAATTATTACGGGTTTCATATATCGGATATATAATTAATAGGTGCGTTTAAAATACTCTGTTTACAAAAAGCTTAATGCCCTGAGGGAATAGGAGGTAAATGATTGAGCTTGGCAGGAAAACTTGAAAAAGAACGAAGGCTCCTGATTCATGTGGCTCCCTCTATTCTGTTAGAATGGCTAGCCACACGGAGAGTCTGGTTTGATTTTTAAGTCCCTCCTGTATAACGTGGAAGCCTGAGCAAGTCTCACACCGACCTCAAGCTTCGGTATCATCATCAGTAAAAGTAGCCTATTTCACAGTGCTTTTCTAAGGATCAAAGAAGTGACGGTGTTCCAGAATTATAAGAGATTATTATCATCATAATCACTGTATATAACATATTCTTCCCTCCAATTTCTTAGCTACCGGAAGGTCTCTCGAAAGAAACTTCAATCCGGAAAACTGTTGTCACCACTTATTATACACTATGCGCCAGGTATTGTGCTAAATGCGCCATCTCGTTGGTTCCCTCCACACCAGTGTTATCCCCATTTTATAGCTGAAGAAACCAAGTTCCAGAAAGGGAAGTAACTTGTTTACAGTCACACAGCTGGTGCTCTATGGAGTGGGGATCGTGCTGGTATCCGTGTCCTCCGGAGCTGATGCCCTAAACCATCTAAATGTCCCGGGGTGACGCCCTCCTAACATTGACCAGCCCCACTCAGCATATGCACACTCCTCGTTCATGATTAAGACCAAACTACTCAGGGAATTCTAAACCTAGAAAGGGTACAATCTATTCAGGGCAGAGTCAATCCCCTTGCTAGGCTACTTACCCCCAGCAGTGAACGTGGTGGGCTGGAAGGAGTCACCATCCCACTAGCTAGACTCTGAGCTTTGGGGTGGGCAGGGGGACGTCTCCCTCTTGTTCACCACACAATCCCCCCGCGGATGGCAACGTCCTTTTGGTAAATATTTCATGTTATTGCCAAATTCCTGAAAAGCATGCGCCGGCGGAGAAAAATTCTGGTCTGACTACTCTTCACATTACTAACAGAAGAAGTCAAGTCTGGAAGACGAGACAGAACAAAATGGACTGGGTTGCCTGCGAGCTCAGGAGCCTTAGAATGGAGGCCTTCCCACAGCTCTTTGGTCCCAGCAGCCTGTGTTTTACGGATGAAGACACGCCAGGGGGATGGAATCAATGAAGGGCCCCTTCCTCTGGGAGGCAAGGATATGAGCAAGAGAGGGGGGAATGAGAGAAGCCATTTCTCTTCCGTGTCCTAAGTGACCAGTGCAGCAAAAGACTCTGTGTCATGGGACACGCTGGGGGAAAACATTGATTGCAGAACCCAGATGCCAAAGTGAAGAAGAAATAGAGCCCTTCCAGCAGCCGCATCTGGCTTTTTGGCAAGCTTTCCACACTGTGGCACCGACTCTCCCTGCACCTGCTCCTTAATTGTTTCACTGGTTACCGGTGAGCTAAGTTTTACCCACCTTGACCACGAACTGCTCAGGACTTGGATACATGTGCCACCGTTATGTCTGTTTTCAAGCTGCCGTGAACCTTTCCATAGAAATCAACATCAAAAAAAAAAAAAAAAAAAAAAAAAAAAACCTTTTCGCTGTAGGAGTTAAAAAAAAAAAAAAAAGGAAAAAGGAATTCTCTATTCTGGACCACTGGCAGCTAAGTACCCTGATCACGTACACATATAATGATTTTGAAAATCGAGATAAAACTCTATCCGGTCCGAAAGCAAGCACTCTCTTCCTGTAAATGAGCACAGGGTTCAAATGGTTAATCCAGTGGCTGTACAGTTAGGTAGGCCCTTAGGAAATTTAGTCTACGAGGAGTCTTCGTTAAAACCCTCACCTTTAGCAGAGCTTTTCCGCACATCAGAAAAGTGAGATATGTTTCGTGGCTTTCCCTCTACACATTTTTACGCTACACCTTTCAGCAAAAGCTTTTACAATGATATTAAACATTAACTCTGTATGGGTTAATCCCAAGACACAGCATCAGCCTTAAGGTTAATAGTCCTTTTAATTAAAGGATAAGTCAGTTATTGAACACAGAAGCTAATCACAAAAGGATTACCACTGAAAATGAACATAGTCTGTGCAATTAGTCTGATAATTAAGACTTAAGTACTGGACAGAGATCAAAGTGCTTGTAATATGCAATAAAGTTCCTAGAGTTGTAAGGATATTCAAAATGTTAGCTTGTGCTTTATTGCACCTTCCATTCATCGTGTACCCATGATAGCAGCAAACACATTTCCCCGATGGATGTCAGCATGGGTAGCTACAACAGCTGTTACTACATAAGCCTGGTGTTTCTCACAATATGATTACTCTGTCAACGACGGCTGTAAAAGGTGGCATCTGCATTCATCAAACAGAGTTATCAATAAATGTAAAACCATACAACAATTAGAGATCTCAAAGGAAGAACAAATCCAACTAGAAAAAAAATGTCAACCACACTCTTTAATTACGAAGATTGTTAATCAATAAAATGCCTTCATAACTTTTAATTAAAATTTTATTTGAGCTGGATGTTTGGAGAATCTGATTCTTTGTTTTCATTACATTTAACAGTTGCGCTACAAAAATCCTGGTGGCATCTGTGAGCGGCCATCCCCTGGGGGACACTTTGTATCTGTAATTGCATATCGTCACCTACAGAGGGTGTTAAGAATCCTTGTTAAAAATAAAGGAAATAGTTAGGAGACATCTCACAGTAGCCATTATTAATGGAGCAAATTACTAGGTAGAGCAATCCAGAAGCTGTCAAGAAAGGTTAGCAAACAGGGGTGTGAGGAAATCAACCATTCGGCAATGCATCATGAACCGAAAACTAGGTCTGAAGTCAGACCAAAGCAAAAAAGGTCCCGGTTTTAGGAAGTAAAGACATTGCCTTTGTTTATAACAATGAATAAAGATTATAAGAGGCTACTGATGAAGGATGAAAAGATGAGATGATAAAAATCGAGTGCTTTGATCACACGGGTACTCAGGCAAGATATAAATGAGAACAACAAGTTAGAATTCCAAAGCTTTGTGCTGTATACATTATGTTTAACTTTAATTTGTGTTCCTAAGAGTGTGTGTAATTTATATATCCCCGAGTGTTGACTGGTGAATTCCCATATCTTCGCGTCAGTCTCTTCAACCTGCACATAGGCCTCGCTGTTAACAATTCTAAATGGTCTCTTTTTTTATTTCTAGAAAAAGAAAATGGGTCTTGAATTTTTTTCTCAGTTGAGTTTCCACGTGACTTGGATTTCACTGGGCTCTCAATTCCAGCCTACATAAATAAATGAGAGGGCCTGTTGCTCATTTCATTGCTGAAATAATTAGCCGTCTCTCCTTTCACACTTTTGAGTGCTGATGAGATATAGAATTCGGTGCTCAGGGCTTTACTCCTGGGCTTCCCTTTCCTCAGCCTCAGCTTGGTTTCCTGGATTCCCATCTGAGTAGGAATGATTGTGAACTATAGCCAGTCAATACACCCAGTGCTCTACAGGCCGCCATCTCTCCGATTCAGAGCTCAAAGCAGATAGACTGCAACCTCTGTAGGCGCCAAGGGAAGGCTGCCCCAAGATGGGTCACCTTGCCCAGAAGATTATTTTGAGTTAAAAGCCCTCAAAACCCAGCAGGTTTAGGAAAAGCTCTTTACTTCCCCCTCACCTGCCTAAACACACATGAGAAAAGAGCCTGTACCAAGAAGAGAGCTCTTAGAAGCGATTCCATTTTACCTAAGAAACCTTTGTTTTCCAAACACCGCCTCTCACCTTCCTGTTAATGGCCTCCCTCCCCTTTATATCCCCACCCCTAGCTTTCTCCTTAGTTCAGGATGCTCTATATACCTCATTTTGCCTATCTTTGGAGATTCATTTCTGTACAGATTTCCCGTACACCTGAAATTAAATTTTATTTTCTCCTGTCAGTCTATCTCATGTAAATGTAATTCTTAAGCCAGATAGAAGAGTCTTGGACAGAGAAAATTTTCTTCCTCTCCAACCTCCATGTTTTTCTTCTCTCAGGAAATGTTAAAGGGCAACCATCAGAGCACCACTTGAAAGATCAGCCAAGGAGGGCTGTTTTTGACCAACAGGTCCCTGGCCCACCTTTGGTTCCAGCCAGTGAAAATCCACTGTAACTGAGGCACAGGGGTCCAAGAGCACCTGACTCCAGAGATCCCAACCAGATCAAATTCGGCCACTTGCTGCCGACAAAACTGAAAGGCAGAGAGATGAGTGGAGGTAAAACAAGAAAAGAATTTATTTTACCAAGACCAACACCAGGAAGACAGTGCCCTAGCATCTCGAAGCCTGTCTCCGAAGTGCTGAAAATTCTTCTAGGTGTGTAGAAGGAAAAGGTGGGACATAGATCAGTGGGCACATGCAGGTAGGTAGTAAAGGTCAGCTCGGTCGTTGTCTTGGGGTCAATCACACAGGGTCTTGGGGGTGTCAGGACGCTCCTTTTTTTTTTTCTAAAAGATTTTATTTTTAAGTCATCTCCACACCCAATGTGGGGCTCGACCTTACAACCACAAGATTAAGAGTTTCACACTACCGACTGAGCCACCCAGGCGTCCCAAGACAGTCCTTATTGCTTGAGGAGGTACTTTTGCTTCCCTTCTTGGGATGATTTGGTTACAGGGTCTTTTGCCTGAGTTAACAGATAAGCTGGAAAGAAGAACATAATCAACGGGGTCAGAACGGAAATAGTTGAAGTTCTCTTACACTCATGAAATCAGGGTCACATCTTAGAGAACGAAGAGGAAAATAATAATACTTCCTTACTTAAATAATGCTTACCAGATGTCAGACACCATCCTGAGCACTTTATAGATATTAACTCATGTAATCCTCACAGAAACTCTAGGAAGTCAATTATTATTATCACACCAAGAGGTTAGGTCACTTGCCCATGTCACATAGCACATAAATGGCAGAGCTGGAACTATGAGCCCAGGCTGTCTGGCTTCAGAGTCTATGTCCTTAACCCCTGTCCTATACTACTTTTAAGAAAAAAGCACTTAAAAAACTAAAAAATAATTTAAAAATAAAAATTAAAAAATTAAATAAAATTAAAAAAAATTTTTTTTAATAAAAAACTTTAGGGGCACCTGGGTGGCTCAGTCAGTTAAACATCTGACTCTGGATTTTGGCTCAGGTCATGATCTCACAGTTGTGAAATCGAGCTTGGGATTCTCTCTTTATCTGTCTCTATCTGCCCCTACCCTGCTTGCATGCGTGCATATTCTCTCTCTCTCTCTCTCTTCCTCTCTCAAAATCAATAAATAAACTTAAAAATAAATAAAATTAAATAAAATTTAAAAATTAACAAAGAAAGAAAAAGAAAGAAGAAGAAAGAGAAAGAAGGAAGGAAATAGCACTTAATGTGCATGTATTTTATGTCAAGCGTATGCTAAATGTTTTATTTCTGTTTGCATAATTCTGCAAAGTGAGTGTTACGGATGAGGAAATTAAGACTCAAAGTGGAGAACTGAACCTGCCCAAAGTCACACAGTAAGTAGTAGTGCCTGGATTCAAATCCAGTTCAGTTAGAACTCTAAAAACTCATATGTTGTTGGAGTAAGAAATAATCACTGGATTTTAATTCTGCTAACATTCAATGATGAATAAAAAAGTGGGCTGGGGCACCTGGCTGGCTCGGTCAGTAGAGCATGCAACTCTTTTTTTTTTTTTTTTTTTAATTTTTTTTTAACGTTTATTTATTTTGAGACAGAGAGAGACAGATCATGAACGGGGGAGGGGCAGAGAGAGAGGGAGACACAGAATCCGAAGCAGGCTCCAGGCTCCGAGCCATCAGCCCAGAGCCCGATGCGGGGCTTGAACTCACGGACCGTGAGATCGTGACCTGAGCTGAAGTCGGACGCTTAACCGACTGAGCCACCCAGGCGCCCTGAGCATGCAACTCTTGATTGTGACTTCAAGCCCAACATTGGGCATAGAGTTTACTTTAAAAAAAAAAAGAAAAAAAGAAAAATATTCTTAAAGAGCAGCTTTAAAACATAATAAAATAAAATAAAATAAAATAAAATAAAATAAAATAAAATAAAATAAATAGTGGGAAACATGAAAAAGGCAAAAGAGGAAGAGGCTACATGTATGTGCTACACTCTTTCTCTCCTAGCAAGTTGAGTAGCTCTAAGACAAATAGAAGATCAGACAACATGTGGAAATTTTCCCAAAATATGAATGGTTATCAAACAGGGTTTGAATACAGCAGGGTAGATCTTCTAACTGGAGGAGAGTACATTCTAGTAATGAGAACTTTTGTTTCTAAGGGAATCTGAGATCTAGAAGGGCAGAAGGCAGGTAAATAACATAAAAGTTTACATCAAGATGTTCCACAGAGCATGAAGGATCGCCCTCAACCCTGGCAGATGTCCGTGTTTTCACCATTCTCCTCAAGGATAAATATTAGGGTGGCAACCCAGGTTGGGGACAATGCAGTAGAGGTTGATAGGGGGTTAGGGGTGATACTAAAGTGAGAAAATCAGGGTCTGATACCTATTTGAAAAAACCACAATACCTTGCATAACAGTAAACTCTAACAAACATTCCAGACTGGATGATGGACCTCCTCCCTCTCTCTCTTAGCTTGGAGATAGTCATTCCAACCTCTCCATAAACAGTCTCAGTACCTGTTTTCAACCTACCAATGACTGCACTTTCCCATCTTTTTCGCCTTTAGCATTTGGCTTTTTCCTGTTTTTCACTCCTGTCGTTCTCAGAAGCTGTTAGACGTTTCCCCCTCAAATGGTCAACACGTTAGGATGGGCAACAACTTCGCGACGTTAGGATGGGCAACAACTTCGCGTAAAGTCATCGAAATGTAAATTTCAGGTATTACAGTAGGACCCTTGTTTTCTTTCCCAATGCTTGGTATGGCCTAGTGTATGTCACAGACAGCAGTCAGAAACATCAAGGGAAACGGTGCATATTTATGAAAAATGCTTTCGGCATACTTAGTATTTTGTTTATACCTATAAACAAAGCAGGGAGATACCCAGCACAAGTAAATTTAACCACTTAATCTCATCCGCTGCATATAAATAGTAGTCCTATTTGAACACCAAAGAGATGTTTCAAACCTTAAATGATATGTAAAAAGCATTGCAGCCCCCCGAGTGTTGTTTAATTTCTACATTTTGAGATGATTGAAAATGAACATGATTGAAATATGAAAGTCGTATTTTTTAAAACTTTCATTTTGCAAAGGTTAATTGACAAGCAGTTTGAGCATAGAGCGCAAGCTGCAAGGAAGTTTCCAATTACCAGAACTGGGACATAGACTTGGGAGAATGTATGAAATATATAAATCTTAAAATGCTAACAGAACTTCCATTTACTAGACAGAGGAGTGAGCAGCCTAGATTTGAAGACATTATAGCTCGCTTTATAAAGCTGTAACTATCTATATGATGGTAAAATAAAATAAATATCCCGATTTTACTTGCAGGAAGAAATTCTTTAAAATTTTTCCATAAGAATCATCAGTGACTAATAAAATAAGACCCCGTTTTCTATTCGTGAAAACGTGGGTGCAGTAGCATGCCTGTGAATCTCTATCTATTCAGAGATAGACACAGATATGTAAATTCACTGCCAAAGAGATTAGCAAAATGCTAGTAGGATGGCAATCTGGGGGAGAGTCTATCTTGTTGCAATTTTTAAATTTCTCAATCCATCAGTTAAATGTAGATTCAGGGCACAGACTCGTATTTCCTTGTCAAATAAATTATGTCTTACATCAAAGACCACACAGATTCCTACTTAACAAAACAGGAGAATGTCTGAATGGACCATAAATGTGAAATATGAAAGAGAGCAAAATGAGACAGCCAATAAAATAAAAGATTTGTTAGTCAGCTAAAAACTATCTACAAAATGGTACTACAGACAATCAGAACTGGTGATTAAAGAAATATTCTTTTAAACTGACGCTAATTTTTTTTCCATGAGAAATGAGCTCTGGTGATAATAGAAAATGGTAAAATTGCCATGCATAAAAAGTGTTTAATTAGATAGCAAGGACTGAGAGGGTGCACATATCTTTTCTGCTTGGCTATGTATGTACATACAATAAGAGATGTATATACATATCCTAGGCGAAAAGAACAAGAAATGTGCCAGATCTTTAAGAAATAAGCCAGGTACTAAATTAGTATATAGTTGTAAACTCCTGGGTCAATAATGTTTGTTTTATCAACTTGACATTTTTCCCTTTCCAGGTAATTTCGAGCAATTAATTCATATTCACAGATATGTTTTCTACTCTGGTTTTCCCCCAAAGATGACATCAAAACACCTGTTCCCGTCTAGAAGCCACTCCTAAAGATGTTGTGTGGTATGATGATTTTGGTGAACGAAATTGTTAGCAGTCCTTTGATTGGAACTGTCTTGAAATGTCACAGAATGTAACAAATTAGAAGATAAATAAGTTATTTTTAACTTTTCTTTAAAAGATCTTCTTGCCATACTGAGTTTCTTAGAGAGGTCCGACTTCCAAAGGGTTTCAGAGGATTTGGCGGGAGAGTTAAACGAGAAAATACAGAGCGAGTGCTTGGCACAGTATCTCGCTCTTGGGGAGCGCTCGGATAGCACGAGCCCTATGTAACTGGTTGGATTCAATACACCCTTCAGAGAAATGAGTCTTTTTTGGTCCAGGGCTCCATCATGTAGGCGTCACTTTGCTAAAGCTACCACAAAATGCCACAGCGTAGGTGGCTTAAGCAACAGGAATTTATATTCTTACAGTTCTGGAGCCTGGAAGTCACCGATCAACGTGTCAGCGGGATTGGTTTCTCCAGAGGCCTCTTTGCTTGGCTTACAGACGGCCACTTTTGTGTTGCGTCCCCACATGACCTTTCCTCTGTGCACTAGCATCCTGGGTGCGTCTTTGTGTGATTTTCTCTTCTTCTTCTTTTTTTTTTTTTTAACGTTTATTTATTTTTGAGACAGAGAGAGACAGAGCATGAACGGGGGAGGGGCAGAGAGAGAGGGAGACACAGAATCCTAGACAGGCTCCAGGCTCTGAGCGGTCAGCACAGAGCCCGACGGCGGGGCTCGAACCCACGAACCGCGAGATCATGACCTGAGCCGAAGTCGGCGGCCTACCCGACTGAGCCACCCGGGCGCCCCGCGATTTTCTCTTACGAGGACAACCTGTCCGATTGGATTAGGGCTCATCTTAAAGGCCTCGTGTGAACTGAATCACCACTTTAAAGACACTATCTTCGAATGCAGTCATATTCTGAGGCAGAGGGTTAGGGGTTCAATGTACGAATGGGTAGAGCGATGCAGTTCAGTCCGTGACAATATAACAAGACGGACTGTAGACACCTCCCAACGCGGGAGGAAGCTGTTGGGATCCAAAGTGCCCAGAGAGGTGGGAGCTTGAACCAGCAAGTACAGAGCAAAAGGGCGGATGTGAGTGGAACTCGGGCACCCTCTCTCACACGGTCTTCCCGTCCTGGTACCGTTTGCCTTCTCTTCCACACCAGCATCAAAGCATCTTAGCCCTGAGTCACATGTTGATTTCTTTGGGCTAACACTTTGTGAAAGCGAGCAAAAGGCTTCGTGCTCAGGGGAGCTGCCTTGTACCTCCTAGTTACGCCAAAAGAATTAACTGAATGGGTGGAGTGGGGTAAGTAGGTAAGTTTCCCCACCACAGGTTAAAGCACCTGCTCAAGATTCTTTATTAGCCCCACCGGTTTCCCTACCTCTTTTTTTTTTTTTTTTTTTTTGACAGTGGCTCTGTGCTCCTATGGATGAGGAAAAACCAAGTCAGGGGGCTGAGGGGAGTGATTATTCCAAATAAGGTTTGGGGCAGGGAGGCTTCGGGGCTGGGGCAGGGAGTGCCCTGTATTTAAAGGGACCTAAAGATGGGGCGCCTGGGTGGCGCAGTCGGTTAAGCGTCCGACTTCAGCCAGGTCACAATCTCGCGGTCCGTGAGTTCGAGCCCCGCGTCAGGCTCTGGGCTGATGGCTCGGAGCCTGGAGCCTGTTTCCGATTCTGTGTCTCCCTCTCTCTCTGCCCCTCCCCCGTTCATGCTCTGTCTCTCTCTGTCCCAAAAATAAATAAAACGTTGAAAAAAAAATTAAAGGGACCTAAAGAAACTTCAAAAAACAGACACTTATCTTAGCATAAGCAGTGCTATTTTATCCCGTTCTCATCCTGGGCAAATGATAAGTGCAATTTGCGAAACTGTATTCATGTGCTATTCAGGAAAGAGTCCCCTTTCCTTAATAGGATGTTGGTGTGAAGAAAGGCTGTCGTGGCATAAAATCATTTCCGCGGAATATGTAATTAGCTACAGCATGAACCTCAAGGAAAGGTAGGAAACAGACGTCCCCTCCGGGTTCCCCTTCTCTCCAAGTTATAGGAAAGAGGGGGCGTGAATCTGAGAGCGTCTGTAATTTAAGCCTTGGCATAATGCCTAGTACAGTGCTGTAACTGTGTTCAATAAATAGATGTTGTCAACTGACAACCCCATTGTAGAATAACATTTGCTTCTTCAGCCAAATCCACTGTATCTGCAGAGTTCCATTGTTCTTTGGGGCTCTCTCTTCCTTAAAATGATGGATCGCCAAGTAATAAAAGTGCTTTCACCTCGATCTCCACCTCTCTCACCACCCCCCCCCCCGTAGTTCTTTTATTGGTAGGCCCCATGTCAGGTGATCATCTACCCATCTCTGATTGGCTTCCTGGTACCCAGCAGCCCAGAGCCATTCTGGTTTTCAAATATTGGCAAGTCTCTCATTATAATCATTGAGATTTATCAATTAGAGGAAATGTGGATTGTGTTTTAATTGTTCAGAAATAACAGCATTCTGACTTGCGTGGGCCAGGAAAGTCTCCCCTGAGCAAAGATGCCCCAGCTGTGAAAAATTAAGACGCAAACTCAGCCATAAAATCAGAGAGCTAAGAGTGATAGACAGCCTGAGGGGTTACCATCTTTTTTTACCTAAGTCTCCAAACCAGAGACCTAAGACTGAAAGGGGTTAGTTAGTCTTTAAAAATACTTGGAGGAGGGGCACCTGAGTGGCTCAATCGACTGAGCATTCGATGCTTGTTTTTGGCTCAGTTCGTGATCCCAGGGTGGGATCCAACCCCGTGTCAAGATCCGTGCTGATCATGGAGCCTACTTAGGATTTTCTCTCTCTCTGTCTCTCTCTCTCTCTCAAATAAAAACTAAATAAAATAAAAACACCTAGGACATCGATGGTTTTGGCAAATAGCACTTTTATCCAAAATAGGAGATGAGTGGCTTCTCTTATGTCTCTATACACTATTATTCTGGTGCTTTCTGTGACCCACGTTCCTCTCCATCTATAAATCAGAACCTAAGCTACACGCAGCACCCGAGGAAGAGGCACTCAAAGAATAACACGTTAACATATGTCCTCTCTTCATAATCACAAGTAGTGTGAATATTCTTCAAGCTAGAACCAGAAAGATATTGTGCGGAAAGCTTATTGAAGAACTTTACAGCTCAGAGTCACGTTTAATTGCTGAGATGGGACCTGCGTGGCCATTGGGTAAATATACCACATCTTCTTTACCCATTCACCTAGCGCTGAACACTTAGGTTGCTTCCATATGGCGGTTTTTGTAAATACTCGTAGGAGTGCTGACTGCACGGATTCCGTCTTTGGTCCTTCATCTTGTTCACACCCCAGCAATGACT
The DNA here is from genome assembly GCF_014898765.1 of Herpailurus yagouaroundi. Taxonomy (NCBI): domain Eukaryota; kingdom Metazoa; phylum Chordata; class Mammalia; order Carnivora; family Felidae; genus Herpailurus; species Herpailurus yagouaroundi. The sequence continues at coordinate 56,083,602 of NW_024412395.1, read as the reverse complement.
TCCCTCAGGGCTATGAATTTCAGGCCCCATGGAGGTGAATACATGTCCTGGTGAGAATGTGGAGGGCTTGTTCTGATCGTCCCTAAAGTGGTACACAGAAGGCACCAGTTTAGATAAGTAGTGGAGATGACTGGCACACAGAAGGATTTACTTTAGATAACTAGTAGAGATCTTTGGGCTCACAGATGGTACCACCTTAGATAACTACCTTGTGACCTCACCACCCGTGCGCTTTGCTCCATAAAACCTGACAATTAAGGTACGGACAGGGTGAAGAAAGGCCCAGAGAAGAGCTGCCGAGAAGGGTCTCCGCGGACTTGGATCATTGTCTACTGTCAGTAAGTTATCCTGAACAAAACTCTGTAAACGGTGTGGAGTGGCTTGCTTCCTTTTTCAGTCTAAAGTGCCTTCCTAGTCTGGAGAAGACATTACTGACCCTCCTTCACCTTCTAACAATAACGCTGCGATTAACGCAGAGGTGCATATATCTTTTCAAATTAGTGTTTTTGTTTCCTTCCAGTAATTCCCAGAAGGAGAATTACTGGATCATATGGTATTTCTGTTGTTTAATTTTTTGAAGAACCTCCATACTGTTTTCCAGAGTGGTCGCACCAGTTTATATTCCTACCAACAGTGTACAAGTGTTCCCTATTCTCCACATCCTCCCCAACACTTGTGACTTCTTGTCTTTTTTTTTTTTATGTTCGCCCTTCTGACCGATGTGAAGTAATATGTGGTTTTGATTTGCATTTCCCTGATGATCGGTGATGTGGAGCATCTTTTCGTGCATCTGTTGGCTATCTCTATGTCCTCTGGAAAAATGTCTATTCAGATCCTCTGCCCATTTTTATTTTTTATTTTTTTTTCAACGTTTATTTATTTTTGGGACAGAGAGAGACAGAGCATGAATGGGGGAGGGGCAGAGAGAGAGGGAGACACAGAATCGGAAACAGGCTCCAGGCTCCGAGCCATCAGCCCAGAGCCTGATGCGGGGCTCGAACTCACGGACCGCGAGATCGTGACCTGGCTGAAGTCGGACGCTTAACCAACTGCGCCAGCCAGGCGCCCCTCCTCTGCCCATTTTTAAATCAGATTGTTTTTTGGTGCTAAGTTGTATGAGTTCTTATATATTTTGGATATTAACCCCTTTTCAGAAATATTTGCAAATATCTTCTCCCACTTAGCAGGATGCCTTTTTGTTTGATTGATGGCTTTCTTCACTGTGCAAAGAGTCTTTTTAGTTTGAGGTAGTCCCAGTGTTTATTTTTGCTCTTTTTTCCCTTCCCTGGGAAATAGACCCAAAAAAGATGTTCCTAAGGTTGACGTTTAACCCATTACTGCCTATGTCTTCTTTTTTGGAGTTTTATGGTTTCAGGTATCACAGTTAGGTCTTTAATTCATTTTGAGTTTGTTTTTGTGCATAGCGTGTGAAAGTGGTCCAGTCACATTCTTTTGCATGTAGCTGTCTGGTTTTCCCAATACAATTTATTGAAGAGATTGTGTTTTCCCTGTTGTATATTTTTCCCTCCTTTGTCATGAATTAACTGATTAACTGACAGTATAAGCATGGGCTTGCTTCTGGGCTGTCTATTCTGTTCCATTGATTTATGTGTCTATTTTTGTGTCTACACCATACTGTTTTGATAACCATAGCTTTGTAGTATAGTTTGAAATCTGGCGTTGTGATACCTCCAGCTTTGTTCTTTTTTCTCAAGATTGCTTTGGCTGTTCGGGGTCTTTGGTCATTCCATACAAATGTAAGCATTATTTTAGTTCTGTGAGAAATACGATTGGTTTCAATAGGGATTGCATTGAATCTATAGATTGCTTTGGGTAGTATGGGCATTTTAACAATATTAATTTTTCCAATCAGTAAGCATGGTATATTTTTCCTTTTTTGTGTGTGTCATCTTCAATTATTTTTATCAATGTTTTATAGTTTTCAGAGTACATGTCTTTCAACTCCTTAGTTAAATTTATTCCTAGGGATTTTATTCTTTTTGATACAGTTGTAAAGAGGACTATTTCCTTAATTACTTTTTTTTTTGCTAGTTTGTTATTAGTGTGTACAAACTCAGCAGATGTCTGCATATTTTGTGTCTTGAAACTTTACTGAATTCATTTATTCTAATATATTTTTGGTGAAGTCTTCAGGGATTTCTATGTATAGTATCATGTCATCTGCAAATAGTGACAAATTTACTTCTTCCTCACCAATTTGGATGCCTTTTCTTACCTGATTATATTGCTATGGCTAGGACTTCCAGTACTATATTGAATAAAAGTGATGATAGTGGATAGATGTCTTTGTCTTTTTCCTGATCTTAGAGGAAAAGCCTTCAGCTTTTCACCATTGAAAATGATATAGCTATGGATTAATTCATACTACTTTTTCCAGCAGTAATTCTGTGTCAAATAAATGAGAATTCGGCTACCTTATTTGTCAAAGTATTGAAGCCTATACTTGGAAACTCATAGGATGTAAAGTATCCTAAAATCGATAGGTTATGAATACTTTGGCAGTAATATTTAATAATCCAATGTGTAAATTTTTATTTCCTGCACCAATAAGAAGTATTTACAAATCTATTTAACCAAAAAGCAAGGTTGTAGATGATATCTTTGTAGGACGAGACAGCACATAAATAAAATAGGTTAGAGAAATTTCTGTAGAAACCTCCCTTTTAATTTACTTTAACAAAATAAGGGTTGAACTTTCTCCCTTTATAGATATTTTACTAAGAAACATGACATGTAAGGCTTTTATCTGCAACAATTTATCTAAAGACTTTCCAGCATTACTTACAAAGAAAAACCACAAATATCCATTTTTGTACCGAGTAAATTCCATCTTTACATACTTTGCCTTTGTTTTTCAATGCAATGAGCACGAATGACAGATTTCTTAACTTGGCAAAGTCCAAGTCACTTCTTGAATCTGTAACATGCTAACTCCGAAACCCATTCCAAGTTTTTCTCCTGCCCCAAAAGGAGAAGCCGAACGGCCGCCATTACACTGTCATGGCAGTTTTCTCGGATAAAGTGTTTAAGGGGCTAAGCTACTAGTCATGTGACTTTATTTTGAAAGCTTCAGCAAAGACCTATTTTTCACCTTGAGGTGAGTGACACTTAAAAGGTCGGAGAAGAGCAGCCTGAGTAAAGGCCAGTCATTGTAGAGTCATGGGTTTTAGAGTTGGGAGGGCTGGAGGAGCTATCTCTTCTTTTTCCACCAACCCTGTGCTCACTGGCACCTCTGTCCAAGCATCCAGCTTGCTGAAGCCAGGAAGCCTTTGTTCTACCACTAGGGTTGCTCCTTGAGAAGAGGGTGTCTTCATTCTTTTCTTATCCGGGTGCCTCACTTGCCTTTTCAAACACATTCAATAAATGTTGGGTGAGTCAATAACATGGCTCAGTCCTCTCTTGTTACAGACAATAAAAAGGAAACCAACGAAGGACAACAACTTGTGCTAGTGCCACACACAGTTGATTAGAATGGGAACGAGGTAAACCCAGATCTTTCAACGTTCATGCTGTGGAAATCTCAGTCAGCTAGTCGAACCAAGAGTAGGACCAAAATGCAGAAGATAGGTTGTGACCCATGATAACAGATTTGTATAGCTTTTTATGAACATGTTGATCTTGATATTGTAAACATCATTTATTATCTTACTCCATGGAGATCTCTAACATAGAAGTCTAGTGATTCAGAGCATGGTGGATTGGAATTCCGGGTCCAACACCAGCCGTGTGGCCTTGCTAAATTCCTTGGGCTGATCTTCAGATCAATGGGCTCTGTAATGTGTATGGAAAAGTAGCTACCTCTTGATGGTCACAAGGACCAGACAGAATAATACATTAAGAGCATAGAGCTCAGGGCTGCCACATGATCATCAACACAGCGACAATTGAAAGGGCTTCATAGCAGGGATACATTAAACCCTGGAATGAATGAAAAAACAGAACCCACTCAAAATATATTTAAAACATGTATACATATTAATGTAACTTAGGCACATTTTATATTTTTAAATACTTCTATATGTACAGTATATACACAGAAAGGGAAACTATTCTGGAAAAAAAAGTGCAAAACAGAACGATGATTGTTTCTGGGTAGTGGAATTTTTATCTGTATTTGTATATATTTTCTACAGCAAGCATCAATAGCTGTGTAAAAGAAATTTTAATGTATTTTTAAACATGAATATTGACTTTTATCTGGTTTAAAGTATTTTGTAAAGTAAGTCCTAAAATTACTATATATTTCATGAGTTACTGATAATGCCAAAATTATTGGAATCCCCTCCACCCCCAATGCTGAGGTTTTTGTTTTTAATTACTTTTACAGGTATTTGTTTATTCTACTTCCCACCACGCACCAGGTACTATTCCAAGAGATTTATAAATCTCAACTTCAAAAAGAGCAATAATAACCTATTTGGGGAGAAAAGTAGCTAAGGGTAGGGCAGGCATATCTAGATTAAAATCGTTTTCAAGGATAGTCTAAGTTCTGTCTTTTGAAACCAGATTAATGAAAAATGCAGGGAAAATAAAAAATTCCTGAAAACTCTTTTTATTCACATTTACACAATAGCCACAAATATTATCTAGCTACGTATATTCCGCTAAGAAGTTAATAATTATTTTCTAAGTAATTTGGGCATGGTTTTCTAAGGCATAACGTCATAAGGAAATCACACAGAAAACCAACTATGTACATCACATAACAGGCACCTAACATCTACTGTTTTCTCTCTAGCCAAAGCCACAAATCGCTATTGTCTAAGTGAAATTCAAGTACATGATTGCAAATGTAATAATAAGATGGGAAGCTCGTTCTCATCATCTCCCCACCATACCCTTCACTGCATGCACAACGTCCCCATGAAGCCAGCAGACAAGACTGGGTAGCTGTGGAGGTCACAGAGGGGGCAGAGCAGTGGGTAAGACTCAAGCCGGTAGTCAATATGATATACCTCTAGAATCCGTATAATCACCCTGAATAACACGGGAACATCATGGTAATATATGACGGGCTATCATTTTTCCCTTGCTCTTCCTCATGTAGCTGTGATGACCATAACTCAACAACAAATTTGTCACCGAACCTTCAAAGAAGTGAGGGGGGTTGGGGGGGGGGGGGAATCAACGAGCTTGCCTATGTCTGTTCTGGGAACATATGAGTTTGTTCTAATATAAATCCAAATATATTCACAACCATATTTGCTTCATGTGTAGAAATGGCTACTCTTAAACATCAGGCCTCCAAAGGCACCACGTTTACCATGCTGTCACCTGAATGTCGAGCAATAATAGCAAGGGGGCCTTGGCGGAGTAAGGCTGAAACCTCTTAGGAACAGGAAGAGCCGTTATTAGTCTTCCCGGGCTGGGCGCTGCAGAAAAGGCCCTGAGAAAGTCCATGGCCACAGCCCCACCTGGGAGAGTGATTGTTTCCCAGCCGTCTCCCCTATTCCCTTAGCACCAGAAGATGTGCTTCTGTTAAAACGTCACATTTGAAGTCTTAACCCGTAAGCTTTTTGGTTAATGAAGCGACAGAGCCAGCCTCATTTTTCCTAGTGCTGCCTTCCCGACACCCCTGGACCCGAGCTGACTTTGGGAAGAGCCTTGTGTGTGCAGTAGCTAACATCTGCGCGGGTAACTCTTTTCACACCCAGAAGAAGGCAGCGGAGAATCACGAAACCATCTCCTTCTGGGGGTAAAACAAAGGAGCTCTTCCAACTCCATCCAAAAAAGCAGAAGTCCCGAGGGAACTTCCTAAATTTCTTTAGCAACCTCACGCCTGCTAGGAGACCTGCCGAAGTTCCAAGGCCCCTGGGTCTGCAGGAGGGAGGGGCTCTGAAAATCGAACACTGATGCTAAATAGAAAATACGAGCTGAATGCGTGTTTAGAATTCACCACGCCCGCTCCCCGCCCCCTTCGCCCTGTTACTGATAAGGAAACCAAGGTCCAGAAAATGATCCCAAGGCAGACGCGGTGAGCTTGGGGCAGAGCCAGGATTAGGAGCCTACTTGGCTTCCGTTGGAGCGTGCTGCTCTTCCGGGGCTCAGCCTGCAGACGCACGGTTGGTTCAGTGTTCTTTCTACAACAGGCGGTGTTGCAACGGGGAATTGGGAGCCGCTGAAAGTGTGTTGAGCGAAGAGATGAGCGAAGAGAAGAGTGTTTTACAAGACTGATCGGATAGCCCCTCATGTAAACTGGATTAAGAGATCAGCATTAATATAGCACAGACTAACTCCAGGTAGATGGGAACGGGAACCAAGCGAATAGAGTGGAGGGGGCAACGTGCAAGAGTTCTTTCAAACCTGCTTGTCTTGTCTGCGGGCTGCATGAAAAACAGAGCCAGTCATTACGCCCGGTTCCTGCTACAATGCCTGGTGCTCTGGAGGAGGGACACAATAACTGCCGTGAAATGAACAGAGGAATTAAAGAGCTAGAAAAGACAGCAGTCTGTGACTGACTGGATAAAGGAAGGAAAGGAGGGGTGCCTGGGTGGCTCAGTCGGTTAAGCAACTGACTTCGCTCAGGTCATGATCTCACGGTTTGCGAGTTCCAGCCCCGCGGCGGGCTCTGTGCTGCCGGCTGGAGCCTGGAGCCTTGCTTCGGACTCTGTGTCTCCCTCTCTCTCTACCCCTCCCCCGCTCACGTTCTGTCTCCCTCTCAAGAAATGGATAAATGTTAAAAAATGAAAAAAAGGAGAGGAGTAAAACATTACCTCCAAGGTTATGGGTTACATAGCCGAGAGAATGTTGTGGAAGTTGGAGGAGAAATTGTTGGATAGAGCATCGGGGAGGAAATGGAGTATTGGGGTCATGCAGGGTGGACCTGAACAGGGCTTTCCTGAATCGCTGGCCTGGAGGTGATTGGTGCACAGATGAGCGTGCCCTCGAATTCCGGAAATGGAAAGGGTTGAAGACATCAGTGGGGTTAATCTGTGCGTGTAGGGAGCACCTAGGTGGTCTTCCTGACCCCTAGTTCTCCACACGTGGTTGATAGAACCATGGCGTTGGCATCTGGCAAAGACAAGGGGCCAAATCTTCAGTCCCCAGTTCGACCCTCAGCATGAGATTTTCAAACAAGAAGGCCCAAGTGTGTGCTTACCGTATAAGTGGAAAGATTTCAGCTTGAGCTTTGAACCGGTCCGGAAATTTACAATCAAGGAAACTTAAAAAAAAAAAAAAAAAAAAAAAAAAGAAAAGAAAAAAGGGGGGGTATTTTAGACTTTGTGTAAGTTGTTGAGTCTCCCAGTGAAGAGATATTTAAATTTTGAAATACGTACCAGGTTGGGGGACGTAGTGGAAGCATGATAATCTTTTCAGTGACTGGACCAGGGGACAGACAAGCCCTGAACCCCCACCACCACCCCGCACCTCCAGGAAGAGCTGTGGACTTGTGTGCATCCTTTCTGCAGGAGCCCCGGGGTGGAGTCACCCACACACGCATGCTGCACCTGCTGCAGCCCCAGAAGCCTCTTCCAATGTACCCCACAGCTCTTCTGCACCCTCCATCCACCTGGCCGACGAAACAGAGCCCAGACTTTTGAAACGGGCCTTTTATATTCATGGTTACTCCTTTTTTAGGTGGTAGAATCCTAGAACCATAAAAATCAAAACTCATAGACTGTTAGATCTAAACATGACCTTAGAGATGAGCTAGTTAAATCCCCTGGAGGAAACCGGGAACCGAGTCCGATCTTCTGTCCAAGGACGGAAGGGCTAGGTTTTTAGTCCCGGCTGACACTGTAGGATCTGAGGCTGAGAGTGAGGCTGTGTGTGGGACTTGGTGTTCCTGCTGTAGAAGGTGCAGTCAAGAGGATGGCGTGGGGCAAAGGGGCTTGAGAACCACATTCTCACGCTGTCAGGCACAAGAGCAAAGGTTCCAAGTAGGAGGTGGGACCTACAGAAACGAAAGAAGGGAACTGGACAGTCGGGGGGGGGGGCAGTTGGAGAGGCAGGGAAGTGCTTACAGACTCTTGGGGGTGAGGGCTTCTCCCCACAGTAACCTGGCTCTGCCATGAGGGCTATCCCTTGAAGAGAGATTTCTCCAACATTCTTACGGGGCTAGAGTTAATTCCCATCACTGGTGGAAATAAGGGTTTTGGCATAAAGGGGAAGAATACAATAAGGTCGCAAGGATTAGCTATGTGTCCGCAACGATGCATGTATTATAAAGAATAGTAACGTTGCCAAAGAGAAAATTAAAGCTGTCAACTTGTGTTGGTATCGTGTGCCTAATGTGGTGGATGCTAGGTATACAACGGTTCACAAAATCGCATGGATTTTTAAAAGACTAGTGGCGATCTACTACTAACATGAACTTCCCTCCTTCCAGCATTTACTCTCTCTTTTGCTAAAAGCGGCTCTACTTTCAGGGGAGAAGAGTCCTTTCTCCTGAACTGAGAGTGTCTCTTTGGGGGACGAGAAGGCAAAATAAAAAGGCTTCCATTACTGTACCACGTTGTATCACAGGCATTTCCTGGATATTCTCCCTCTAAGTGAGCAAGACTTTATAATCTGTCCCTTGGGATTATTCAAAAATTATCACCCTGGCTTATCTTTGCTTCCAACAGGAGTTGTTTGTGATATCTTTATGTTCTTGTACTTTGACGTTAGCGTTTACGTGCTCAAGAGTAACTTTTCTCAGCCTCGATCCATACCAGCTTCTTCCAACCCTTAACTAACCCGCGGACGGCGACGCGGCATTAACTTATTCTCCACCTGATCTCAGATATGACGAGCAGGCAGTATTTTGTTTCTGCAAAAGGCATTTTCTCCTAACTGAAAGGAGAAGAAAGCTAACTCCAGCTTCCTGTGGGCCAGGCCTCTCGTGAATTCTGAGAGGGAGAAAGAGGTTAATTGTGAACAGGTCCATGCATGTGTCACTTACGACTCACCCCTGGATCCCTTCGGTCCCACACCCTTTCAGCAGCAGTTTTAGCACACTGAGACCAGACGGAGGTTTTTATGGCTCTCTTCAATAAGATACAGGGTGAGTTTAAAGAAGGCAATCTTTAAGATTTATCTCTGTGTTCTGGAATAAGAGTTCAATAATTCCTTTAATCCGTGTTGCCATCTCCCTTGGCCTTTTGCTTTACTTTGGTCTTTTAACATCTCACCTTATTTTAATAGCAATTGTCAGGATCCACAGACTAGTTCAACCCAACAAGTACTCTAGGAGCACCAACCACGTACGAGCAAGGCAAGGCCAGGCGCTCATACGTCATAACGATACCATATTTCACAGGCAAATGAACTGTTTTCAGTAACCATAATTTATCTTTCAAAAAATCTCTGACAGTAAGTCAAAAGGGTTAATTGGATAAATTTTTCTTAAGAGGGAATTAGGGTCTTGTAACATCTTTAGGGTCTTTAACATTAGTCGAAGCAGTGGGCACAAACTCACAAACATACTGTAGAAATAATTTAAAGTTAGTGAACAGGATCTGTAGAGGTAAAAGCCAAATTAAAAAAAAATTTTTTTTTTAATGTTTGTTTATTTTTGAGAGAGAGAAACCGAGCTCGAGCAGGGGAGAGGCAGAGAGAGGGAGACACAGAATCCGAAGCAGGCTCCAGGCTCTGAGCTGTCAGCACAGAACCTCACGCGGGGCTCAAACCCACAAACCGCAAGATCACATGACCTGAGCCACCCAGACGCCCCTGCCCCACCTTAAAAAAAATTTTTTTTAATGTTGTAAAAGCCAAATTTTAAGTAGAATTCATGGATCCCAAATTTCTTTAAACTATATCTATATCCAAGCACGCATCCATCGGTCTCTCTACATCAGTGTATATCTGTAGTTTTAGTCTTCAAAACACTTAGTTCTTTGTGAGAATTATCATTGATTTTCTACTACTTTTTTTCTCTTTTTTTTTCAACGTTTATTTATTTTTGGGACAGAGAGAGACAGAGCATGAACGGGGGAGGGGCAGAGAGGGAGGGAGACACAGAATGGGAAACAGGCTCCAGGCTCTGAGCCATCAGCCCAGAGCCCGACGCGGGGCTCAAACTCACGGACCGCGAGATCGTGACCTGGCTGAAGTCGGACGCTTAACCGACTGCGCCACCCAAGCGCCCCTGATTTTCTACTTCTAAAGGTACTACACATACTCCATCTCTAGGACATTTTGGATTAGGGCAACAGCACAACATTTCTTGACATTTCACAAGAACTGTTATACCTATCCCATCTCCAGATGAACATGAAAGAAAGCTGAACATTTTTTCACTTGAAAACACTGTGACTCTTTACCATCCTGGAAGCAAGTGGACAGAACCATTTGTCCTCATTTCAAAAACTTTCCCCAAACCTCGGACCGCTACGCATCATGTGGCTCATCCTACATCTGAAATAATAGCCATCTTGAGAATCACGTACTTAATATAACTTTGCAGCTCAGAGGCGTCTTAGAAATCCGTTAGTTCATAGTTTCTGAAACTTCCGTCTCAAAAAACTCCACGTACTGTAACATGTTAATAGGTGTTTCAGGGAACAGTTTCTGTGTGCAAGTAAAATTTGGACAGTCCCCTCTGGAGGCCCACAGTGCACGTTAGCATATTAAAGCCTTGGCAGACCTGTAGTAACAACGACAACAAAAACTATTTGTATGGGGGCGGGGGGGGGGGGAGGCTTTCATATTTTATTCTCTAAATATTTGTTACTTTATGCAAAAATATATGGCACGCTAACTGAAAAAGAAATGACAATCTAGATCTCAGAAAGGTAGAGAAATGTGGCGCCTGGATGGCTTGGTCGGTTAAGCGTCCGACTTCGGCTCAGGTCATAATCTCACGGTCGTGGGTTCGAGCCCCGCGTCCGGCTCTGTGCTGACAGCTCAGAGCCTGGAGCCTGTTTCCGATTCTGTGTCTCCCTCTCTCTCTGCCCCTCCCCTGTTCATGCTCTGTCTCTCTCTGTCTCAAAAATAAATTTAAAAATGTTAAAAAAAAAAAAAAAAGAAAGGTAGAGAAAGAGAAGAGAAATGGGGAGAGATTTGATCCAGCCCCAGTGAGGAATGGAATTTAAGGATGAAGAGGTTATGTCTGAAGAGCATTTTTATAAAGTTTTGTAATCTGAAGTGCTGTATATGTCTTGCCGGTGTCCTTAAGAACCACATTACTTGTCAGGGCAAGAGAAGGAAGGGAGGGAGGGAGGGAGGGGAGAGGGAGAGGGAGGGTGAGAAGGAGGAAGGGAGGGAGGAAAGGAAGGACAGAAGCCAGAGAAGAGAGAAAGGAACTGTTTAACTTTGTAAAACCTTGTGTTGTGTGCTGGCAAATGTTTAACAACTTTGGGGAAGGGGAACGGGCCTGATTTGCAGCATGTCCATTTCTGTGGTGTACATTCTCACCATGGCCAATTTCAGACATGCCAACATGACATCCACTGGCTCACAAGCTTCTGGCCCCAGCATACCACACTAGGGTTTCTTGGGACAGAGTTTGGAAATGTTGAGCTGGGCTGGGGGTGGGGGTGGGGGGTGCTGGGTGGCTTAGCCGGTTAAGCATCTGACTCTTGACCTCAGCCTAGGTCATGATCCCACAGTTAAGGAGTTCAAGCCCCACGTCAGGCTCCGTGCTGACAGTGTGGAGCCTGCTTGGGATTCTCACTCCCTCTCTCTCTCTGCCCTTCCCCTGGTCGATCTCTTGGCACCCTCTCTCTCTCTCAAAAATAAATACACTTAAAAAAAAAAAAAAAAAAGGAAATGTTGAACTGGTGTATCTTCCTTCCTTCCCAGTCCTCTCTCCTACAAATATATGTTTTTTTTTGTTTTTTTATTTTTTTTTCAATGTTTATTTATTTTTGGGACAGAGAGAGACAGAGCATGAACGGGGGAGGGGCAGAGAGAGAGGGAGACACAGAATCAGAAACACGCTCCAAGCTCTGAGCCATCAGCCCAGAGCCTGACGTGGGGCTCGAACTCACGGACCGCGAGATCGTGACCTGGCTGAAGTCGGACACTTAACCGACTGCGCCACCCAGGCGCCCCCAAATATATGTTTTAAAGATGAGCAAGGTAGGGACGCCTGGGTGGCTCAGTCGGTTAAATGTCCAACTCTTGGTTTGGGCTCAGGTCATGATCTCACGGTTCATAAGTTCAAGCCCCACATAGGGCTCTGCAGTGACACTGCAGAGCCTGCTTGGGATTTTCTCTCTCTCTGCCCCACTCATCCTGTCTCTCTCTCTCAAAATAAATACATAAACTTAAAAAAAAAAAAAAAAAAAGATGAGCAAGCTAAGGCCTAGAGAGGTTATGTGAGTGTCAAAGTCAGACAGCTAATCATCTTTACTAGTATCCAAACTCTAATTTCTAAATTCAATAATTCCTTCCTAACATAAAAATATTAACTATGTGAAAAGGAAGTATATGGTACCATAGAGCCCAGTGAGAAGGAAGACCCTTACCTCAGACATATGACTTGATTATCTTTCGACTGCTCAGCTACTCTGCCTGTAGATGGAATAATTTAGATAATACGTGTTTATTACCAATAAATACCTCCTAATAGTAATAAAATATGCAGGTTCGTTTCTTCATAAATATTTTGAAATCCTCAGTCAAAAGAGGCTATATGACCATTTAAAAGTTATTCTGGGGGCGCCTGGATAGCTCAGTCGGTTAAGCATCTGACTTCAGCTCAGGTCATGATCTCCCAGTTCGTGGGTTCGAGCCCCGCGTCGGGCTCTGTGCTGACAGCTCAGAGCCTGGAGCCTGTTTCAGATTCTGTGTCTCCCTCTCTCTCTCTGCCCCTCCCCTGTTCACGCTCTGTCTCTGTCTCAAGAATAAGTAAACATTTAAAAAAATCTTTTCTAAGTTATTCTGAAGTCATTCATGTTTCATTCAAATCTTGAAATCTTGTAGATCTGAGCCTTAGACTAGAGGTTATTCTCCGAGGTCAGAGGAAATTACCGTACTCAGAAACAAAGGAAAGTTACCTCTCGTTTATTTCAGTATTTTTGTTGTTCAAACTTTTCTCTCAAACCACAACTCACTTTATATTTTTCTACCTGCCTCATCATATTTTCACAAGAAGGGTTTGTTGAGATAAATGCTTTTAATTTCTTTAACGTTTATGTAGTTTTGACGAAATACATGCTTTTAAAATAGAGAATTGTTTTTGATACGTATTTATACACATATATAAATAAATTTGATTTTGTTTGTAGAAGGTGGTGCTACTTCCTTGGACTCAAAGACTAGAACACAAATTTGTTTGTATTGAGAGTCATTATGCGGCAGAAACATCCCTGTGAGGCCTTCCATGAAAGGGTTTGTTATGTAAATCCCGGGGTCTTCTTGGACTGGCTTCCACTGATCTTAGACAAGTCTCTTATAACCTTGATCTTCTTATTATAAAAAGAATGGGGTAATAGCAATCTAGACTTTATGGGGTAGTTGGTCTCAACCACAGAGATGTGGAGAACTGATCATTAAGTTTGTGAATTTCACTCTGACTGTTGGCCATTTTACAACATTTTGACTCTTTCGCCAGTAGCTTGGTGAGAAAAAGAAGTTGAGTTAAAATTCATTTCCTTTCATTTTTATCTGTGGATGAAAATCATTCCGATTCTCCTTGTGTCTGATTAGACATGGGTGCCAAGAGGTGATAACAGTGATTAGTTGACAGCTTATAATAATGGATTTGTGTTGTTGTCACTATATCTACTTAATAAGCAGCATCCGTGAAAGGACAGTTTTATAAACAAAGACTTAACAAAATTCAATAAGGCACAGATACAAGATGAAAAGAAGGAGCTTAATCAATAGTGGGAGGAATTAAAGGGTAAACGGAACTGCCTGCCGACTGACTGGGCCACTTTCTTGGCTGCGTCTGGCTGAGCCACTTTTTACACCGCCAAAGAATGAGATAATAACACTCTTCTACGATCCCTTCCATAATGACGCATCTCTGATCTTTCCAAGATTCTAACGAAATTCTGCAAACTTTCAGAGTTTTTAGCTTGAAATTTTCCTCTGTCTTCAAGTTTCTCTGTGGCTGCAAAATGATTGGTTCCTGGGACAAGGCATACGAATCCTTCAGGAAGATGATTTCCCGAGAGTTACCTATTCCTAATACCTAAAGAATACTCTGAACAAAGCAGATAACTGCAAGTACAGATCAGTCCCCCTAGGATTAGTATTCTGTGATCCTCACTGCTCCATCCAAGTGGACTTAAGTTTGTCAAGCAGCTTGTGTGAGTGCAACGGTAAGAGATTTTGGTGAAAATCCTGAAAATGAAACAGGAACCCATGGGGGAGGGGAAGGAAAATCCTGAAAATGATACTCTAGGAAGATAAGAAAAAATTGTCATTCATATTTTAAAAGAATTTTTACTATTTACCTAGCATTTTTCCCCATGTTGTCTCATTTAATCCCCACCATCCCTATAAGGTGTATTGTCCCCATTTTATGGATAAAGTAGTTGAAGTTTCAAGAAGTTGCCTCATCCAGGTCAGTGGAAGCCCGTTAGGGAAGTTTGGGGTTCGAAAACCAAATTCGTGCACCTTCCATTATAGCGCAGTAACTCTTAGAAATGAACTTCACGGGGCGCCTGGGTGGCTCAGTCGGTTAAGCGTCCGACTTCAGCTCAGGTCACAATCTCCCGGTCCGTGAGTTCGAGCCCCGCGTCGGGCTCTGGGCTGATGGCTCGGAGCCTGGAGCCTGCTTCCGATTCTGTGTCTCCCTCTCTCTCTGACCCTCCCCGGTTCATGCTCTGTCTCTCTCTCTCTCTCTCTCAAAAATAAATAAATGTTAAGAAATAAATAAATAAATAAATATAAAAAAAGAAAAATAAAAAAAAAAAGAAATGAACTTCACTTTTGCTCTTACTATTCAGTTCATTGCTGATGTCAGTCAGTCCCCAATCCTAGGTAACCAGCAAAGGTCAAGTAAATATGTGTCGGTGCCTTTTAACAATAGGGCTTTGACCTACAGATTCCATGGGAATGAGGCATCTAGCAGAGCACTTCCTCTATGATTAGACAGTGCAAGATGGAAATTCTGACTTCGATGCTTACTTGGGCAAGTTACCTAACATCGAAGAACCTCAGTTTCCTCAACTGTACAATGGGGATAATGATAGCATCTATCTTACAGCATTGTTGTGAGAATTAAATGGGGTTAAATGAAAAAAAGCACTTACCATATAGTAAGCTCTCAATAAAAGCTAGTTTAAAAGAAATAGATTTGTGTGACTGTATGGTCCCCTGTATTGACTAAAGGAATCCATCAGGGGCGTCTAGGTGGCCCAGTCAATTAAGCATCTGACTCTTGGTTTCAGCTCGGGTTATGATCTCACAGTTCATGGGTTCAAGCCCCTCATGGGGCTCTCCGTTGACAGTGCATAGCCTGCTTGGGATTCTCTCTCTCTCCCTCTTTTTCCGCCCCTCCCCAACTCATGCATGCTGGCTCTCCCTCTCTACCTCCCTCTCTCAAAATAAATAAATCAACTTAAAAAAAAAAAAAGGAACCCATCAGACTTAAACTTTGCCCAGCCAGCAGAGGTAACAAATTAAATACATATGGAAATTCCATTGCCAGTATCATCTCTCACATTAAAAACACTATTGGTAAATAATATGGGCCATGTACCGAAGTGTAAACTTTAGTACGTGAGATCTGAATTTAAGCGTATGCTCTGTAACACTCCAAAAGATTCTGTTTCCATGCTAATTTGGTACTAGCACTAAAATGAGTTCGCCAAAGACAATTACTTAGTGATCTGTTCTTTTTTCCCTTTCATCTCTTAATATGTACCCAGTCTAAAACTAGAATTTCTGTGTGCAACTCAAGGCACACACAGCATGTTCACATACGGCCCATCACTTGGGGCTTAACTGTTCACTCCTGTCTGCAGAAATGTAAAGGCCACCCCAGGCCACCAACTTAATTATATCCAGGATGCGCACCAGAGGTGAAAAGCCTCCTAGAACTGTTTTTCAATCATCATCTCTCCAACTGAGCTGGACCAGTGACACTAAAGCCAGCAATTAAAAGCCTCAAGTTTAGAAATCCATTCAGTTTCCCAAGTCCCCAAATGGCAAAGGTTAAGTGAATTATGTGGAGATAATTCGCCAAGGTCCCGAGGGAGGGTTCAGCTAACTTCAGATTACTGGCTGTTTCAGTCTTATGTTTCCCTTCCCAACTGATATGCTTCATGCAGTGGTGCTGCCAATGTAAATAGCAGAAAAATAAGAGTTGCAGATGGAGAGAATAAAAAAAAAACCTTCAATGTATTTTCTAGGGGGAAAAGCCATGTGATGAGCACATTTCGTGTTTGTAACACTGAAGGTTTCTCCCTTCCTTTATTTTCAAGGATAATTGTGAGGAAATTTACACTCGCCTCATATTAAAAAATATTTGGGAGCTTTACTGTGTTGCTTTGGTACTTAAATTGGAGCACGTCGCCAGGCATCTTACTGCGGGAGACCATAATGGGACCCGCAACTCTCCTCCAGGCTGAATTAGAACCACCCGTTACACCTCGAGTTGTGTGGTAACACCTCCACGGTGTTTCCAATTAACTTTGTAAGTTTTTAATCAGTGACAAATGCATCTTTGTAAATTCAATTTACCTTTTATTGCAGCACCATAAACCGTCTTGCAGCATTCCGGTACTTTGTGAACATTTTACTTGCTACTGACATAAGACAGCTGTTGGACCTACAACAAAGGCTAAGGTTTATGAGTTACCTGAATTAGGATGTAGGTGAAGTAATTAAACCCCAAAGAGAAAGAGGGGGGAAACAGATAGCCCTCTGCAACCCGCACACACCGACACACAGGCAGGAACTCCCGAAGCAACTCAGAAGCTGGAACATTCAGGATTAAATCCCCAGAAACTCCCTTCTTTTACTGTGAATTTTAACTCACGATATGTTGAAAGAGGTACGTAAGTGAAAACGCTCAGGCACATTTTATTAATAAATCTATACTGCTATTTGTTTTTTTCCCTTTAATCAGATTCAAATGCATCCTGTTAAAGAGCCACGGGTGATTAGATCATAAATCTGAATGACCTTGAAGATGATGAAGGAAATGCTTCTCTGTAAAGCGATCATCATGCTGCCAGTTTCATCATTTACACATTTTTACAGGTGCAGGGAAAATGTTTAATTTCAGATAGCTTGCAAGAATCACTCAGAATAAAATATTCCTTTATAAGATCCCCAGATAATAAAGCAAATGAACTAACTGCACTCCTCAAGAATATGTATTTTTTTTTTGTTTCTATTTTGCTCCTCAAATAAGAAAACGGCAAAAAATTAGGGGGAGGATTATAATTGCTTGACCTCAACCATAAGCTACTCTAGGATTCTAGCTTCGGTTTCATTGTGTTTAAATATTGCTAATGACGCATTAACTCCTTGCCCCTTGCTGCAAATTATTAACTAATTGTGAGTACTATGGTCGTGAGACGTATCTTTTGTGACATATTTAATCAAAAGTCTGCATTTTTATAAAGGCAGCAAATTTATGGATGACATTTATGGTTTTTGCCTTAAACACTGAAGAATTCTTTTGTCTTATTTTTGGATTTATCGCTCAACCATGAGACATTTGACATTCAAGAGGTACACCTGCATCTTGCTATTATCATATCAAAAATATTGTAAATGTGGTACTTTGTCAGAAGTATTTAGACACTGATATTATTCCAGTCCACTGATTGATTCATTTATTCATCACTTACTCATTAAGTGCTTAATATCTGCCTAGGATAAATAGTGACTGAAAATGTAGCCCTTCTCCTGCAGATCAAGGATTATAAACGTAAGAAAAATTTCAGACCCAAATATATCTATGTGTTGTTTATTTCAGATACTTATTTAGACTTTATTTGCCTTTCAGATGTTTTTAAAAATCAGCTATGACCTAAAACTTCTCACTGAATCTGTACATTGTTACCATTTCTAAAACCATGGACTTTGGCTTTCTTTGACCTTTTCTGAAGGGCGTACTCTTTAAATACTGTTTTGATTCTTCTGTATCATAGATGCTTTTGATGGCTTATGAATTCTTCATAAATACATCTACAAACTGGTCCAAACACAGCTTTGATTTCATTACCCTCTTTTCCCCATTCTTTATTACTTGCCTTAAAGAAATAAGAAAGAAGAAAGCTATATAGCTACTTTGGAATGTAGGGATTCGACATGAAAAGCACCCTTTTGAGTTGCTGTAAACTGATCGTTAGTTTCTCATCATTTCTTCTCGGTGCTCAGAAATATATGACCAGATATAGAAGAGGAGTTTCAGCAGATAGTATCGAGTGTATGTTCTTTACCCCAAGGTCTGATATCCACCCTGTCGAAGTCACACTCCGATGGCAGTCCTGTGACTGGAAGACAAAAGGGCCCAGTGAGGGACCCAGGGCCTTGGCACAGTACTCATTAGATGGGGAGGCCTTCCAGGGGTTTTTACCAAGCCTTCCCCATGCTCGGCTCTTGGCGTAACCCTAACAAAATCAGCCCTCGGACGTTCCCAAACAGGGAGGGAGGGACAGAGGGGTGGTCCCCCAGAACTCGGGTTTTCATGATCATTTCCCGAGACGACGTCTGACTCCCCATTGTAGCACCAGAACACGCCTTAAAAATGAGGCAAATCACAGGCGAGAATCAAAAGCTTTGGAGAAGTCCTCTGGGGTAGTGACCAAGCGGTGAAAAGCTGCCACTGGTTGAGGGCTTGAAATACGCGGGCATGGAGTTTGTCACAACCACCCCACGTGGCGGAAGGGGAAGCAGAGGCTTAGGAATCTACTTGGAGCCAGCAAAACTTTGGAGCTGGAATGCATAGCCATGTTGGCAATGAATTCATTTCGCGGGTACGGGTGAGTGTGAGCACCCATGCTGTGAACCGCTACACCACCTTGCCCGTCAGGGGCCAAAATGTCATACTATCTCTGAAGCCCAAATCTTTACTCTTTGAAACTTTAAATCTATGAGTTACATCTTGGGTGACAAAATTTACACCCCCCAGAAACCCATCCTGATGTGAAAACTAAACAATTATCGCTACATTTCAATGCTGTTTCCTTCTCCTTCATGCTGCCAAGCCATGTCTGATGGAGGCTATTCCCACTGTTGTATGTATACAATGGAATTAAAGATCCCCTCTGGAACAGCCGAGAGTCTGCCCTATTTTATTGCAAAACATGCCTCCATTTTAGAAAAGTAGACTAATTGATTGTTCTGCCCCCTAACTGGATTGTTTCCATTTAAACCATCTTATCGCCAAAGCCACTTTACCATGATTTATGTTTAGGTTTTTAAATAAAAGGCTTCTAAGGTCTCTTGCACACGAAGGATTTTATGCGTTGTATGTGAAATGCAAATTGTTTCCGTTAAAATAAATCTAAAACATGATTTGTAGGTATTCCGTATTCTTTGGTAATCTAAAACTCCAGCTCTTGAAGTCATTAATTAGAGAACCATTGAAAATTATCATTTTGGATCCTGGTCAGGGGAACTTTTAGAAATTAATGAACATTGGAGGCTTCCAAATTCCACATTGCGCACTGTGTTTTGTCCACACCTAGAAGAAAGATTTAAAACAAATTCCTCGGGTCCTGCCAGGCATTCTCAGCACACTCACACGTAGTCTCGGCCGCAACAGCTCAATCAATAGCGAAGAGTAATGTAATAATTGCCGCAGCATTTTCTGTAATTCCTCATTGTGGTAGCAACAGCATTTCAATAATATTCAGAGAGACTATTTATGGTGCTTAAGGTAAGAGGTTTCTGCCATGTGTAGAATAACAAAAAATTCAGTGCTACTATTTAACCCTTAATGAGAAACATTCTTAAGGAGAGAAGCAGTTAAGCACTTAAATTATCTGTGTCAGGCAATAGTCACAGGACGTTGAGCCACAGGACATTTGAATAGGCAAAATAGTACTGGATGACCATTAATTAGTAGAGGCCCAGTTGAATAAAATGTGGCATACCCACACAATAGAAGATTTTACAATTGTTAAAACAAAAAAAAATGAGGGCACTCAGTATGTACTGGTATGAAAAGTTCTTCAAGGTATTTCGTGGAGTGGACAAAGCAAAACACAGCATAGTATATATAGGAGGCTATCTTTTATGTATAATAGGAAAAAAAATAAGGATATGCATTTGTATTCACTTCTATATGCATAAGGAAACTGTGAAAGCCGTAGTTAATAACATTAAGGGACGCCTGGGTGGCTCAGTCGGTTTCGTGTCCAACTTCAGCTCGGGTTACAATCGCGCAGTTCGTGGGTTGGAGCCCCGCGTTGCCCGGCTCCGTGCTGACAGCTCGGAGCCTGGAGCCTGCTTCGGAGTCTGTGTCTCCCTCTCTCTCTGTCCCTCCTCCGCTCGCACTCTGTCTCTCTTTCTCTCAAAAATAAGTAAACTTTTAAAAGTAAATAAATAAAACTAATAACATTGTGGTCGGGGTGTGTGCATGGTGGGGTGGGGGTACTGGGGTGGATAGAGAACACGAATGAGTAGAAGATGCTTTTATATATATATATGCATATATAATTTTAAAGCATGTGAACATATTCAATAAATTAAGAGTGGTTTAAGCGATGGTTGTACTGTTAGCAGGGAACTAGTTTAGTAAATACGGTACATTCGTAGGGTGGAATATTATGTGGCCATAAAACAGAATAAGGAAGCTTTTTATCTCCTGATTTAGAAAGATCTCTCAGATGTGTTAGTGTGTTTCAAAGAAAATCCAAATACAGAACACTGTCCTTACGATGCTACGATCTCTATGGAAGGAGGAGGAGTATTTGCATACATGTAATCAATTAGCTCTGAAAAGACACACAAGAGATGAATAATGGTGATTGCTTGTGTCGAGGGAAACAACGGTGTGGTGTGGCTGGAGGCGGGAGGGGAGACTTTTCACTGAATAGTCTTTTTAGGCTTTTCTCTTAACCGCTTGAAGCTATTATCCTTTTCAGAAAAATAAAATTCAAGCATTTAATTTTTAAAAACAGTAAACTGTAATTACAGTAAGTAACTGTAATTACAGCTTTTTCCTAAAGAAAGAAAAGAAATGAATTAATAAATTGATCTTGGAACTAGAGAAAGG
Organism: Herpailurus yagouaroundi; assembly: GCF_014898765.1. NCBI lineage: Eukaryota > Metazoa > Chordata > Mammalia > Carnivora > Felidae > Herpailurus > Herpailurus yagouaroundi. Next base: position 56,062,520 of record NW_024412395.1, on the reverse strand, counting down.
AAGAAAACCAAGCTCTAATTTATCAAACTATCTAATTTGTCAAACTACTAATCCGACCGCTATCAAAGGACTCATATTTCTCCTCACTTTTCTCTAGACTAATTTGACTGCGGTGCACTGTCTTTGATTCAAATGCAGCTTAATAAAATTAACTGGATTCATTTTTTTCTAGACACGTAAAGAAATGTCATGTTTGTCTCCCATCTACCCCACCGCCCACTCCAGGAAGGGAGGACTAAATGGATTGAGACTGTGTAATTTAAATTTTACCTGGCTCATTATCACTTTCAAATAATTTATGCATTTTAAGCAGCTGCTTTTCTTCTCCTATGTGTCAATCATGCAAATTAGCAACACCTCAATGAAACTAGCCTATAATAAATCAATTTTTAAGCTAAGCATTTCACGGGGTAATCTTTCCCTGTGCAGATTTTAACAGCTGTAAAGCACCCACACTTCCACATTGGAAAGTAGTGGAGAGATCATGAGCTTATAGTCAAACAAATCTGGGGTTTAATCTTGGCTCTGACATTTATAAACTACATATCCTTGGGAAAGTCATTTAACCTCTTTAATCTTCACTCTTCCTTATCTGTAAAATGGGGATGACAATGCCGATTCCCAGGGTTGTCATTTAAAAAGGCATATTAGGGGCGCCTGGGTGACTCAGTTGGTTAAGCGTCCAACTTCAACTCGGGTCACGATGTCACGGGTTCATGGATTCAAGCCCCGTGTCGGGTTCTATGCCGACAGCTCAGAGCCTGGAGCCTGCTTTGGATTCTGGGTCTCCCTCTCTCCCTGCCCCTCCCCCACTCACACTCTGTCTCTCTCTCTCAAGAATAAATAAATATTTAAAAAAAAAATACCTGATGCTAGGGTGGCCAATGATCATGGTTTGTCTGGGACTGTTTCCTTGAGCACTGCAGTTCCTACATGCTGGGAAACCCCTCAGTCCAGGGCAGGTCAGGACAGCTAGGCACTCTATTCGGTACAAAAGGAATATTCAGCGGGAATTAAAATCTTGAACACAGAGGGGTGCCTGGGTGTCTCAGTCAGTTGAGCATTGGACTCTTGGTTTCGGCTCAGGTCATTATCTCATAGTCATGAGATGGAACCCCACATTGGGCTGTGTGCTGAGCGTGGAGCCTGCTTGGGATTCTCTGTCTCCCTCTCTCTCTCAGCCCCTTCCCTGCTCTCTCTCTCGCTCTCGCTCTCTCTCTCTGTCTCAAAATAAATAAACGTTTTATTTAAAATCTTGAGTACACAGACTAGGGAAGGCAGTAGCGTCTATATAGGTTATTTTGTTTCTTGGGGGACTTCCGCGAGGAGGAGACAAAAAAGTCAGTTCTGCAACTTTTAGACAATAGAAACACAAGACAGACAGGGAAAGGTGAGTCGTGACTTGATTTGGAAGCCAGATGGCCTGAGTTTTAGTTCTGGTTCTGTTGAAGACCAACTACGTGGTTGGCTTCAATGCTGCTGGGCTTTGGTTTGCGTTCATCATCTATAAACGAGAGCCTTAGACCAGCTCTCTCTGAGCTCTAAAAGTCTATTTTAGGAACAGTCAGAAATTGTCAACTGCTAGGAAAGTATCTGAACACCACCAAAAGGAGATGATAAATCTCACCGTCCCTTGCCTTGTCAGCCACTCCGATGCTTGAGCACATATCAAGCATCGTCTACTAAGTTGAGAACTTTCTGCCAAGCAGGAACAAGGTGACTAAGATCCAGCCCTTGCCCTCCACACACACAGGACCAAGTGAGAGTTATTTTTGCCGGAATCTGAGAAAACTCTGGCAAGAAGTTGGCTGCCAGGGTCTGAAGGTTGGGTGAAACATCGATGGGCAGTAGATGGCAAGATACTGAGGGCAGAGGCGACAGCCTGAATGGAGGGGAGAATGCTCGTTGCCTAGAATCCTACTGCAGACACACTGCAAAGAGAGCTCATGAGGTTTGGTGCGAGCACAGAATAAATGTCCCAGAGAGCTATTTTACTAGGGTCATTGCCATACCACCCAGACTACCAAGTGGGAAAGAATGTAGGGGCCTTGGGTAATGAGGGGGAAGAGAAAGACGAAAACCTGAAATGGAACCAGAGCAAGGCCCAGGAAAGGTTTTCTTTAGGAGAGAGGGGGAGGTTTGAACACGTTTGCAAATATATGACAAAGTTGCCCACTGAGAGAACTTACATGGAAAAGTTCGCTTGGAAAAGGAGCAACGGGGGGGCGCCTGGGTGGCGCAGTCGGTTAAGCGTCCGACTTCAGCCAGGTCACGATCTCGCGGTCCGTGAGTTTGAGCCCCGCGTCAGGCTCTGGGCTGATGGCTCAGAGCCTGGAGCCTGTTTCCGATTCTGTGTCTCCCTCTCTCTCTGCCCCTCCCCGTTCATGTTCTGTCTCTCTCTGTCCCAAAAGTAAATAAAAACGTTGAAAAAAAAATTAAAAATATATATATATTGTTAAGGTATTACGCAAATAGTATCTATCACCATGGATTTTTTTCACTTAACCATAGAAAACAGGAATTTTCTCACATTCTTACAAACTCTTAGAAGAGTTTGTTTATACTCATCATTTTTTTAAGGTTGTTTATTGAGAGAGCGAAAGAGCGAGGTAGGGAGGGGCAGAGAGAGGGAGAGAGAGAGAGAGAGAATCCCAAGCAAGTTCTGCACTGTCAGATTGATTTCCCAGGATTAAAAGTTTTTGAACATCAGGGTACCTGGGTGGCTCAGTCTGTTAAGCGTCTGACTTCAGCTCAGGCCATGATCTCACAGTCTGTGAGTTCAAGCCCCGCGCCGGGCTCTGTACTGACAGCTCAGAGCCTGAAACCTGCTTCAGATTGTGTCTCCCTCTCTCTCTGCCCCTTCCCTGCTTGTGTTCTGTCTCTCTCTCTGTGTCAAAAATAAATAATCATTAAAAAACCATTTTTTTAAGTTTTTGAACATCATTTTATTGAGGATAGTTCACATACCATGTAATTCACCTACTTAAAGTATACAATTATTTTTCATATAGTCACAGATATGGGCAGCCATTACCACAGTCAGTTTTAGGGCATTTTTATTACCTCAAGAAGAAATCCTATACCCTTTAGCTACCATCTTCCAACTCCTTACCCAACATCCATTCTCACCAGCCCTACACAACCACCACTATACTTTCTATCTGTATAAATTTCCCCATTCTGGGTATTCCGCATGAATGGGATCATGTGATACGTGGTCTTTTGTAACTAACTTCTTAGCGTAATGTTTTCAAAGTGTATCCGTATTGTCGCATGTATCCATACTGCTTTACTTTTTATAGCTGAATAATATTCTATTGTATGGATGTACCACATTTTGTTTATCCGTTCTCCAGTTGATGGACAGTTGGGTTGTTTCCACTTCGGGCTATTGTGAATAATGCTGCTGCAAGCATTTGTGTACAGGTTTCGGGGTGGACATATGTTTTCCTTTCTCTCGGGTATATACCTAGGAATGGAATCGGTTGGTCACAGGGCTAGAAACGTAAATTCCTGCTGAAAAGAGTTGAGACACATTTAAGTCTCTTACTATGCATCTCCAAGTTGCTTTTCAAAAGTTTTTGAATTAAATTTTAATTTTCTGATGGAAGATCTTGCTGTTATTCATGGTCCGTCAGTTCTCAGGAGCAAGGATGTGCCAAAGTAAAAGTCGAGGACAGTGTTGCCTAGTAGAAATACCATACAACCCGTATCGGTCATTTTAAATCTTCTAGTAGCCACATGGTTTTAAAGTAACGAGAAACAGGTGAAATTAATTTTAAGGATATATTTTCCTGAACTCAACATATCCAAAATAGTATCTTATCTTGCCAAACTGTAATCCCTATAAAAAAATTATCGCTGAGATATTTTCTCTTCTTCTTATTTCACATTCAGTGTCTGAAGTCTAACATCTGTTTTAGACGTCACATCTCCATTTGAACAAGCCACATTGCCCATGCTCAGTAGCTGCTGTAGCGGACAGTACAGGTCTAGGAATTTGGCCGACTACATCTTCTTTGGAAGGTGGCAGGCAGTTTTTGAAACATATCCTCATGTATTTCCCTGTGTTATCTTCCTCTTTTTTAATACAAAATGGCAGCAAGAACAAAATTTAACTGACAATTCCTCCTGGATAGAGAATGGTTAACTAAGTACTTACTGCTTTCACACAATGTATAATGGGTGAAAAAAAAGGACAGCTTTAAAAGAGCCGCTCTTGGGGAGCCTGGGTGGCTCAGTCGGTTAAGCGGCCGACTTCGGCCCGGGTCATGATCTCGCGGGTCCGTGAGTTCGAGCCCCGCGTCGGGCTCTGTGCTGACAGCTCAGAGCCTGGAGCCTGTTTCGGATTCTGTGTCTCCCTCTCTCTGACCCTCCCCTGTTCATGCTTTGTCTCTCTCTGTCTCAAAAATAAATAAACGTTAAAAAAATAAATAAATAAAATTTTTTAAAATAAATAAATAAAAGAGCCACTCTTTTATTCCAGTTTACTTGAACAGACCCTGGAGCTATTTTTATTTCTAGAATCTATGTTGCTGAATGCTAAACACCTGTGCTTAACGTTCTCCCAAATTGGTAAATAATTTCCTTCGTTGCAGTCTTTACTGATGAACAGGAAAGAAAAGAGGCAAGAAATAGATTTCACTGTGCTATGCTGGTGAAAACCACGTTTTTCAATTTATTCTTCTCACAATAAAAAACGATTTAATCTGAGATCCTATATAATCCCAGGACACAACACTCCTTCTCTGTTGTGTGGCAACTTCCTGCCATGCATAATTATTTTCCAAAAGCGTATCAGGTCAGAGATGAAGCAGAGACTGAAGGAAAGCGTCCATGGTGATCTTAGGCAGATTTTTTTTTTTTTTTCTTGTAGGAATCAGTTGGATAGTTACTACCACCTGGCACTGCTAATGAGTCTAGATGGGAAAACAAAGCTGAAAAGCGTTCCACAGCAAACTGCACTGTGGTCCAGTTCTGGGGAGTCATTTGGGGTCTGTTGAGCATCTGAAGATACATCTGAAGGTGTCTGCCTATTATAAAAATCGAAAGCTTTTGTTCTTCAGTTTTAAAAGAAACATGGTGCTTAGAAATAAGTAGCAGTTGATTCGTTTGTGTTTCTATAACCTAAATATTTTACTGTATTCATAGAATAACTTTTAAAGCTAAATGTATCTTATGCATTAAAAGCAGTTTATTTATAATATTCTTGGAGGAAAGAGACCATCTCTTCCAAGAAGGTATTTCCACTACTAATTCAAATTGCTCGTAAGCAACCTAAATAAAGAGACAATATAGTGCAGTCATTGAGAGCAGGAAGTCTGATGTCAGAGCTCTAGGTTCAAATATGAACTCCACTGATTATCCAAGTAATTTTTCTGTGCATAAGATCCCTCTCCTGAAATTAGGAACAATGAGAGCTATTTTAAGGTTCAAGTGAGATAATGCATATATGGTACTTAGCAAAATGCCCATCACTTTTCTTTGTTGTGGGTTTTGGTGGGTTGTTGTGGGGTTTTTTGTTGTTATTATTTTTACACACATCTTATAGATTCCAAGATATCACAGCATAGAGAATAACCAATAAAAAGCCCAAGGAATAGCAAATAATCAAACGCCAATTATTATGCAATTATATGACTGCTATGCCATATAAGAAGAAAGCATGGCTCTCCCACATGTTATGAGAACTAGGAAAAAAGGACTGGAGAAATGGGAAGAGGAAGTAGCGGGAAACATGAACTTAATTAGCAAGAAGATGCTCTACTAACACGCTCCACATGTTGTTAACTAATTCTCTATGTATTTATTGAGCGCTTACTCTGGGCAAAATATTGTGCTGGGTACTGGGGTTACAAAGATGAGATATGTTACCTGTCTTCAATCATCTTAAAGCCCAACAGAATGTCGTCTTTGTTATTGTATGTACCACCTGGCCTTGCCGTTCTTGGCTTGCTGGTCAACCCTGACCTCTCGATTGTGAGCAGGAATGCTATCTTATTCACATCTATACCTCTGCATTGTACACAGTTCCTGGCTCATAATAGGTACTCTGTAAACGTTTGCTGAGATGACTTCTTTAGCATGAAGAAGGGAATTGATCACCATTGTATTTACAACTGTAATAGATAAGTTCTGTGAAGGCAGAGACCCATGCTTGTAAATGTCTTGATTCCAAGAAAGGTGGACTTTTGATATTAGGTTGTCAGTTACACCACTGTTAAAGTATCATTATTACAGTGAGAGTCGCTATGTAGTATCCAAATGCAACTATTGCAGTCTCAGCCTCCAGTAGATTTCTTCAGTCCCAGGTACCTAGGATACACAATTGCATTGCACTGTTGTGTCTAATTAGGGGAAAGAAGCCATGAAAATGTGCTCTCTGATAGTTTTTTTGTTTTCTTGAAGTTTGGAAAACCTTTCATTTTTCAATGAGGTAACTATAAATAAGCTTTTTGTTGAATCATAAATGCTGGGATTTCATCATTCTTTTCCATTCAGATTACTTTATTCTATTCTTCTATTTTAAAAAATTAAGTTTAGATAATGAAATAAGTTGAAAGGAGGACAAACCGATTACATACTGTGTATGTGTGTTCCAGTTCTCATGTGGAGGTCACGGAGACATTGAGAACAATTCCTAATACTGTTGCTGTGCATTTGATAAAATTCTATCTTGAGGAGTGCATCCCTTCTGGTGGGAGGTCCTGTGAAGTAACTTGCACATTAGGATATTATTAACTTTGTTAGATTGAGGAAGTTTGCAGCTGATGCTTTGGTAGGGTGAGTAGAGGCAGGCTAGAGATACTCCCAGTCTATTGAAGCTCCTTATAATTGGTAGTCTGGAATCAAATACTAATCTACAGCCTAATCCGAGCATGATGACTTTCATTAATCTGTGATGGGTTTTTATTTCTTTATTATGAGCTAACTGTGTAAACTCAAAAGAATTAACAGAGCCATCTTGGCACGATTTAATTCTCAGGCTCCCTCTGCTGGTAGTGAAAGACAACAAATTTACAGGGAACGTAAGAATGAGGGTAATATCACTATTTCCACAATTTTGCCTTTTACGTTAAAGTTAAATTTATTGTTGGATACTTATGTCATAAAAGCAAACTTTTTGGTTTACAGCTAGCCGGTTTTCCCACTACAGATTAAACGATATCTTTGTGGTTGAGTTAATTAGTCTTTTCATCACAGAAAATTGAACTATTTTGTATTTAAAATAAATATTTGCTAGAGTTATACAGAGTAATTTATAATATCACTTATACAAATGATTACTAACAGCTTTCATAAACAGAAACAGAACACTTAATAGAGACATACTGAAGATTTAGCAGCTACCCAAACTACTTTATCCTGTCCTATATAAATCCTGTGCAACAAAAATATACACCCTGCATGCCATCCAATAAAGCAATTACTTTCTGGGCCATAATATCTCAACATAATACATAAAAAGACATAACAATTCAAAACAATATATATTCACCTTGCAGTCCTCTGATTCTGAATATTTGTGTCCACAGTGCCATTTTAACTTTGAAAAGCACTTTCACATTTCTCCTACATTTTATCCCGAAAACCCTTGAGACAGTGCAGATACTATTGTCCCTACTTAACAGGCAAAGTAACTGAGGTCAGAGAAGTTAAATGATGGGCTCCAAATTACACACTAGTTAGCGGAAAAGAGCCTTCGGCTCTTCCAAAAGGTCTGCAGGCCTCTCTCTCTTGAGAGCTATTTAATAAAAAGGCATCAAGAAAATTATTTAAATTATCTAGCTTTTTATTAACTGTGTTGTCTTGAATTGCCTATCCATATTTATGCTTCACAGTCCCCTATTCAGGTCACCTTTTAATGAACACAAATCTTCTGAGAGCTGTAGACAGTTTTCAACCAAGGGTCTTGGCAAAGAAATAGGAAGAAACTGTCAAGGTGGGGACCACTCTAGCAATATCCATCAGGTTGGTACCAGGAGCGTGGGCTGTGTTCTCATGACCCAGAGTTCCAAGATCTTTTGGGAAGTGACAAGAGTTATGTCATTGTATGGCAATGTAAACCGGGTTCTAATTGGGTCGACCTCAAGATAAAAACAAATGAATACTCCAATGCCCAGGAGTCACCCAGGCCTATAAAGCAGAGCCTTTCAAAACCAAATCACGGACTTAGCTTTTTTTTTCCCATGCATAAGCGAACAACCTTTGAGCAAAATTTAATGACAGAGTTGAGACCAAAGATTCTGGTCTAACTAACAATCCTCAGTGAAATAGGTTTGATGGTTTCAGTTGAGTGCATATCATGAAAGCACTCTGGCACAATTGATAGGATGTTCATGAGGAGGTAATATACAGATCCACACATTAAATTACTTTTCACCCCAAGAGATATTTATAGGGGTGATCTATCAAGGTTACAGAGAAGAGCAGTAACATGACAGTAGAATGCTCAACCTAAGCTTATATGCTGGAACATAAAGACACCTGCAATTTTATCTTTGTTAACTACTGCAATTGACAACTTTTCATTTAAAAAAAAAACGTTTTGGTACAGAAATCAGTTCTAAAGATTTATACTTGTTCTTCAAGTTGAATAAAAATGCAAAAATATATCTACTTTATTATAGAAAAGATACTACCTACATCTCAAAAAAGGATCTATAAAATTACTGTTTCCGTGGCAAAAAAAAAAAGTCAATTTATTTTAGTATAGCATAGATGCTAGTTATATCTTAAAATAAGAGATAAAGGCCAGAAATACGAAATGATTGTGTTTTCACAGCTATTAAATCCATTCAATTGCAAAAAAGAATAATTTTCTAAATAGAAATTTTAGCAAGCATTTTGCCTCTAGAAAGTCTACTATGAAATCAACTCAATTTCAACTACTTTGCAGTGTTAGGTAATACAGACAGATAGAATTGTCATCTTCTACTCACAAATTCTACTTCAATAACTCTTAATTGGAATGAAATCTGTTCCACCTGACCTTTGGATACACACACATACAAAACCGTGTTATTTCCTGGATCTTGTCAACAATTGAGAAAATAGACCTAACTGTGCTTTCAAAAGTATAGTAACACTTTATCTCATATATCTGATTACCTCATTCTTCAGAATACAACCACGGAACCCGAAGAAAACCAAAAAGACATCTGAGAAATAAAAATAAATCAGTCCACAAAGTGCATCCACTTTATTCGTGAGAAAGTTACTTAGCATCCCTTTAATAGTCTATTTCCTCTTATTTTGATATACCTTCCAACAAGCTTGGTCACCCTGGGAAGAAAAGTGTCGCTAGGGTGGGCATACTGACATTAAGAACAGCACTTTACGTATACCGGATACAAACATTAATTACCACTCTAGTCCAGAGAAAGAAAGAATTATAAAGTAAAACACACACGCACGCACACGCGCGCGCACACACACACACACACACAAGACAAGCAGCCAGTAGTCACTTCTCCACGCAAGGCCACGTCTACAGAGCCTAGGCTATAGGTTCTTCTGCTCTGCCTGTACTTTGACATGGGAAGGCTGTGTCCCCACCTCTCCGGGGTAGCATCCAGCAGGGATGGGAGGGAAGGAAGATTTTCTCCTTTCGATATTGAGGCAGTCTGACAAAAGCAAGAAATGGAGCCTCGGGGTTACCTGCTTGGTGACCAGTTGTCCTCCCAAAGTGATAAATCATGGCTAAAACAGAAAGCCACATCAAATACATTCTGCCCATCAACCTTTCAATACGGTGTAGTCCCGTTTTTCTCTCCCTAAATATAACCTTGATTTGATGAAGTCATAGTTCTTGTGGTTCTTTGGTTCTCTCTTGAAATGTTGAGCCCAACAAAAATGGGAATATTCTACAAAGACAGTGTCATGGGAGAAATTTCTAATTTTGAGTGGATAGCTTTGAGAATCTTTAAGTACACATTTGAAAACGTCTCCTGATTATTTAGAGAGTCTCAAAGTGATCATTTGAAACCAGGTCTCAGTCTTCTTAAAGAAGATCCTTTGCTGCAAGTCCTTGAACTTTTAGTATCTGCTGATTAGAAAGCTACATAGTGATGACAAGCCACTGCCAGGTTAACAATTAATTTTATTTTAAATTAACTTGCACTTAATCAGTCATAACATCTCATATATTTGGAAGGTAGCAGGAGATACAAATTCAAAATGAATCCACATACCTTTCACAGTAATTCCAAGGGCTTCTACAAAACAAGATCCATAGGTTGGAAACTATTCCTTTAGAAGAACTAAGCTTATGGAAATATTATGTAACTAAAGAAACATCTGATCATTTTGAATGTGGGCAAGTCTTAAGTTGGCAAGAATCTGGGGGAAAAAAAGATCAAGTCAAGCGTCCTCCCCATATTTTTAGATCATGTACTTTTTTTTTTTTTTTTTTTTAGAGAACGTGTGCACATGTGCTCGAGAGTGGGGATGGAGGGGAGAGCAGAGGAAGAGAGAGAGAGAATCTCAAGCAGGCTCCACTCAGCACAGAGCCCGACACGGGGCTCGATCCCACAACTCTGGTATCATGACCTGAGCCGAAATCAAGAGTTGGTGGCTCAACCAGCCGAGCCACCCACGCACCCCAGATCAAGTGCGTGTTGAATATGAACAGAATAAAGAAGCTGAAAAAATGAATACTTGATTGACATTAACATGAAAAAGCCATTACATTTTACCGCAAGAAGGGATGTCAATAAAAACGTACCCTTGTATGAGGAAAATGCTTGGGTTTTTTTTTTTCCTTTTTATAGTTTATTCTAGAAAAAAAAAAAAGACAAGACAAGACAGAAACACATAGGATGACTAGGTAGTAGAATTGTATAGTTGTATAGAAATGTATAGAAAACTGGCTAAGCACCCCGTTTTCAGAGCCAGATGAACCGAATTTGACACTAGGTCTCAGCCCTAACCAACTGTAGGATCTTCAGTTTCTTCGCACCTAGTTTTCCTGTGTAAAATAGGAAAGTTACCTACACTAGAGGAAATGGTGATAAAGGTTAAACCAAGTACTTGGTGCATAGTAAGACCTCAAAAAAATCATGGCAATTATTATTAGTGAATTTTGCCTGTAAACGAGTACACAAGTGAGATTTATCTTTAAAAAGCTAAAGGGGCGCCTGGGTGGTTCAGTCGGTTAAGCGACCGACTTCGGCTCAGGTCATGATCTCACAGTTCATGGTTTCGAGCCCCGCATGGGCTGTGTGCTGACTGCTCAGAGCCTGGAGCCTGCTTCGGATTCTGTGTCTCCCTCTCTCTCTGACCCTTCCCCACTCGTGCTCTGTCTCTCAAAAACAAATAAACGTTAAAAAAATTTAATTATAGAAAGCTACTATTTTTTTTTAAGTATACATAAAGAGAGAACAAATTGCAAACAGACCCAAAAGCTAGATCTCCAAAATGCAAAGAGAGTCCAGGTAGGTGGGTATCCTCACTCTATTTAAGTCAACTTCAGGAGATGAGACAAGGAGAGAAGGAATTTTTATCACTGTTTATTTTGTGCCTTGGCCCTTTGCTGAGGCCACAGGTACTAAATGGTATCTATACTCTTGGTATTCTGGAACCACTTGCAGAAGAATTAAACAATTCTCATACTTAAAAAAATAAAAACAGAAAGCCTGTAGATCTAAAAGAATGTCTGAGATAGGTGTGGATTATGACAGAGACATAGCTTTTCAGAACTTCTTATTGTTTGAGTAAACTTTATAGGTTTCATCTGTGAGAAGAAACCAGGTTTCCATGAGTAAATAGGCATATGTATCCCACTGCTGGGTTTAGAGATTGCTTATTGTCAAAAAGGATCTCAGATGGGCTCATATGCTGATACTGCACTTTTTCTTTAATAGAACATTAATTTTTTTTTCCCACCACTGTTTCAAAAGAACAACTGAAAAAAATACAAATCACGAATATGTTGTGGCTTTAAGTTGGGAGACTGAATTTCCACGTCCCATTTTCGCATTACTCTGAATATTATGCACTTCATTTACCTTGACAATAAATCAGGTGTTACGATCTATTTCTTCATATTTGGTGGGGAGGCGATCTCAACTTAGAATTTCCTTTTTTCTTGAAACTTATTAAAATACCTAGGAACCAGGGGCGCCTGGGTGGCTCAGTCGGTTGAGTGTCCAACTTCGGTTCAGGTCCTGATCTCGCGGTCTGTGAGTGCAAGCCCTGCGTCGGGCTCTGTGCTGTCAGCTCTGAAGGAGCCTGGAGCCTGCTTCGGATTCTGTGTCTCCCTTTGTCTCTGCCCCTCCCCCACTCATGCTCGCTCACTCTCTCTCTCTCTCTCTGTCAAAGATAAATGAACATTAAAAAAATTTTTTTAAATACTTAGGAGCCAAACACTTAGCTTCGCTTGAAATAAGGATTGTAACATCAAGAAAGTATCTTTGGCCCTTCGGGGATTTTCTTGAAGTCTGCAGAAAATCATCCTGAGAGCACCTGAAGGATAGGGAGGGGGTAGTTCAATTACAGTTGGGAAGTCCTGTGAGGAGGAGCTGCACGTAACTCTCACAGTGCTCATTACCTCTGGCTTTCTGCCTTAGCAACTGCCACGTACTACCTCAAGCGTGTAAATGTTCTATGCAGAATGTGGTGGGTTGTTGTTTTTTTTTTTTTTTTTTGTCACAGCCTTTGGGCTCCTGGGGCACAGACAGGACTAAGAGAAAGTTAGCATAAGACATTTGGGACCCAGTTCCCTAACTTCTCAAAATATTGAGGTTTTCATCGTAAAATGTATGGTGAATACAAATCTAAATGTACTACATAACAATTGGTGGGGTGAATCATACAACGGTTCTGTGAAGGACATAAATACTGTTAACACCTTCACCTGGGTCTATGTGATGGGTCGTTTGCAATATGACGTTCAAGAATTCATACAGAGTCCCTATCAAGCTAAGCCCAATATCCTAGTCCCTCTTTGCTTTCCTGAAGTCACGTAAGATCCGAGTGTCGTTCTATCAAATTATCGGTTTCCCGTTCAGTCCCCTATCATTCTTAAATCCACTCATCCATTCTACAAGCACTTATTGAGCTCTTACTGTATGCCAGATACTAAATATACAAAGGCATGTACTCCCTGCCCTTGGGTAGCTTACAATCTGTGGGAGAGACCAACGATAAGCCCATGAACGTGCAACTACAGATTATGGAATACAAACAACTAGGAGGCAGTGATAGTCGAACTAGAGGTCCCATGTAGGGTACCATTCAAGCTACAATCTGTAAGGTGAGAAGTGCCCAGAGTTTTCTAGGAAGTCAGAACAGTAGGAAAGTACTCAAGGATTCCTGGATGTTCCCAGAAGGCTAGTGTGGCTGAGACAGAACAGGTGAGGAGCAGTGTGGGCGCAATCACAGTGGAGAGGGTCTGGGGCCAGATCACACAGGGCTTATTAATTTGGGTTTTCTGAAGTGCAATGAGAAGCCTTTGAAAGGTCTTAAGCAAGGGAGTGACATGTGTTTAAAAGACCGCTCTCTACTTGCTGTGTGCTAAATGGACTGACGGGTGCTAATACTGGAAGTGGGAAGACAAGTAAAGTGATATTTGCAATTGGCCATGCTATTAGACTAGACTTCTGTTCATTTTGACTCTAAAAGAAGCTATAAATGCAGATGGAGGGTTAACTCCAAGGCAAGTAAGCACTGTGCTGCTAACCAAACTGTAATATTTATAAGCTTTTTCCAATTTTTTTTTAATATCCCTGAGCATTGGATTTTCTGGAGAAAGTTGCCGACCTTGAAGAGTCACATGAAATGACAAAATTAATGAATGTGAAGCATCAACATCATGCGTAGCACAGAGCAGGTGCTTAAAATATTATATTGTTGGGGGCGCCTGGGTGGCGCAGTCGGTTGAGCGTCCGACTTCAGCCAGGTCACGATCTCGCGGTCCGTGAGTTCGAGCCCCGCGTCAGGCTCTGGGCTGATGGCTCAGAGCCTGGAGCCTGTTTCCCATTCTGTGTCTCCCTCTCTCTCTGCCCCTCCCCCGTTCATGCTCTGTCTCTCTCTGTCCCAAAAATAAATAAACGTTGAAAAAAAATTTAAAAAAAAATATTATATTGTTATCATTTTCCACAAAACGGTACCTTCTTATGACCCATAAATTCTCCATTTTTAAAAATTGTCACTATTCCCATTTATAAACTTGTTAAGACATAGAAATTACCATGTTTGAATGGGTCCCTGTCTTCTTTCTCGCTTTTTCTTTTGCATCCTGGACTAGAGGCTGATTTGCAAGAAAATGGATAGTCTACTTAACATATGGAAATCAACCAAGTCCTTAAAAATTCAAAGTATGATCAATGTCATCCTAGTCGTAGTTTTCTTTATTTCTGGTTAACATATAAGACACAAGGATATTCTCATCTTTGTATATATACAAATGGAGAAATAAATATTTCAAATATGAATTTGTATCCTATTCAAAATTCTGCTTCCAGTTTCAATTATTCACTAAATCTGAATTATGTTTTATGAGTTAGTATTTGTCATTTAATAACAGTACATTTGAATTTTACATAGTGAAATTATAGATTAAACATTAGGTGTCAAGTAATATTTCCATTCCTAAATATTTATATTTAAGGTATTGGTGTGTCCACTTTCTTACACCACACAAAAATAAACTCAAAATGATTAAGGACCTAAATGTGAAACCTGAAGCATAAAGATCTTGAAAAAGCACAGACAGTAATTTCTCTGACATCAGCCATAACAACATCTTTCTAGATGTCTCCTGAGGCAATGGAAACAAAAACAAAAATAAACTATTGAGACTGTATCAAAATTAAAAGCTTCTACATAGCAAAAGAAAGAATCATACTGTATGGAGAAAGATACTGGCAAATGGCATATCCAATACAGGATCAGTATCCAAAACATATAAAGAACTTATATAACACATCACCAAAAAACCCAAAAAAAATCCAATTGAAAAATGGACAGAAGACATGAACAGACGTTTCCCCAAAGAAGACAGAGATGGCCAACAGACGCATGAAAAGATGCTCAACATCACTCATCGTCAGGGAAATGCAAATCAAAACCCCCATGATACACCACCTCACACCTGTTAGAATGGCTAAAATCAAAAACACAAGAAACAAGTATTGGTGAAGATGGGAAGAAAAAGGAACTCTTGTGCACCATTGCAAACTGGTGCAGTCACTGTGGTTCCTCAAAAATTGAGAATAGAATCACCAAGGTCACCTGGGTGGCTCAGTCACTTAAGCGTCCAACTCTTGATCTCGGCTCAGGTCGCAATTTTGCGGTTCGTGGGTTCGAGCCCCACATTGGGCTCTGCACTGAGAGCACAGAGCCTGCTTGGGATTCTTTCTCACTCCTTCTCTCTGGCTGCCCCTCCTCAGCTTGTACACCTGCTTGCTCTCTCTCTCTCTCTCTCTCTCTCTCTCTCAAAATAAATAAATAAACTTAAAAAAAAAAAAGAATAGAATCACCGTATGATCCCATAATTCTACTACTGGGTATTTACCCAAAGAATATGAAAACACTAATTGGAAAAGATATATGCACCCCTATGTCTATTGCAGCATTATTTACAAATTATGGAAGCAGCCCAAGGGTCCACTGACTGATGAATGGATAAAGAAGATGTGGTATATATACACGGTGGAATATTATTCAGCCATAAAG
Organism: Herpailurus yagouaroundi; assembly: GCF_014898765.1. Lineage (NCBI taxonomy): Eukaryota > Metazoa > Chordata > Mammalia > Carnivora > Felidae > Herpailurus > Herpailurus yagouaroundi. Next base: position 56,046,842 of record NW_024412395.1, on the reverse strand, counting down.
ATGAATGAAATCTTGCCATTCATGACGACATGGATGAACCTAGAGAGCGTAATGCTGAATGAAGCCAGTCAGAGAAAAACAAATACTGTATGGTTTCGCTCATATGTAAAATTTAAGAAACAAAACAAATGAACAAAGAAAAAAAGAGACAAACCAAAAAATGGACTCCTAACTATAGAGAACAAACTGATCATTACCAGAGAGGAGGTGGGTAGGGGGATTGGTGAAATAGGTGAAAAAGATTGAGAATACACTTATCATAATGAGCGTTGAGAAATATATGGAATTGTTGAATCACTGTATCGTATACCTGAAACTAATATAACACTGTATGTTAATTATACTGGAATTAAAATTTAAAAAGTAAAATAAAACAAAAAAGCCTATGGGGCGCCTGGGTGGCGCAGTCGGTTAAGCGTCCGACTTCAGCCAGGTCACGATCTCGCGGTCCGTGAGTTCGAGCCCCGCGTCGGGCTCTGGGCTGATGGCTCAGAGCCTGGAGCCTGTTTCCGATTCTGTGTCTCCCTCTCTCTCTGCCCCTCGCCCGTTCATGCTCTGTCTCTCTCTGTCCCCAAAATAAATAAATGTTGAAAAAAAAAATTAAAAAAAAAAAAAAAAAAAACAAAAAAGCCTAGTGCCAAAAAAATATAGATGTATGTCTGTACCAGTAAAAGATTATCCTTTACAATAAAGAGATATAAACAGTATTCTAACATTCTCCATGATCTTAGTGCTTTCCTTTAATCCATGATCAGTTTTTAGCTCTATAAACAGAAAGAGATTTGGCCTGATTTCAGAGTGGGGGGAGGGTGGCGGGAAGGGAAATTCTGGATTTGGGAATATTGGAAGGACATCTGGAAAACCCTCCAAAATGGATCTATGACCCAATCATAAGAGAGAGTCAGAAGAACCTGCAGACACAGAGGACCGTAACTTGGTAACACCCAATCTTTAGATTTCTCTCTGCGTCTTTTCCCCTCAATTGATCCGCATACAAAAAAGAAAGGCCAGGGGCGCCTGGGTGGCGCAGTCGGTTAAGCGTCCGACTTCAGCCAGGTCACGATCTCGCGGTCCGTGAGTTCGAGCCCCGCGTCAGGCTCTGGGCTGATGGCTCGGAGCCTGGAGCCTGTTTCCGATTCTGTGTCTCCCTCTCTCTCTGCCCCTCCCCCGTTCATGCTCTGTCTCTCTCTGTCCCAAAAATAAATAAACGTTGAAAAAATAAATAAATAAATAAATAAAGACAAAAAAGAAAGGCCAATTCTGAAGCGGACAGGTGTTTGAATCCAGTGCCAAGGATAGAATACTCTGTAAAGTAATATGTTATTAGATTGATAGAATATGAGTCATATCAAATGAAGATTTCACAATATAGAAAAACCTGAATTAAAACATTGTCGGTGAATAGTCAAGCAGATTCGAGTTCTATTCCACAGCACTAGTATGCCTTTTTAATGAAGAGTCATGTTTCTAGTGTTGACTTGTGAATCAGTATGTCTCAGGTCAGCACAGAATTCCTTTTAACATCAAATACAGGTGAAATGTGGAATCAACAAGCACGACAGAAAATAACCACAGCTTGGCTCAATTTTTCTTGGAAAATGAGTTCAGAAAATGGAGCAGATACTAGCAATGTATTTCCTCTGGCTGCAGCCCTGGAAGGGAACAGGGACTCTGTCTTTTCCCATCTCCTTTCCTGCCAGACGGGAGGCGTTGGGGCTTCCAAGCTCTAAAATGCAAGCCATTGGTACTACCAAGGGATGTATGGTGAGAAGTGATGGCATTCTGAACCACGGGGAGCTGGGGTGTAAGACGTAGGGATGGAAGAAGGGATCAGGAGGCAAAAGAGGGATTCTGGAAAGAGGGAAATACAGGGAGGGTCCCACATCAACTCGTTAAAACTCTTAACCTAGCCCTGGGGAAGCTGGCAAATAATGGCAAGTGTCCCAGTTGTATCCCAGGTAGAGGCCAGAGCAGGATGAGGGCAGGGGTGGGATTGATCATGGTCAGAGAAAGGGGAGGGGAAAGGAAAATGCTAAAGACATACCACCCAATGAGGTGTGTCCCAATGTCCGCATGACGGTAATCAATGCAACGCCTGCTAGGGTGAGAAAAACTGGTGGCTTTTCACATTTTCCATGTTGGTTTTAGATGTTCACTGCTTAGCTTCTATGCTTCTCAGAGGTTGAAAACAACATAGATTGATTCTCACTGCTAAATGTGATTTTCTAGACTAAGTAACCCTGATGAAGAAAATATGAAAAAGCTCATATTCCTACCAGATTTATGTAATTTGTTTTCTTTACAAATTTAGGATGCGAACTATATCTCAGAGTTCCAATAGTGAAGGCTAGGAATTATCGAATGCTCCCTTCCTGTCTTGACCAACGCCATATATCCCAGCCCCTGGTACACATCCGGCACATGGGGAGCTCTCAAGGAATAGCTGTGAGGGGCGCCTGGGTGGCTCAGTCGGTTAAGCGGCTGACTTCGGCTCAGGTCATGATCTCGCGGTCCGTGAGTTCGAGCCCCACGTCGGGCTCTGTGCTGAGGGCTCAGAGCCTGGAGCCTGTTTCAGATTCTGTGTCTCCCTCTCTCTGCCCCTCCCCCGTTCATGCTCTGTCTCTCTCTGTCTCAAAAATAAATAAACGTTAAAAAAAAAATTAAAAAAAAAAAAAGGAATAGCTGTGGAGAAGATGGTGATACTTCTGGAAATTAATACCTCTAGGTTTCACAAGCGTAATAATCTTCCCAGGAGTAATTTGTATTAACACAGACAACTTAGAAACTGGGAAAGACTAAACTGGCATGCCCATCACCAGAAGACTACTAACCCAGACCATGAAAGAAAATCGATAACAGAAAACATTTTGTCAGGAGAAAGGCTTTCTTTAAGTTTCTGGTAGGCTTTATTTTTCAGAGCAGTTTCGGGCTCCCAGCAAAACCGAGCAGAGATCTCATCTATTCCTGGTGGGAATGCAAAATGGTACATCCACTTTGCAAGACCGTGTGGCAGATTGGTACAAAACCAGACATACTTTTAACATATGATTCAGCAGTTGCACGCCTCAGTATGTCTACACAACCATGTGCACACAGGTGTTTATAGAAGCTTCATTAATATGTGCCTAACGTTAGAAGCGACTAAAATATCCTTCTGGAGGTGAATTGGACAAATAAACTGTGAAACATCCAGACAACGGAATATTATTCAGCACTAAAAAGAAATGAGCTGCCACGCCATGAAAAGACATGGAGAAAACTTAAATGTATAGTGCTAAGCGACAGAAGCCAGTCTGAAAAGGCTACATACTGTATGATTCCAACTATGACGTTCTGGAAGAGGCAAGAGTATGGAGACAGTAAAAAGATCAGGGACTGCCAGGATTAGGGAGGCAGGAGGTATGAATAGGCAGAGCAACAGAGGATTTTTAGGGCAGGGAAACTACTCTGTGTGATGCTATAATGATGGAGACTTGCCATACATTCATGCAAACCCTTCGAATGTACAACACCAAGCGTGAACCCTAAGGTAAACTGTGGACTTTCGGTCACAGTGATGTGTCAATGTAGGTTCATCAAATGTAACAAATGTGCTTCTCTGGTGGGGGAAATGATGATAATGGAGGAGGCTGTGAATGTGGGGACAGGGAGTATATGGTATATTGAGTATACACCTTCCGCTCGATTTCTCTTAGAAAGGTTTTTTATAAGTTGGTTGCTCGCAGCGTCTTACCATTTGATAATTGCTAACTTTGCTGAGTTTTTACTATGTGTCAAGCAGTTACATAGCTAGTCACATTTAATCCTGAACGCAACTCTGTAAAGCAGACACTATTGTGGTCATCATCCCCACTTTACAGAGGAGGAAATGAGGCTTGGAAAGACTGAGTAATTTGCCAAAGGCCACACGGTGTCATAATAGAGCCTGCGCTTGTCAATACGCCATGCTATGTCAGGCCACCGATGCCAACTGAAGTCACTGCTTTGTCACAGGGACGTTGTAAAGTGTGGGCATGACTAATAACTGTGACGGGATAGGAAGACCATGGACTGAAATTTCCTATGAAGTTATTTACAAATAAGTTGTAAAGATCACATCGACTGCCACCAAGTGAGAGACCCAGGGAATATCTTTGCACGAGTCGCTTAGCATCCACTGCCTAAGTATCAAGAAATACTTGCACACGCGCGCGCACGCGTGTGTGTGTGTGTGTGTGTGTGTGTGTGTAGATAATGTTAGTGATGGTTTTTCTGTCAAAGAAAAGGAGCTAAAAGTCTTCTGGTGGCAAAAAAATAGATTCCAATGATTTATGCCCTGACTTAAAAAAAAAAAAGTGTTCTACTCCTTCATTATGCCTAAAATAAAGTAAAATATGACTTTTTCACTTTTTAGTGATTTATAGACTACCTCTCCCTGTGCCCTCACAGGGCATGTACAAAGGGAAGACTGAAATCATTAATAACGTAAACGACACCCACATCTGGTTGATCCTCCCAGGTGAATGAAGCGAACGCCTGATTTAACAGATGGACACTGCACTGTTTCCTGATGGTAAAATCACCAGATGTTTAGAGATTCCAGAAGTACAAAGGCAGAAGGAAGTGTGTTAATGATGAGGTTCCTGGCACACCTTTGAATGTTCGTACATTTAACGCTGCATTTTCTTGCACATAGGGTATACGTGCATGAGTTGTGCCATTGTTTGAATTTTAATTAAGATAGAATCTTACTCCAGAATATTTCATTCTAAAAATAAGGAACAAAGGAAATGTTCTTATGAACCATCTTCAGACTGACTATACGAAACAGTATTCAAAGCTTGAAGAAATGCGGTTGTTTTATTTCTCATTTATTCTCTTTTGCAAAAGCCCTGGAAGGGGCCTGGGCCAAATATACTGGTCCTTGTGGTGATGATTTGCCTCGTGCTCCCTGGCTCTGCCTCCCTGGCTGTGCAGGGGAGCCTCCGGCCCCTGCTGCCGGGGGATCATAGCTAGTTTGGTCCAACACTTTATTAGGCTGCATCCATTATTTTTAAGCCTCTGACCCTAACAGGAAGTTGAGCCCACACTCATTCAAGAAAGGGAAAGTGTGGAGGCCAGGAGGGAGATTTCTTCACGGTGGCTAAGAGCATAAAAGCAAGAGAGCTGTGCAGAGAGTAAGACCTCAGTTTGAGTTCTAGCAGCAACATGTACTAACCGCGTGGCCTTATCTTTGGACTAGTTACTTCGTCTCTCTCTGTCCTGGTTCTCAGTTTTCTCCTCTGCACAATGGGATTGTAAGGCCTACGTCCTAAAATTGTATTGACAATCAATGAGATAAAGGATGGAAACGCATTTGGCAGACTACCTGGTATAGAGTGAAGCCCTTAAATAAGAAGAAACCAGAGAGAGAGAAAAACCATGCATGATGAATTTCCACATACACCACCTCGAGGAACACATCCTTCCTCCTTTTTGCCTCAGGATATTTCCATTGTGATGCCTGGGACAGACTAGCTTCAGCTCATTTGTTCCAAACCTGTCTTGATCACTCCAGTAATCAAAGCTCTGGGCCCTATGCACAATAAAGCGAATAGGGACAACAATAGTTAATTATCATCATCAAACTTGCTAATTATTCCCACCACAAAAAACAAATGATAATTATGTAACTGTCACTTCAACAGTAATCATATTACAATATGTAAATGTATGAAATCCACACCTTAAATTTATTTTTTTAAGTTTATTTATTTTGAGAAAGAGAGATCAGAAGCAGGAAAGGGACAGAGAAAGAGAGGGAGGGAGAGGATCCCAAGCAGGCTCCGTGCTGTCAGCACAGAGCCCGATGCAGGACTTGAACCCACAAACCGTGAGATCATGTCGTGAGCCAAAACCAAGAGTTGGATGCTTAGCTGACTGAGCCACCCAGGCACCCCCACACCTTAAATGTATGTAATGTTATGTGTCAACTATATTTCAAGGAAGGAAGGAAGGAAGGAAGGAAGGAAGGAAGGAAGGAAGGAAGGAAAGAGAGAGAGAGAGAGAGAAAGAAGAAAGAAAGAAAGAGAGGAAGGGAGGGAGGGAAGGAAGGAAGGAAGGAAGGAAGGAAGGAAGGAAGGAAAGAGAGAGAGAGAGAGAGAAAGAAGAAAGAAAGAAAGAAAGAGAGGAAGGGAGGGAGGGAAGGAAGGAAGGAAGAGAAGGAAGGAAGGAAGGAAGGAAAGAAAGAAAGAAAGAAAGAAAGAAAGAAAGAAAGAGAAGGAAGGAAGAGAAGGAAGGAAGAGAAAGAAAGAAGGAAAAGAGAAAAGAAAAGAAAAGTTGGTTCACTAGTTAGTTCAGGGCTCTGAACTTTCCCCAGATGGAGCTTCAGAACTGAGAACAGCATAGCTCTCCTGTCATGATTCCTCCTTCAGACATTCAGAAGCCTGGCCTTCTGCATGGATCAGAACACAGAGACAAAGCACAAACCAAACAAGTAGCTTTCTCCAAGAATCTTTTATGTGTGCTTTCAAGGAGGGAAGCTGGCCTGGGGTTAAGTACTATGCTATCCACTGATGGAAGGCAGAAGTACACCCTGAAAGAGGAAGGCCAAAGCGCCCTTTTTCCTTTTCTCTCTCAAACTACCTGCTGGGTGACTGTTTAATTAGTGGGAAAACAGTGATTCCCAGAAATTATGGAGCCTTTTGTGTTCACGAGGATATACTTCCTTGTGTTTTTTTCTCAGCAGTGTATGCAACCATTTCCTACTATTAAGTACCAGGCTGATCTGAATATTAACTATCTGCCAATTTCAACACACCTCTCCTATAAACATTTCCTTCCTGCGTAGGGAGGAAGCACAAATGATGTGGTCCTGTGTAGTTCTTTAACTTTCTTTTTTTATGATTGGGGCAGAGCATCTGACTATTTCCAGGTGTTTCAGATTTTCTCATGGTCTCCTTGTTATTTCTCCCCTCCTTTGAGCTCTTTTGGCAATGAATGTGACCATGAGGTCCAAAGCTATAAAGGATGTGTTCACCACTTCCCCCTTCTGTCTGTCTCTTTATTTAACCACAAGTTCACTGTCTTTATCCATGTTAATTCCCTGAGGTATTCACACAGCATTTGTGTTGACTGCCTTAATTTTGATCTTCTCTAATCATTCCCTGCCAGATGGTAGTTAAAGTTTAATGGTCCCTATAAAAATGGTTCTCTTTCTTCTTTCATCAGTCATGTGTGTTTACTTAGCTAACTGCTGGATGTTCAGAATGAACACAAAGTGGCCACCAACAAAATGAATTCAACAAACACATTGGCTTAATACTTTTCATGGTAGCTAAAGATGTTGCCTGCCATTATCCACTCAGCCATTATCCCTGCGTTTTATTGTCTTTCCTTCTCTGTTTTTGTTCGTTTTCTTTCCTTTTTATCTCCCTTCTCAGATTGTTTGCTGAAAAGCCACAAGACTGTGAGGCCTGGCACTCATCAGTATGCAACAATTAAACTAGCTCCAGTAGTACATAAGTGCTAGATAGATATCATCTGGCATATCTGTCCAGCTTTCCTTGCCACGACCATAAGATGTGAGCAAGCATCATTCTTTATGATTCAGATAAAGAAGCTGAGGTAACTCACAGAAGGCCACACAAGAGGCTGGGATAGAAACTTGGCATTCTTAAGGAACAAAACAAAAAACGTATAGATATAACAAATTCATTTCTAAATACATAGTATGTCCTTTGTGGGGTTTTTTTTTTGGTGCATCCTACTATCATTCTTGAGCTAGCTAGTTCATAAAAAGCAACTAAATAAGCATATATCACACGCCATTTTTCAGATGCAAAATCTGACTCTGAAAAAAAAAAAATGACTCTTGCCAGGCCACACACGCATCTCTAGAAGGATCGTGTCCCTTAGATTTACATTAGATTTATTAAAATATGGAGGAGCTATTTAAAAAATAAGTAAAACTAACCAAACAAAAGATTAGCAGCATTTTTAGAGCAAGCGTTCTGGGTGACTTTATATACACACTCCACTTAAAGCCTATAAAACATAGGACTCCAGGGCAGGGGTCTGCAGACTATAGCCTGAAGGCCAAATTCAGCACGCTGCCTGTTTTTGTAAATAATGTTTTATGGGAACATGGTCACTTTCATTTTTTTTCATATTGTTTATGACTGCTTTCACACTACAATGGCATTGTTGAGTAGTTTTAACAGAGACTGTATGACCTGCAAAGCCTAAAATATTTACTATGTGGCCTTTTACTGAAAAAGTTTGGCGACCCATGCTCTAGGAAGCATTATGGCATTGCATGTTATTTCTACTTAAATAACGAATCTCTTCTTGTGATTTAGGAGTGCTATTCGGTGTTGTTACTGAACATAGCTTAAAATTATGTTAATTTTTTTAAGGAGGCTCCACGCCCAGCACGGGACTCGAACTCAAGACCCTGAGAGCCTGAGCTGAGATCAAGACCTGAGCTGGGATTAAGAGTGGGACTCTTCATTGAGCCACTCAGGCATCCCAAAATGATGTCGATTTTTTTTTTAAGTTTTTTTTTTTTCAACGTTTATTTATTTTTGGGACAGAGAGAGACAGAGCATGAACGGGGGAGGGGCAGAGAGAGAGAGGGAGACACAGAATCGGAAACAGGCTCCAGGCTCCGAGCCATCAGCCCAGAGCCTGACGCGGGGCTCGAACTCACGGAGCGCGAGATCGTGACCTGGCTGAAGTCGGACGCTTAACCGACTGCGCCACCCAGGCGCCCCAATGATGTCGATTTTAAATAGCATTTCAGGGGCACCCTCTGGTTGAGTTGGTAGAGCATCTGACTCTCGATCTCAGGGTTATGAGTTCAAGCCCCACATTGGGCATGGAGCCTACTTATAAATAAATAAATAGTATTTCAAATGCAAAAGGATTCTAAAATCATCTCCCAATGTGTGTATTAATTGACCACCTTGAAGAGTTAAGAAGTGACAGATGTTCAACAACTTCTTGGTGATCTGAGAAGCGGTTAATAGCTACTGCGCATTCTATAGCGGTAGTAATCTAGAATGTGGATGAAAGATATCCCAACTAACTATTAATCAAGGAAAAAATAAGTGTTAGTATTTATCCAGTTTCTGTACATTGGGGCAAGAACCATAATCTATCTGGGCTTTTGTTTCTTCATCTGTGAATCAATGCTATGTGCTAGATAATTTCTAGCATCCCTTTTAGTACCAATGTTCTATTGTCCATATTCTACCCAAAGTGTAAGTGATCCTCTTCTCCCACCCCTACCCCCTGCCAAAAGTAAAAAAAAATAAAAATAAAAAAAAATTCTAGGCTCTCAAAGGAGTATAGTTAGTTCCAATGTTTTTTTTTTTTTGAATTTTAATTCCAGTAGAGTTAACAAAGGGTGTTATAGTAGTTTCAGCTATACAATATAGTGATTCAACAATTCTATACATTACTCAGTGCTCATCAGGATAAGTGTACTTTTTGATCCCCATCATCTATTTCATCTCTCTCCCTCCTTCTCCCCTGGTAACCATCAGTTTGTCCTCTACAGTTAAGAGTCTGTTTTTTGGTTTGTCTTTTTTTTTTTTTCTTCGTTCATTTGTTTCGATTCTTAAATTCCACATGAGTGGAATCATACGGTATTTGCCTTTCTCTGATTGACATTTTTTTGCTTAGCATGACACTCTCTAGATTCATCCATGTTGTTGCATATGGCAAGATTTCATTCTTTTTTATGGCAGAGCAATATTCCATTGTATATGTACCACTTTTTTATCCATTCATCTATTAATGGACACTTGAGCTGCTTCCATAATCTATTATAAATAATGCTGCAATTAACATAGGGGTGCACATATCTTTTTGAATTAGTTCTTTTGTATTCTTTGGATAAAAACCCACTAGTAAAATTACTAGACCATATGACAGTTCTAGTCTTAATTTTTGAGGAACCTCATAATGTTTTTTGCAGGTTTCATTCCCACCAACAGTGTAAGAGGGTTCCTTTTTCTCCACTTTTTCACCAACACTTGTTGTTTCTTGTGTTTTTTATCTTAGCCATTCTGACAGGTGTGAGGTGATATCTGATTGTAGTTTTGATCTGCATTTCCCAGATGATGAGTGATGTTGAGCATCTTTCCATGTGTCCGTTGGCCATCTGGATGTCTTCTCTGGAGAAATGTCTGTTCACGTCTTCTGTCCATTTTTAATTGGATTATTGGGAGGGAGTGTTGAATTGTGTAAGTTCTTTACATATTTTGGATACTAACACTTTACTAGATATGTCATTTGCAAATATCTCTCCCATTCAGTATGATTGTTTCCTTTGCTGTGCAGAAATTTTTATTTCGATGTAGTCCCATTATTTTTGCTTTTGTTTCCTTCACCTCAGGAGACATATCTAGAAAGATGTTGCTATGGCTGATGTCAGAGAAATTACTGCCTGTGCTCTTTCCGGATTTTTATGGTGTCAGGACTCACGTTTAGGCCTTGAATCCATTTTGAGCTTATTTTTGTGTGTAGTGTAACAAGGCAGTCCAGTTTCATTTCTTTGCAGGGAGCTGCCCAGTTTTCCCAACGCCATTTGTTGAAGAGAATTTTTCCCATGCACGTTCTTTGGTCTTTTGTCAAAGACTAATTGGCCATATAATCAAGGGTTTATTTCTGGGCTCTCTATTCATTTCCACTGATCTACATATCTATTTTTGTGCCAGAACCATACTGTTCTGATTTCTACAGTTTTGTAGTATATCTTGATATTTGGGATGTTTAAGCCTCCAGTTTTGTTCTTCAAGGTTCCTTTGGCTATTCAAGGTCTTTTTTGTTTCCATACAAATTTTAGGATTCTTTGTTCTAGTCTGTGAAAAATGATATTGGTATTTTGTTAGAGACTGCGTTTAATCCATAAATTTTTGGGGGCAGTATGGACATATTAACAATATTTATTCTTCCAATCCATGAGCATGGAATATCCTTCCATTTGTGTCATCTGCAATTGCTTTCATCAATGTTTTATAGTTTTCAGAATACAGGTCTTTTACCTCTTTGGTTAAGTTTATATGTGGGTATTTTATCATTTTGGTGCAATTATAAATGGGATTGTTTTCTTAATGTTTCTTTCTGTTGCTTCATGACTGGGTATAGAAATGCCATGGGTTTCTGTATATTGATTTTGTATTTTGCAACCTTACTGAATTCATGCATCAGTTCTAATAGCTTTTTAGTAGAGTCTTTAGGGTTTCCTATTTATAGTATCATGTTATCTGCTAATAGTGAAAGTTTTATTTCTTCCTTGCCAATTTGGATGCCTTTTATTCCTTTTTCTTGGTCTGATTGCTGGGGCTAGAACTTCCAGTACCATGTTGAATAAAAGTTGTGAGAGTAGACATCCTTATCTTGTTCCTGATATTAAAGGAAAACCTCTCAGTGTTTCACCATTCAGTATGATATTAGCTGTGGGTTTTTCATACATGGCATTATTGTGTTGAGTATGTTCCCTCTAAAGCTACTTTGTTGAGGATTTGTATCATGAATGGATGTTGTACTTTGTCAAATGCTTTTTCTGCATCTACTGAAATGATCTAATAGTTTTTATCCTTTTTCTTTGATGTGATGTATCACATTGATTGATTTACAAATACCAAACCGCCCTTGCATCCATGGAATGAATCGCACTCGATTGTAATGAATTTTTTTCAAGTATTGTTGGATTCAGTTTGCTAATATTTAATTAAAGATTCTTTTTCATCTATGTTCATCAGAGATATTGCCCTTTACTTCTCTTTTTTGTAGTGTCTTTATCTGGTTTTGATACCAGGGTAATACTGGCCTCATAGAATGAATTTGGTAGCTTTCTTTCCTCTTCTATTTTATAGAATAGTTTGGGTGATGCCTAGGTGGCTCAGTCGGTTAAGCATTCAACTTTTTTTTTTTAAGGTTTTATTCTTGGGAGAGAGAGAGAGACAGAGGATGAGCAGGGTAGGGGCAGAGTGAGAGAGGGACACAGAATCCAAAGCAGGATCCAGGCTCTGAGCTGTCAGCACAGAGCCTGATGCAGGGCTCAAACTCACAAGCTGTGAGATCATGACTTGAGCGGAAGTCAGAGGTGTAACCCACTGAGCCACTCAGGCGCCCCTAAGCATTCAACTCTTAATCTCAGCCCAGGTCTTGAACTCAGGGTATATATTTAAACTGTGTGTGTGTGTGTGTGTGTGTGTGTGTGTGTGTGTGTGTACAGAATAGTTTGAGAAGAATAGGTATTAACTCTTCTTTAAATGTTTCGTAGAATTCACCTGTGAAGCCATCTGTGCCTGGACTTAGTTTCTTGGGAGTTTTGTTTTATGATGTTTTTAAATTTTAGTTAACATATAGTGCATTATTGGTCTCAGGAGTAGAATTCAGTGATTTGTCACTTACATATAACAGCCAGTGCTCATCACAAGTGCCCTCCTTAATGCCCATCATCCATCTAGCCTATCTCCCAACCATCTACCTCCATCAACCCTCAGTTTGTTCTCTATCATTAAGAATCTCTTGTGATTTGTTTACCCTCTGTCTTCTTCCTCCCCCTCCCATGTTTATCTGTTTTGTTTCTTAAATTCCACATATGAGTGAAATCATATGATATTTGTCCTTCTTTGACTTACCTTGTTTAGCATGAATACCTTCTAGCTCCGTCTACATCATTGCAAATGGCAAGATTTCATTCTCTTTTTTTTAATGTTTATTTATTCATTGTTAAGAGAGAGAGGCAGAGGAAGAGGAAGAGAGAGAATCCCAAGCAGGCTCCATACTGTCAGCACAGAGCCTGATGTGGGATTCCATCTCACAAACCGCAAGATCATGACCTGAGCTGAAGGATTTCATTCTTTTTGATGGCTGAGTAGTATTCCGTTGTATATATAAACCACATCTTCCTTATCCATCCATCAGTCAATGGACATTGGGCTCTCTCCATAGTTTGGTTATTGTTGCTATCTCAGGAGGTTTTTGATTACTGATTCAATTCATTGTTGGTAATCTGTTTGTTCAAATTTTTATTTCTTCCTGATTCAGTTTTGGGAGGTTGTATATTTCTAGGAATTTATCCATTTATTCTCGGTTGTCCAGTTTGTTGGCATGTAGTTTTTCATAGTATTCTCTTACAATCCTTTGCATTTCTGTGCTGTCAGTTATTATTTCTCCTCTCTCGTTTCTGATTTCATTTGTTTGATGTGTCTAGGTAAAAGTTTGTCAATTTTGTTGATCTTTTCAAAGACCCAGCTTTTGCTTTCATTTATCTAGTCTATTGATTTTTTAGGGTTTTTTTTTTTTTTTGGTGTTGATTTCTGCTCTGATCTTATTATTTCCTTCTACTGATTTGGGGTTTTGTTTGTTCTTCTTTTTATAGCTCCTGTTGTTTGAGTTTTTCCTGCATTTTGGAGGGAGACATGTAATGCCATAAACCTCCCTCTGAGAACTGCTTTTGCTTCATCCCAAAGATTTGGGGCCATGTGTTTTCATTTTCATTTGTCTCCATGTATTTTTTTATTTCCTCTTTGATTTGTTGGCTGACCCATTCATTGTTTACTAGAATGTTATTTAACCCCCTTGAATTTGTGCCCCTTCCAGATTTTTTCTTGAGGTTGATTTCTAGCATAGCATTTGTTGAGATTCGTTTTGTAGCCTAATACATGATCTATTCTGAATAATGTTCCATGTACACTTGAAAAGAATCTGTATTCTGCTGCTTTAGGATGGAACGTTCTGAATATATCTATTAGGTCCATCTGATCCAATGTGTCATGGAAAGCCAGTTTCCTTGTTGAACTTCTGTTTGGGTGATCTTCCACTGATGTAATTGGGTGTTAAAGTCCCCTACTATTGGGGCACCTGGATGGTTCAGTTGGTTGAGTGTCCAACTTTGGCTCAGGTCATGATCTCACAGTTCATGGCTTCGAGCCCCGCATCAGGCTCTGTGCTGACAGCTTGGAGCCTGGAGCCTGCTTCGGATTCTGTGTCCCCTTCTCTCTCTGCCCCTCCCCTACTCATTCTCTGTCTCAAAAACAAATAAAACATTAAAAAAAAAAATAAAGTCCCCTCCTATTATTGTATTACTATTGATTATTTCCTTTATGTTTGTTATCAGCTGCTTTATGTATTTGGGTGTTTCATGTTGGGCGCATAAATACTTACAATTGTTTTATCTTCTTGTTGGATTATCCCTTTTACGATCATACAGTGTCCTTCTTTGCCTCTTGTTACAGTCTTTGTTCTAAAGCCTATTTTGTCCAATATAATAAGTACTGCTACCCCAGCTTTCTTTTCATATCCATTTGCATGATAAATGCTTCTCTGTTCCCTCATTTTCAATCTGCATGTCTCTTCAGGTCTGAATTTAGTCTTTTATAGGCAGCATATAGATGGGTCCTCCATTTTTATCCATTCCATCACTTTTTGTCTTTTGATTGGAGAGTGCAGTCAATTTACATTCAAAGTAATTTTTTAAATGTTTATTTATTTATTTATTTATTTATTTTGAGAGAGATAGAGAGAGAGAGAGAGTGAGAGAGGGGCAGAGAGAGAGGGAGAGAAAGAATCCCAAACAGGCTTTGTGCTGTTTGTGCAGACCCTGACTCGGAACTCGATCTCACAAACTGTGAAATCATGACCTGAGGTAATAAAGAGTCAGACACTTAGCCAACCAAACCACCTAGGCACCCCTCATTCAAAATAAGCCACGTTGTAGAGTAGCATGCAAAAATCAGCATGAACTTTAAAAGTAAAATATAGGGACGCCTGGGTGGCTCAGTCGGTTAAGCGTCCGACTTCAGTTCAGGTCACCATCTCGCGGTCCGTGGGTTCAAGCCCCGCGTCGGGCTCTGGGCTGATGGCTCAGAGCCTGGAGCCTGCTTCCGATTCTGTGTCTCCCTCTCTCTCTGCCCCTCCCCCGTTCATGCTCTGTCTCTCTCTGTCTCAAAAATAAATAAACGTTAAAAAAATTAAAAGTAAAATATAACTTTTTAGGGAAATTTTGTTCATGAGGAAAGAGCTTTAGATTTCATGCCCAAAACACTTCTCTCACCCTGTCCCCTCACACAAAGGACTATCGACTGTTCTTGGTCACTGGGGAACCTCAAGGGAAAAGTTGGAGAGACCTTGCCTTTTGGAAAGTGAATTCTCATCTTCCAACATGAAAAATATCAGTTTTACCTTTGAGTCCGTGCACCAGAATTTATATTCAGACTTATTGCTGTGTATCATAACTTTTAACTAGCTTAGAGAAGTTTATTCCACTGATATGTGTGTATAAGTGAACATTCAGAGTGGCCCAGATTTATAAATTCCCGGGAGTGTGTGTATCTTGTCCTGATGTTTCAATAAATTACACGAGGTAGAATTCAAGCATCATACATCAACCAAATTATCTCTATGTTCCATTCCAAGCAAGGGAGGCAATGGGAGGAGATGAGGAATGGAGTGGGAAATAAACATGTAGGTTCTGCCCCCAACTCTCAGGTGGCCTTAATCAAATGCAACACTGGGCCATGGTGTCTTTACCGTGAATAAGAGGTTGGAACTAGAGGCAGGCCCATATACGCCAAATGTGAAATTCTTAGTAAATCATAACTGCTGTGAAAATGTTATTTGTATTATCTTCTACTCATGATCCTATGTCTGGCGGTTGTAAAAACTTTAACATACCTTCTAGATCTCCTAAATAGGAGTGAAAATTACTATTATTTTATACTTACTCTAATTCCTTATTTTAATAGAGACCATGAACGCCATGAACAATGCAGGTATCAGAACTATAACTTGGAACACATTAAGTGAAAAAAGCGAGAGTGAGAGAGAGAGAGATGATTACATGACTAAAGGAGCTGCCATAATGAGCTCAACAACAATAAAGCTTAAGAAATAAGGCCGTTTATCTTTCTCTCCAGTAACAGTCACAGATAGGCAGGCAGCCCTGTTCCACATCGCCAGAGACTCTCCCAGTGGCTTCCAAAGTCACTTTGATTATTGCCATTCCAGCCACCAGGAGGGCAGAAGCTTAGAGGTCCAGGGCCAGGAATTTGTGAGAGACACGTTGGCAAGAATTTCAGCATACGCTCACGCCTCGCTTCAAGGGTGGGGATGGGAAACGGGAAGGCTCATCCCAGCCTCATCTCCATTATTATGGAAAAAGAAGAGAATGGATTTGAAAGGACAGATAATCCTTAGGACCCTTGGAATGAAAGCAGCCTGAAGAGGCAAGTTACTTTGTAACTCAATGTATAAAAGGTATGTAGAGATATATACATTTTAATATTTAAATATTCAGTATTAAAGATATTGATAAAAATTCTAATGGTAACAAAATAAGGTAATGATGCTCATCCCAGTGTTAACAAAACTTAGAATTTATAGTTGAGGACCTCTAATTCTCTCCCCTTTCTTTTCAATTAATTAATTCATTTCTTTTTTAACTTACATCCAAGTTAGTTAGCATATAGTGCCACAATGATTTCAGAAGTAGATTCCTTAAGGCCCCTTACCCATTTAGCCCATCCCCTCTCCTACAACCTCTCCAGCAACCCTCTGTTTGCCCTCTATATTTAAGAGTCTCTTACGTTTTGTCCCCCTCCCTGTTTTTATATTATTTTTACTTCCCTTCCCTTATGTTCATCTGCTTTGTATCTTAAATTCCTCATATGAGTGAAGTCATATGATATTTGTCTTTCTCTGACTAATTTCGCTTAGCATAATACCCTCTAGTTCTATCCACGTAGTTGCAAATGGCAAGATTTCATTCTTTTTGATTGTCGAGTAATACTCCATTGTGTGTGTGTGTGTGTGTGTGTGTGTGTGTGTGTGTGTGTGTGTATGCGCGCGCCACATCTTCTTTATCCATTCATCCATCGATGAACATCTGGGCTCTTTCCATACTTTGGCTATCGTCGATAGCTCTGCTATAAACATTGAGGTGCATGTGCCCCTTTGAAACAGCACATCTGCATCCCTTGGATAAATACCTAGTAGTGCAATTGCTGGGTCGTAGGGTAGTTCTATCTTTAGTTTTTTGAGGAACCTCTATACTGTTTTCCAGAGTGGCCGCCCCAGTTTGCATTCCCACCAGCGGTGCAAAAAGATCCTCTTCCTTCGCATCCTCGCCAACATCTGTTGTTGCCTGAGTTGTTAATATTAGCCATTCTGACATGTGTGAGGTGGTATCTCTGTGGTTTTGATTTGTATTTCCCTGATGATGAGTGATGTTGAGCATTTTTTCATGTGTCAGTTGGCCATCTGTCATCTTTGGAGAAGTGTCTATTCATGTCTTTTGCCTATTTCTTCACTGGATTACTTGTTTTTTGGGGTGTTGAGTTTGGTAAGTTCTTTATAGATTTTGGATACTAACCCTTTATCTGATATGTTGTTTGCAAATATCTTCTCCTGTTCCGTCAGTTGCCTTTCAGTTTTGCTGATTGTTTCCTTCCCTGTGTAGAAGCTTTTTATTTTGATGAGGTCCCAGTAGTTCATTTTTGCTTTTGTTTCCCTTGCCTCCGGAGATGTGTTGAGTAAGAAGTTGCTGCAGCCAAGGTCAAAGAGGTTTTTGCCTGGTTTCCCCTCGAGGATTTTGATGGTTTCCTGTCTTACATTTAGGTCTTTCATCCATTTTGAATTTATTTTTGTGTGTGGTTTAAGAGAGTGGTCCAGATTCATTTTTCTCCATGTCACTGTCCAGTTTTCCCAGCACCATTTGCTGAAGAGACTGTCATTATTCCATCGGATATTCTTTCCTGCTTTGTCAAAGATTAGTTGGCCATACGTTTGTGGGTTCATTTCTGTGTTCTCTGTTCTGTTCCATTGATTTGAGTGTCTGTTTTTGTGCCAGTACCATACTGTCTTGATGATTATAGCTTTGTAATACAGCTTGAAGTCTGGAATTATGACGCCTCTAGCTTTGGTTTTCTTATTCAAGATTGCTTTGGCTAGTCAGGGTCTTTTCTGGTTCCATACAAATTTTAGGATTATTTGTTCTAGCTCTGTGAAGAATTCTGGTGTCATTTTGATAGGGATTGCTCCCCTTTCTTAACAGAGGGAGGACACTTGTGAATTTAATGGGAAGCCTTCCTTTCTATGTTGTTTTTAAATTTTGCTATATTTTAAATCAATAAATAATATAAAGCATAATTCTGTGTTCCTTTAGCTTTACATAAAGTGGTACCACACTGTATCTCTCATAATACAGATTATGGTCTTTAGATTTATCCATGTTATCAAGAAAAACTCACTTCCTTCATTCGGCTGCTTTATGATATTTGCATGTGTGGATACGGCTTATTTCTGATTTTTTTATCATTACAAATATGGCTGCAATGAACTTCTATGTGTATACAGGCATCTTCTTTTGCTAGGGTTGTGTTGTCCATCAAAGTGGCCACTAGCCTCATGTGGTGACTTACATTTAAGTTAATCAAAATTAATTAATCAAATAAAATTAAATTTTTAACTTCTCAGTCACACTTGCTGCATTTCAATTGGTCAGTAGCCACATGTAGCTAGCGGCTAGCATAGTGGATGGCATAACCATCATCATAGAAATTTCTAATGGACGATGCTGCTCTGAAGTATACATGCAGCAGAGGGATTGCTGAGTTGTAAGGTATGCATATCCTCTGTTTTAATAGATTTTGCCAAAGTGCTTTCCACATGAGTCAAGACTCTTAGTTATAAGCAACAGAAAGCCATCATGGGTCATTTACACAAGGAAAATATTGTTTACAGGATGTTAGATAGCTTGCAGAATTTCATGAAGAGCTTAAGAACCAACTTGAAAATAAACTGTCAAAGATCACACCCTGGAACTGACCTAATGAGGACAATGGTGCTCTGCTTAAAGACTAGGTACTGCCCCGTTTTATTTCCAAAATGACACGCTGGATGTTGATGGTGTTTCTTGCTCTGTAGTCGTTGCTGTCTCCAAAAATGTACATAGTACCGTCTTGCTGTCACCTTGATTACAGAGGTTCCACTTGGTCCCTACTTTTTAACATCATCTTCAAAGTTGGGAGCTGATGCATCTGTTTGGCAGACCAGGTTAAACACCTGCATCCATCTTTACAGAAGGCTAGGAAGGCAAGAGTCTTGCGATTTTTCACCTCTGGGAGATGTGCAGATTTTCAGACTTCTTATTCCCCAATTGGTCTCCAAAGTGGAGAGAAACCTTTTAATCCCTACCATAGCAAAGGACAGTTTCCATTTCTCCACGTAGTTTCCACCATGTGGCATTGTCTAGCATTTTAACGATTGCCAATCTAAAGGTTGTACAAAGATCTCTCAATGTGGTGTTAATTTGCATTCTCTTAAATAATAGTGGAGTTGAGAACCAAAAAGAAAATGAAGGAGGAGAAAGATGAGGAAGAAAGGAGGTGCACTCTAGGTAGAGAGTCTTCCTATAGCCCCATCCTTAAATAATTTGTTCCTAACTCACAAGCAAGAATCTTATGCAAAGGTTCCTAACCCAAAACACTTGAACCTGAGTGATGATAGACGCCGGTTCACAAGTCAATCTGCGGATGCCCAGCTTTAAATGAGTCTGTCCAACTGTCTCTTACGGAATCTATTATAACCTTTGTGTTTAAATGGAGACTGTTCCTGTTGGGGATTACAAGATACAAAAAGGTTACACAATTGCATGATTTTGTCTAACTTTATGATGACATTTATGTGATTGCTTCTTGGCAGTGACCAAGGCCAGAGTCTCTCGGATAAATTAATTTCATTTTATACCACATTTAATCATTCTCTTCAGAGGTTCATGTACTTCAGAATTTACTTGTATTAATTCACCTCAATAAAAAAAAAATCTTTCTTTCTTCTTTAGCTTCCCATTCATTGTGCTTCTTAAATTTAATTTTATCATTGGAACTTCTGAAATTGCCAAAGTACAAGGATGAATGTCAGCATGTCAAGGGTTTTTAAATGAATTCTGACAAGACAGAAAAGGTCAAAGCAGATTTCTCCAACATGTTCAAATGTGGTCCTGATTATAAAGATTTTTACAAGGAGTATTTAGGTTATTCCTTAAAATGACTTCAGTATTCTGCTATGCTTGATGGAGTAAATTTTGTCTGTAACACTCCTTTCTCTCAGGCCCCCAACTTCTGCCTTGCTCACTTGGTTTAGATGTCATCTTTTGTTACGGCATCTGGGTGGCTCAGTTGGCTAAGCGTCCAACTTCAGCTCAGGTCATGATCTCACAGTTTGTGAGTTCAAGGCCCGCATCAAGCTCTGTGTTGAGAGCTCAGATCCTGGAGCCTACTTAGGATGCTGTGTCTCCCTCTCTCTCAGCCCCTCCCCTGCTCACTCTCTCTTTCTCTCTCTCTGTCTCAAAAATAAATAATAAACGTTAAAAATGTTTAAATAAATAATAAATAAAAATAATTTTTTTAGATGTCATCTTTTGCAAGAAGTGTTTCCAGGTCCTCCAAAATATGGTCAGTTGCCTCTTCTAACATCTTCTCCATTCTCAGTGTTTACCTCCATTGTTGCATTTATTACACTGTATTGTAATTACCTGCTAATTTGCACATCTCTATCCCGCTTCCCTAAAAGACCAGCTTCCTGGGGGCAAACACTGAACCTGCACTAAAGTATTCCAGAGACATAGCACAGTGCCTGCTATGCGTTTGTTAAATTAAGGGACAGTCTTCAAAATTACTGCCGTGTACTCCATAAAAGTATCAACGTCAGGGGCGCCTGGGTGGCTCAGTCGGTTAAGCGTCCGACTTCAACTCAGGTGACGATCTCGCGGTCCGCGAGTTCGAGCCCCGCGTCAGGCTCTGTGCTGACAGCTCAGAGCCTGGAGCCTGCTTCGGATTCTGTGTCTCCCTCTCTCTCTCTGCCCCTCCCCCATTCATGCTCTGTCTCTCTCTGTCTCAAAAATAAATAAACGTTAAAAAAAAAATTTTTTTTAAAGTATCAACGTCATGAAAGACTGAGACACTGTCCCAGAGTAGAGGAACTTAAGAAAGCATGACTCTGATTCTATATTGGATGCTGGACCAGAAAAATAACCTTAACAGGACAATTGGCAAAATTTGAATAAGGTTGGTAGGTTAGTTGATACTATTGTATAAACATTAATTTCTCAATTTTGATCATTGTGCTGTGGTTTTGTAAGATGTTAATAGTTGGGAACCTAGGTGGAGAGCATATGAGAATCCTTTGAATGATTTTTGCCATCTTTTTTGTAAGGCTGAAATTATTTCAAAGTGGAAAGCTTAAAATTTTTGAAAAGGAAAAAAAAAAACGTGCATATGTTGAGCCATGAAAAAAAGAGAGAGGAGTGGGGAGAGGAAGAGAAAAAAAGGAATTAAAAGGTAAAAGCTAGCTGGCTTTTGGAAGTATAGCTAGACTAATAAAAGAATATATCGCCACATTCTTAGCAGTCTAATTAGGAGATGTTGTTCATGACCACAACCTTATGTGATCCGTTCTTTACTATTTATTCCTGACCTTTGTTCCATATGCTTTCAAATTATTCAATTGGATTTCTCAAGCATTGAGTGCCTGCTATGTGCCCGGAACAGTGATAAGCACTGAGGATAGATGCAATGTGGTCAGATACCCATGTTTCTCATTCTCAGAGAAACAAAACCTACAGGGGAAATAGAAGCAAAAAGAAAACAGAGTGGCAATACAGTGAGAAACACGCGATTGTTCCCACAAGTGCCGAATCAAGAGGCAACACCGTGAGGGCACTGCGCCAGGCAAAATGAGTCAGACAAATACGGTATGATCTCACTTCCATGGGGAATCTAAAACAAACAAACTCATCGATACAGAGAACAGATTGGTGGTTGCCAGATGCAGAGAGTAGGGAGGCAGGCAAAATGGGTGAAGGTAGTCAAAAGATACAAACTTTCCAGTTATTTTATAAAATTGTATAACATGTATTATATATACATCCTGGGGATGTAATATACAGCATGGTGACTACAGTTAATAACATTGTATTGTGTATTTGAAAGTTACTAAGAGAGTAGATCTTTTTTTTCTTTAAGTTTTTATTTAAATTCCAGTTAGTTAACAATGTATTATTAGTTTCAGGTGTACAATGTACTGATTCAACACTTCCGTAAAACACCCGGTGCTCATCACAAGTGCACTCCTTAATCCCCGTCACCTATTTCACCCTTCCCCCCACCCACCTCCCCTCTAGTAACCATCAGAGTGTTCTCTGTAAAGAGTCAGTTTCTTGGATTGCCTCTCCCTCTCTCTTTTTTTCCCTTTGCTCATTTGTTTTGTTTCTTGAATTCCATATAAGAGTGAAATCACATGGTATGTGTCTTTCTCTGACTGACTTATTGCACTTAGACTATTAAGAGAGATCTTAAAACTTCTCATCATAAGAAAAAAAATGTGTAACCGTAGGTGGTGATGGATGTTAACTAGACTTTGCGGTGATCATTTCATAGCATATACGAATACTGAATCACTATGCTGTACACCTGAAACTAATAGAATGTTATATGTCAATCGTCTATCAGTTACAAGCAAAATGAGGCAACACAGGTAAGTGCTTACTTTCCTGGGAAGACAAAACTTCACAGAAGAGGTGATGCACACGCTAGGGTTTGTTGTTTTGTTTTGTTTTGTTTTTTAATTTTTTTGATGTTTATTTATTTTTTAAATTTTTTTTAACGTTTATTTATTTTTGAGACAGAGACAGCATGACGGGGGAGGGGCAGAGAGAGAGGGCGACACAGAATCGGAAGCAGGCTCCAGGCTCTGAGCTGTCAGCACAGAGCCTGATGGGGGGCTCAAACTCACAAGCTGCGAGATCATGACCTGATCCGAAGTCAGACGCTTAACTGACTGAGCCACCCAGCCACCCCCAAGCTGGGTTTTGGGGAAAAAAAAAAAAGAGATTTACCAGTAGTTAAAATTGGAAAGAACATTCAGGCACAGCATGTATGAGACCTCAGAGGTGGGAAACGGCAAGGGAGTCCAGCATAGCTAAAATGAAAAGCACCCACAGAACAGAATCTTTTTTAGTAGCTTTATTAGCATATAATTCACATATCATAGAGTTCACCCATTGAAAGGGTACACCTCAGTGGTTTTTAAGGTAGTCACAAAGTTGTACAACTTTGTGCTGTACATCAAAGTTGTACATCATCGTTATCTAATTTTAGGACATTTCATCAGTCTGCAATGAAATACCATACCCCTTAGCGGTCACTCCTTATTCCCTACCCCCAGCCCTAAGCAACCATTAATCTCCTTTCTGCCTCCACAGACTGGCCTGTTCTAGACATTTCATTTAAGGAATCAGAGAGTATATGGCCCATTGTGATTCCTCCATTTGGCATAGTGTTTTCAAGTTCCATCTATCTTGCAGCATGGCTTAGTACTTGATTCCTTTTCGTTGCCAAATAATATTCCAGCATGTGGATATATCTCCTTTTGTTTATCCACTCAACAGTGGGTGGACATTTGGATTGTTTCCAGTTTGGGGCTATTATTAAGGATACTGCTACAAACATTCATATACAAGTTTTTGTGTGGACATATGTTTTCATTTCTCTTAGATACATACTTAGAAGTGGAATCACTGGGTCATACTGTAACTCTATATGGTTACTTTTTGAAGAATTGTCTAACCGTATTCTACAGTGGTTGCACCATTTTACATTTCCACTGGCAACATAAGAGGGTTCTAATTTCTTCACAACTCCACATTTGTTATTGTCTATCTTTATTATAGCCATTCTAGTGGGAGTGAACTGGTATATTAGCTTTCTAGGGCTGCAGCAACAAATTACCACAGTGTGAGTGATTTAGAACAACATGTATTTATTCTTTCACAGTTCTGGAGACTAGAAGTCTGAAATCAAAATGTCAGCAAGGTCATGTTTTCTCTCAAAGTTTAAGGGAAAGCTATTGCATACTTTTCTCTTAATTTCTTGTGTTGCCGGAAATCCTTAACATTACTTAGCTCGTAGAGACATCCTTTCAATCTCTGACTCTGTCATCACATGAAATTCTCCACCGTATCTCTGTGTCTCTTCTCCAGTCATATTAGATTAGGACCCACCCTAATCCAGTATGGCCTCATCTTGACTTGACTACATCTGCAAAGACTGTTTCCAAATAAAGTTATTTTCCCAGGTACCAGAGTTAGGACTTCAACGTATCTTTTGGGGGGACACGATTCAACACACAACAAGTGGTATCTCATTGTGGTTTCAATTCACATCGCCCTAATGGCTAATGATGTTTGTCATCTTTTCATGTGCTTCTTTGGAGAAATGTCTTCTCAAATGTTTTGCTATTTTTTAATTGAACTATTTGTCTTTTTGTTCTTGTGTCATAAAAGTTCTTTATATATCTGGACTCCTATCAGACATATGATTTGCAAATATGTTCTTGCATTCTGAAGGCTATCTTTTTACTTTTTGATAGTGTCCTTTGAAACACAAAAGTTTTTAATTTTGAAGTATAATTTATCTATTTTTTCTTTTGTTTCTTGGTCCTTGGTATAATATCTAAGAAACTGTTGACTAATTCAAAGTCTTTAAGATTTATGACTATGTTTTCTTCTGAGAGTTTCATAATTTTATCATTTACATTTAGGTTTTTTTATCTAATCTGAGTTAAATTGTGTGTATGGCATAAGATATGCATCCAAATTCATTCTTTTGCATGTGAATATCCAGTTGTCCTAGCACCATTTGTTGAAAATAATATTTTCCCCCATTAAATTGTCTGGGCATACTTGCCAAAACATGGATTGACCATAAATGTACAAATTTGCTTCTGGACTCTCAATTCCATTCTATTGATCTATATGTCTATCCTTATGTTGGCAATACACTGACTTGATTACTGTAACTTCGAAATCAAGAAGTGTGAATTCTCCAACTTTAGTCCTATTTTTAAAAATTACTTTGGGGGAGGCTGGGTGGCTCAGTTGGTTAAGCGTCTGACTCTTGGTTTAGGCTCAGGTCATGATCTCACAGATTGTGAGTTTGAGCCCCGCGTCAGACTACTGCTGACAGTGTGGTGCCTGCTTGGAATTCTCTCTCTCTCCCTCTCTCTCTGACCCTCCTTTACTCATGCGTTCCCTCTCTCTCTCTCTCTCTCTCCTTCTCTCTCTCTCCCTCCCTCTCAAAAAAATAAATAAACTTAAAAAATTACTTTGGTTATTCTGAGTCTTTTCCATTTTCATATATATCTCATGATCGGTTTGTCAGTTACTGCAAAAAGTTGGTTGGAATTTTTACAAGGATTGTGTTGAATCTGGAGATTAATTTGGGGAATATTGTCATCTTAACAGTACTCAGTCTTCCAATCCACGTGCATGGATGTCTTCCTATCTTTTAAATATTTTTAATATTGTGTAGTCTTCAGTGTGCAAACTTGACATTTATTTTGTTAAACTTATTTTAAGTATTTTATTTTTGATGCCATTAAAAATGAAAATGTTTTCTTAATCTTATTTTCAGATTGTTCGTTGCTAGTATACGAAGTAAAATTGATTTGTATATTAATCTTGTGTCTTGCAATTTGCTGAATGTATTAGTTCTATTAGCTTTTTAGTGAATCTCATAGGATTTTCTATATAAAGATCATATCACCTGCATATTAAGTTTTTTTTACCTCTTCCTTTCTAAACTGGATGTCTTTTATTTCTTAATCTCACCTAATTGCCTTAGCTAGAGCTTCTAGTACAATGTTAAATAGAAGTGGAGAGAGGCAACATCTTTGTCTTGTTTCTGCTCTTAGGGGGAAAGCATTCAGTCTTTTACCAAGTACGACGTAGCTGTGGAGTTTTCATAGATTCCCTTTAACAAATTGAAGATGTTTTCTTCTACTCTTAGTTTATTGAGTGTTTTGTCATGAAAGGCTGTTGAATTTTGTCAAATGCTTTTTTTTTTTTAATTTTTTTTTCAACGTTATTATTTCTTTATTTTTGGGACAGAGAGAGACAGAGCATGAACGGGGGAGGGGCAGAGAGAGAGGGAGACACAGAATCGGAAACAGGCTCCAGGCTCCGAGCCACCAGCCCAGAGCCTGACGCGGGGGCTCGAACTCCCGGACCGCGAGATCGTGACCTGGCTGAAGTCGGACGCTTAACCGACTGCGCCACCCAGGCGCCCCTGTCAAATGCTTTTTTATGACTATTAAGGTATTCTTGTGGGCTTTGTCCTTTATTAATATCCTATATTCATTGATTTTTATATGTTAAACCAACCTTGCATTCCTGGGGCAAATCCCATTTGGTCATGGTATATAATGCCTTTTATATGTTGTTGCGTTGAGTTTACTAGTTTTGTTGAGGAATTTTACGTGCGTATCCATAAGGGATATTGGGCAGTCGTTTTCTTCTCTTACAATGTCTTTGTCTGCTTTGGGTATGTGGATAACACTGGCCTCATAAAATGAGTTGGGAAGTGTTCTCCCTACTTCTATTTTTTGGAAGAATTTGTAAAGGACTGATATTAATTCTTCTTTAAACATCTGATAGAATGTATCTGTGAAGCCATTCAGTCCTGGGCTTTTCTTTATAGTAAGTTTTTTCGATTACTGATTCAGTCTCTTTACTTGTTATATGTCAATTCAGGTTTTCTATTTATTCTTGCATCTGTTTTAATAGTTTGTGTCTTTCTGGGGCTCCTGGGTGGCTCAGTCGGTTAAGCATCTGACTTCAGTTCAGGTCACGATCTCGCAGTCTGTGAGTTTGAGCCCCGCGTCGGGCTCTGTGCTGACAGCTCAGAGCCTGGAGCCTGCTTTGGATTCTGTGTCTCCCTCTCTCTGTGTCCCTCTCCCGCTTGCACTCTGTCTCTCTCTCTCTCTCAAAAATAAATTAACATTAAAAAAATAGTTTGTGTCTTTCCAAGAATTCATCCATGCCGTCTATGTTACATAATTTGTTGGCATAGGATTATTTATGGCATTTTCTTATAATCCTTTTGATTTTTTAATGTCAGTAGTTACGTTCCTTCTTTCATCCCTGATTTTAAGATGAAAATTCTCTCTCTCTTTTTTCCTTGGCTAGTTTAACTAAAGGATTGTCAATTTTGTTGACCATTTTAAAGGACCAATTTTTCAGTTCACTGATTTTCTCTACTATTTTTCTATTTTCTATTTCATTTATTTTTGCTCTAGTCTTTATCATTTATTTCCTTCTCCTTGCTTTGGGTTTAGTTTCATCTTCTTTTCCAGTGTCTTAAAGTGAAAAGTTAGGTTACTTACTGAGATCCTTCTTTTTTGGTATAGGCATTTACAGCTATAAATTTCTCACTAAGCACCCCTTTAGTTGCTACACATGTTGGTATTTGTGCACATAAAGGACCAAAGCAGAGATATGAAAGATATGACTCATTTGAGAAAAGTCCAATGAAAAGAGAACAGGGCTAAGGAAGGGAAAGTGGGAGAATGTGGACATTTAAGGAGAGGACAGATGACAAGAAGCCAAGGAGGGGCAATGAGGAAAGGAAGTTATAGCAAAAGAAAACTCCCATAGTCCTGGTGGGCAGAAAGATGCCCATTTCAAGAAGAAAAGAAAGATCATGTTTTGGCATAACACATTAACGTCAAAAAGCAGTCAAATTCTGTGCAGTTTGAGGACAATGTGACTTTCTTCGATCACGTTCTGATAGCCTCGAACAAAGATTTGATTTTTAATCAATAGGTTGCAACGGAATACCTTTTATTTTTGTTTCCTGGAGTTTGTAAGTGACACCTGTTGTTTCTGTCACCTTCTTTTGAAAACAGCATTGCTGGTGAAACCCTCAAATAAGATGACCCCACCTTCATCTGCCAATGAGATCAAGAGGAGCAGGAATGAGACCCAAAGTGGGCCAATCAGGGTTTGCCTCTAGAATTTGAATCTTAAGCAGTGAAATCCAGAGCAGTGAGGGCTGACGTGCATTTCTGCCATGTCCCAAAGAAACTGTCCTCCTACCTAAAACCCACAGCTGCCCCAGTTTTTATCCAAGCCAGAGCCAGCACCAGGACCAGAGTGAAATAAGTGAGACACTTTTCTGGAACACAAAATTTAAGAGCATTCTAAAAGACTCAGTGATCTATTTTTAACTTTCTGAGGAACCTCCATACTGTTTTCCAGAGTGGCGGCACCAGTGTGCATTCCCATCAACAGTGCAAGAGGGCTCCCCTTTCTCCACATCCTCACCAATACCTGTTCTTTCTTGTGTTGTTGATTTTAGCCATTCTGACAGGCGTGAGGTGACATCTTATCGTAGTTTTGATCTGCATTTCCCTGATCATGATTGATGTTGAACATCTTCTCATACCTCCGTTGGCCATGTGTATATCTTCTTTGGAAAAATGTCTGTTCTTGTGTTCTGCCCATTTGTAATTGGGCTATTTGGTTTTGGGTATTGAGTAATAGAAGTTCTTCACATATTTTGGATACTCTTTATCAGATATGTCATTTGCAAATATCTTCTCCCATTCAGTAGGCTGCCTTTTAGTTTTGTTGGTTACTTCCTTCCTTTCTGTGGTTACTTCCCTTCTGTGTGAAGGGACTTATTTTGATGAAGTCCCAATAGTTTATTTTTGTTTTTGTTTCCCTTGCTTCAGGAGACATATCTAGAGAGAAGTTGCTATGGCTGATGTCAAAGAGGTTCCTGCCTATATTCTCCTCTAGGATTTTTATGGTTTTAGGTCTCACATTTAGGTCTTTAATCCATTTTGAATTTCTTTTTGTGTGTGGCGTAAGAAAGTGCCAGTTTTCATTCTTTTGTATGTTGCTGTCCAGTTTTCCCAACACCGTTTATTGAAGAGACTGTTCCCCCCCCCCCCACTGGATGTTCTTTCCCGCTTTGTCAAAGATTAATTGACCATATAGTTGTGGGTTCGTTTCTGGGTTTCCTATTCTGTTCTATTGATCTACGTGTCTTTTTTTGTGTGCCAGTACTGTACTGTGTTGATCACTACAGCTTTGCAACTTGAAGTCTGGAGTTGTGATGCCTCCAGCTTTGCTTTTCTTTTTCAAGGTTGCTTTGGCTATTTGTGGTCTTTGATGGTTCCACACAAATTTTAGGATTGTTTGTTCTAGTTCTGTGAAAAATGCTGGCGATATTTTAATAGGGATCGCATTAATGGTGTACATTGCTTTGGGTAGTGGAGACATTTTAACCATATTTTTTTTCCCAATTTATGAGCATGGAATGTCTTTCCATTTCTTTTTATCATCTTCTATTTCTTTCATCAATGTTTTAAAGTTTTCAGAAGACACGTTTTTCACCTCTTTGGTTAGATTTATTCCCAGGTATCTTATTGGGTTTGGTACAATTATAATGGGATCCATTTCTTAATTTCTTTCTTCTGCTTCATTATTAGTGTATAGAAATGCAACAGATTCCTGTACCTTGATTTTGCATCCTGTGACTTTACTGAATTCGTTTATTCTAGCAGTTTTTTGGTGGGGTCTTTTGGGTTTCTTTATAGAGTATCATGTCATCTGTAAATAGTACAAGTTTAACTTCCTCCTTGCTGATTTGGATGCCTTTTATATCTTTTTGTTGTCTGATTGCTGAGGCTAGGACTTTCAGTACTATGTTAAATAACAGGGTGGGTGTGGACATCCCTGTTTCGTTCCTGACCACAGAGAAACAGTTACCCTACAATCCAGCAATTGCACTGCTAGGTATTTGCCCAAAGAATACAAAAGTGCTAATTCAAAAGGATACACGCACCCCGATGTTTATAGCAGCATTATCTACGGAAGCAAAATCATGGAAATAGCCCATTGATTAATGAATGGATAAAGAAGATGTGGTGTGTGTATATATATATAAATATATATATTTCATGATATATATATTATGAAATATTACTTATCCATAAAAAAAGAATGAAATCTTGCCATTTGCAATGACATGGAATGAGCTAGAGAGTATTATGCTAAGTGAAATAAGACAGTCAGAGAAAGACAAATACCGTATGATTTCACTCATAAGTGGGATTTAACAAAACAAGCAAAGGGGAAAATAAGAGAGAAAGGCAAACCAAGAAACAGACACTTAGCTATAGAAAACAAAACTGGTGGTTACCAGAGGGGAGGGGAGGGGAAGAGTCAAATAGGTGATGGGGATTAAGGAGTACACTTGTTGTGATGAGCACCAGGTGTTATACGAAAGTGTTGAATCGCTATATTGTACACCTGAAACTAATATAACACTATGTTAACTGGAATTTAAATAAAAACTCTTTAAAAATTAAAAAAAAATTCATTTTTAAAAAATAAAAAAATTGGGGCACCTAGGTGGCTCAATCAGTTAAGTGTCCAACTCTTGATCTCGGCTCATGTCATGATCTCACAATTTGTGGGATCGAGCCCCACGTCAAGGTCTGCACTGAGTGCAGAACCTGCTTGGGATTCCCTGCCTCCTCTCTGTCCCTACCTCACTCATTTTTTCTCCCTCTCTCTCAAAATTAAACTTTAAAAAATAAAAGTAGGGGCACCTGTGTGGCTCAGTCGGCTGAGCATCCGACTCTGGCTCAGGTCATGATCTCACAGTTTGTGGGTTCCAGCCCTGCGTCGGGCTCTGTGCTGCCAGCTCAGAGCCTGGAGCTTACTTCAGATTCTGTGTCTCCCTCTCTGCCCTTCCTCTGCTCACGGCTCGTGCTCTCTCTCTCTCAAAAATGAATAAACATTGAAAAATAAAAATAAAAAACTTCATGATCAAGATAATGTTTTAATACAATATTTTTAAAAAACAAAATCAATGCAAAAACCAATGATGAACAAAATGTCAGTATTACTGATTTCTCCTCTTGCCTCAGGCTCCAATATGGCTTGAAATGGCACTATACAGGTCTGGTTGTTCACATTTTCCATCTATAAGCCAGTCCTTGTCTTTCCATAAGTTAACAGAAAATGTTTCCTTTGCTTACACCCAAAATCCAGCTGAGATGGAGTCTAAACATTAAAAGTAAAGGTAACTGCCTAGTAATTCCTTGGCTTACCATGGATTCCAACTTACAAATTCTAATCGATCAGCCTTCTGCTTGGAGAGATCCTATGTTGTCTTAATGAGAACTTAAAACTCATCTTATGTGAGGACTATTTGAAAGCAGAGATTAAAAAAAAAATCAGTTGGGAAAGAATCTCAAAATAATTACACTGAGTGAAAAATACAGACAAAAATGAGTACAGAGTGTGTGATTTCATCTGTATAGAACTCCAGACTAATCAATAATGACAGAAAGCAGATCAGTGATTGCTTAGGGTGGGGATGGAATGTCAGGGACAAGGAAGGACTACAAAAGTCAACAAGAAAACCTTGGAGGATATTGGATGTGTTCACTATCTTTCTTTTATTTATTTTACAATGTTTTGTTTTTGTTTTTTTTAATTTTTTTTTCAACGTTTATTTATTTTTTGGGGGACAGAGAGAGACAGAGCATGAACGGGGGGAGGGGCAGAGAGAGAGGGAGACACAGAATCGGAAACAGGCTCCAGGCTCCGAGCCATCAGCCCAGAGCCTGATGCGGGGCTCGAACTCACGGACCGTGAGATCGTGACCTGGCTGAAGTCGGACGCTTAACCGACTGCACCATCCAGGCGCCCCTACAATGTTTTTTTTTTTTAAGTAGGCTCCACACCTAACGTGGGGCTTAACTCATGCCCCTGAACTCAAGAGTTGTAGCTTCTACAGACTGAGCCAGCCAGGCACCCTGGATATATTCACTATCTTGATTGTGGTGATGAATTCAGGGGTATACATATGTCAAAATCTATTGGATTATATGCTTTAAATATATGCAGTTAATATGTCAATTATATCCTAATGAAGATTTTTTTAAATCTACCAATTGGCCTTTAGACTTTGCAGCTTTATTGTAAAATAATTTCCACCTTTTGAAACTTTAAAAGTTTTACATGATTGCTACATAAAATGTTTTAAATTGATGTTTTGGATATTTGATAGAGTTGGCTTTTTCCATTTCTTCCTTTCTGTATACAAGGTGGATTGTTTCAGGTAATTAGAAATTGTTCCAAAGGAATATTTCTTTAAGGTTGCAGTGGAATGGCAGTTTAGTCTATGAACTGCATACAACCCTAACTGCAAAGTGTATGAAAAATATACCTAGTGTGCTGATTTTCTACTCATAAAACTCATGTGCAGATGATTCACAAGTTTTGAATAGGTTGTCTTCCCAAGCCCACCGTCCATTTCTGAGCTGTGGGTTCTGCTCTTGGGCCATATTTTCTCAAAGGAAAGACATCGTACATTTTAGGTGAGTCCATAGGCTCATTCTCCAAATTCTGTTTGAATATGGCCACAAATCCAACCTTGAAAATAAATAAATAAATAAATAAATAAATAAATAAATAAATAAATATCTTGAAAAATAAATATAACAATCAAGTAAATAACAATTATAAAAAGTTGATCTTTTCTTTAACTTCAAAACTTGCCCTCAAGGGGCGCCTGGGTGGCGCAGTCAGTTAAGCGTCCGATTTCAGCCAGGTCACGATCTCGCGGTCCGTGAGTTCGAGCCCCGCGTCAGGCTCTGGGCTGATGGCTCAGAGCCTGGAGCCTGTTTCCGATTCTGTGTCTCCCTCTCTCTATGCCCCTCCCCCGTTCATGCTCTGTCTCTCTCTGTCCCAAAAATAAATAAAAAACGTTGAAAAAAAAAAATTTAAAAAAAAAAAAAAAACTTGCCCTCAAGACAAAATACTTGTATATAGAAGCTGAAGAGGGGTGCCTGGGTGGCTCCCAGTTAAGCGTCCAGCTTCATCTCAGGTCATGTTCTCACAGTGAATTTGAGCCCTGTGTCATGCTCTGTGCTGACAGCCCAGATCCTGGAGCCGGGAGCCTGCTTTGGATTCTGTGTCTCTCACTCTCTCTGCTCCTCCCCCTATCTCTCTCAAAAATAAATAAACATTTTTAAACATTTTTTTAAAGAAGCCAAAGAAATGGTCAATGTGGAATTTCTGTGGAAATTGTGAAGAAGCCTTCTAGACACTTTCAAGGACTTTGGAAGCTAATAGGGAATATTAGTTGATTCTCATTTCTGAATTCATTTTTACCTGTGATTTTCCTCATCCAACCAAGTGGGGATAACTGATAAAAATGGTTTTCCCTAGTCACAATTCAGTATTTAGCTTTGCTTTAGAGCTTATAGACAGAGGTTCTTTTCCTTGGAATTTGGGGTACATAACGCTTCAGACCCCTAACTCCCCTTTCAAGCCCACTTAACCCAATATAAAATCCAACCATAGTGAAGAAAGAGGGCTGTGTCTTTTCATGTTTCCTTGCTAATTCATACCCCCAATCCTAGGTTCCCATGTTCAATCCCAGCATAATCAGTATGCTTTCTTAAAGGGAAATAATATTTTTGCACATCTTCCAAATCAATGAATTTCTTTCTCATGAATCAATGGATTTCTTTCTTATTGTTTTACTTTTATTTTTTTTAAATAGTTCAAAGGATTTTTAACCTAAAAAAACCAATGTTTTAATCTAAAAGTGTTCAAAGCTCTGAGAGCCCAGGTTTGATGATAGGACAAATAAAATAATATATACACCTAGATTTATAATCAATGAAACTGATTTATAATGTAATTAGAATTCTGCAACAGAAGCTTCCCCACTCCCAGTTTAACTTTATAACAGGACTTTTCTAGATTTTAAAGATAAAATAACGGGGGGGAAAACCAAACTCAGAAACGGAGTGAAAACCTAAAGCAAAATAAAGAAAGAAGAAAGGAAGAAAGAAAGAAAGAAAGAAAGAAGAAAGAAAGAAAGAAAGAAAGAAAGAAAGAAAGAAAGAAAGAAAGAAAGAAAGAAAGAATAAAAATAAAAGAAATCAATTTACAAATTAAAATAAAGAAAAATATAAACAAATATAATAAAGCAAAAACAGATCATGGCATCTACAAACAAATAAATACAGCTGATTCAAATCTTACACCTTTAAAGCCCTACATATGTAAAGTCCTTAGGAATGACTTCCAGCTCACCGAAGAGAGAGTGCTTCTCTCCATGCCAAATTACAGCGCTAAGGCAGATTGAGGGAGAAATATAATCAACCATTTGTTGATTATTTATTTTTTTAATCATGTTCTCAAACATCTACAGATGTAAGGAAGCATGTGGCCTCAGGCTGGAGCTGTTTGCAAACAGCAGGATTGCCTGGCCCAAGGAATGGCACTTGCTGTGTGATGAAAGCCGCCCCTCTACAACCGTGTTTGGTTAGCACCTAAGCCCTGCTGAAATTGGCATAGCACACTCTTCGTGGGCATGCTGCCAGCCCAACAGATGGGCATGAATGCGACCCTGCCAAAGAACCAGTGTGTGCAGCAAGCTCACGACTGTGGTTAGCTTCCTTTCCAAGGGTGTTGCATCTACTTAAGCTGCCCAGCAAAAAATTTATGACTCACATGCCTTCAACTGGCATTAATGAATATGTAAATTAATTTTCCAGATTAGTAGTTCTCAAAGTGTGGTCCCCCGGACCAGCAGCAGCGGCACCATTTGGCAGACTGCTGGAAATTCAAATTCTCAGGCCCTACCTCCCCCAGACCTGTTGAATCAGAAACTCTGGGGCGTGGGCCCAGCAATCTGGGGTTTAACAAGCCCTCCAGGTGATTCCAATGCGCAGCTCAAGTTTGAGAACCACTGTTCTAAACCACCTTCTCAGATGTTTGAATGACTGGAGACATTTTTTAAAACACTGGTGCCTATTTCTTAGGCTCAGAGATTCTGATTTAATTGGAAGAGGGTGCGGCCTGGGCCTCAAGAGATTTTAAATCTCCCCGGGTGATTCTAATGTGCAGCAAAGTTTGAGAAGCACTGTTCTAACTGCTCAGAATACCTCGCACAAGCTTTGAGGAGAAATACTTCAGATCCTTGAAAATGCAGGTAAGTCTTTATTGAAAGAACATTTGTATAGATCTTCACTTAAATTATTCTTTGATTGGTCCATCACTTTATTTTAAGCCCTTAGATAAGATGAAGTTTATGTAATCTGTGGTTTTAGGCAAAGCCCTCTGTGCTCTGTGAGTCGCTTTCAAGATGCCACTCCCTCACAGCGCCATATTTAAATTTGCTCCGGATTTCAGATTTCAATGTACTCTTTCAATCTCAATGACCTTGACATCTTTTTTTTTTAACGTTTATTTATTTTTGGGACAGAGACAGAGCATGAACGGGGGAGGGGCAGAGAGAGAGGGAGACACAGAATCGGAAGCAGGCTGCAGGCTCTGAGCCATCAGCCCAGAGCTGAACGCGGGGCTCGAACTCACGAACTGTGAGATCGTGACCTAAGCCGAAGTCAGACGCTCAACCGACTGAGCCACCCAGGCGCCCCGACCTTGACATCTTTTAACGTAATATCCCCAAACACTCTTCTACTGGTACCTCACACCCCTGTGTCTCTCAAATACGGAAACCTCACCTTATTCCCAGCCAGGATGAGATCTGATATCCAAAAGTTTAAGCTTCAGTCTAAATTGAGATAACAAAAAAACAAACAAAAGCAAAAACGAAAAAACCTTTAAGCTCTAAACTTACCCAGCATGGTAGGTAGTATATTTGACTAAGAAGCCAAGAGTAGAAAGCCTGAAATATCCACTAATTTTCTGTGCTGTCACTCCCTGTTTCACATCGGGGCACATGATCATATTTGCACATCCCTGCAAAGTGAGTGGGAGAAACTACTGACCGCCTGGCCACTCACTGACCATTCATGATCTCACACACACCATATTCACTACTGGGAAGCTCTGAATCGATGACAATTCGGGTTCCTGGATGAAATCTTAATATAATTTATGAAAAATTAAACAAATGGTTGGTTTCCCTTCGATTTTTCAGCAACTAATGCGAGATGAGGCTGGCGGCCCGTGATACTACTATTGATTTTTGTTGAGGTCCAACTTAGCCCTGGAAAAAAACAAAGTGAGATGAGGGGTTAAGTGAGCACACTCAGCTTCCTGTGGCAGAATCTCAGTTCTGCCACCTACCAGCCATGGGACCTGGACAAGTAACTCAGTCATGTTGTGCTTCAGTTTCTCTATCCATAAAATGGAGAAATGAGAGTTCCTATCTCATACGGTGGGTATGAAAATTAAATGGGCTAACGTATAAAAGTCTATAGTAAGCTGTGATTAAGTGGTCCCTATTCTTTTTTTTTTTTTATTTAAATTTTTTTTTCCACGTTTTTATTTTATTTTTGGGACAGAGAGAGACAGAGCATGAATGGGGGAGGGGCAGAGAGAGAGGGAGACACAGAATCGGAAACAGGCTCCAGGCTCTGAGAGGTCAGCAGAGAGCCCGACGCGGGGCTCGAACTCACGGACCGCGAGATCGTGACCTGGCTGAAGTCGGACGCTTAACCGACTGCGCCACCCAGGCGCCCCTAAGTGGTCCCTATTCTTATGAACAGTGGTTACATGTAATGATAATGTGTGTGGACCTATTATTGCTAGGCCTCAGCCTCGTTTTCCTTGCCTCAGTCTCGCCTGGCTCGACAGACCTACTGAAGGAGTAGGCCATTCGACTGTTGTAGCAAATGAACAGAATAGGTCACAGCAAAGTCCAAGAACATAGTAAGGCATCCATTGCTCTCAGACAACAAGGTTCCAGACTGGGTTCAGCGCAAAGCCCCTAGGCCCTGAGGTGATATTCTGACCTGGTGGTTTTCAATTCAGGTGTCTCAACAAGCTAGGAGGTATTTGGAAATATTTGGAAATATTTCTGACTGTACACAGCTCAAGAATGCCACTAGCATCAGGGAGCTTGGGTGGCTCAGTCACTCAGTAAGTGTCTGACTCTTGATTTCGACTCAGGACATGATCTCACAAGTGGGATGGAGCCCCATGTCAAGCTATTCACCGACAACACAGAGACTGCTTAGGGTTCTCTCTCTCTCTCTCTCTCTGGTCCTCCCCTGTTCATGTGCACACGCACGTGCACTCTCTCTCTCTCAAAATAAATAAGCATTAAAAAAAAAAAAAAAGAATGATACTGGCATTTAGCCAGGGTTGCTAAATTTCCTCAAATGAATGGTAACCAAAATGGCAGTAACACCCGCATTGATAACAAAGAACAGGACGAGGTAGGCCCCGGTGTGATGACTGGGGCATAAGGCAGGTTACCAGAAGAGAGACATGTGAACAAGAACTAAGAATGAGCACCAGAGTATAACTGAGGTCCATGGCATGGTAGTCTATAAAGGAATACCCTTGAGATGAACATCTGTGGAGGGAAGGGACTATCTTAGTCTATGTGGGCAGTTGTAACAAAACACCAACCAGGTGCCTTATAAACCAAAGAAATTTATTTCTCACTGTCCTGGAATCTGGAAGTCCAAGATCAAGGCACCAGCATGGTCATATTTTCTGGTGAGGACCCTCTTCCTGGTTCATAGCTGGCATCCTGTTGTTGTGTCCTCACATGGTGGAAGGGAAAAGAGGGCTCCATGGGATCTCTTTTAGAAGGCCACTATTTTCATTCATAATGGCTTTACCTCCATCACCTAGTCACCTCTCTAATGCCCCCTACCAATAGTATCACCTTTGGGGGTTAGGATTTCAACATATAAATTTGAGGGAGACACAAACATTCCAAGCATACAAGAGACAGAAGCAAAACTGAGCAGAAATCAAGGTGCCTCCAATGACTCTATGGAAAGTGCTGGAGCTAGAATGGTCCTTCAAAGTTGTCTCGAGTTGAGCTGAGATATCAGTGTCTTTATATTCCCCATTGATCAATCACTGCATATGGGCTGCCCTGGAAAGGGAATAAGCTTGGGCAAGGCCATTCTCCTTGGTTAGGTAATTGCTGAAAGGGCTGACAACTGAAGGCTGTCTGCTGACAACACTCCTCATAGCTGGGTGAATAAGTTCCATTGAAAGAGAATCTGAACGGCGCATCACAAGGACAGATAAAGTACGTAGAATAACATGGAATCCCAGTGATAAGTGCCACAACACTCTCTTCCAGGTCAGCTATTGGCATGAGTTCCCTGACCAAACATATTCATCCCATGTTCAGAGCTTGGCTGATGGTCTCTGAAGTAGGGAAGTTGCATTTTCTCAGGACAATGCCCGCTTAGCCTTACTTGGAATGGTCTGAAAGAGGGGATTGGCCAATAAAGCCATGGAATTTTTCCAGATTCTGCAGCAAGACACTGTTGTCACATTCTCTGTTCTTGGATGCTCAAGCCCTGAGTTAGGCAATTGATATGTTCAACCTTCCAGCTCAGTCCCACCCCATTGGTATGCTAAAGGGAACCAAACACGGTTATGTTTAGGGGCTGCCTCTCTCTCCTCTCACCAGTCTTGCCTACGAGGGACTAACAGCAGCCTCTGCATAAATCTCTGTCATAGAAATTCAGTTGGTAGGAATGGGTTCTTGACACCAGTTCTGATTTATTCAGTGCTCCAGACCTTTTCTTGAATGCATTGGTTTGGCTGGGACTCTCATTCCACCCAGTTTTGGTCAATCTATTTTTTGTAGGGTCTGGCCCATATTCCTGATCCCCACATGCTCTCTGGGATCCTGTATGCATCTGAACCAAAATAATATCCCCCATGGAGTTTCACCACCATAGTTACTGCTCAGAGACTCTGGCTACAGGATCCCAGCTCATCTTATCTAATACCTCAACTGGGGTTTTGTGATTTGGACTTCTGGTCCAGCTTCCTTGGAAACTAGTGGGGTCAGTCCCCCAAACCCTTGCCCTGTAAAACTTAAGCTTACTCTCATCTTCTTGTAGATCCACTGTTAGGGCTCTGGGATGACCATTGGCAAGTTATATATCCTATGATTCTTTGAAGCCTCTTAGAAGGATGCTTCCAAAGTATAACTTTCAGGAGTCCTACTGCTATAATAATTCTATTTTAGCCATATACAGATAATAGACCTTAACCCACAATTTCCTTGGCTTCCTTACTTCCCAGATCTTAGTCTTTACCCCCACAGATAGGACCATTTTACTTCATACATCAAGGAAGTGTTCCTCTAAACATAGCAACCCCTTTGCTAGAACATGACAAAAGACCATAGCTCAACATCTCAGACTCCCTTGGGGG
This sequence comes from Herpailurus yagouaroundi, assembly GCF_014898765.1. Taxonomy (NCBI): domain Eukaryota; kingdom Metazoa; phylum Chordata; class Mammalia; order Carnivora; family Felidae; genus Herpailurus; species Herpailurus yagouaroundi. Next base: position 56,007,826 of record NW_024412395.1, on the reverse strand, counting down.
CCTCCCACTCAGGTTTGGTTTCCTATCTGGTTTGTGTTCTTTCTGCAGTTGACTGACCACACACAATAAGTAGTTTACACTTTCCAGGCTATTTGGGGTAAAGTAACTCCAGTTCTCCCAAAACTCTGGACAATGGTTTTGCAGCTTACAAGTTTGCTGTATAAATAATATCCTAACCATTGAATACTAATATTATTCATTCAAAAAAGACTCCACACACATTCATAGAGACAGAAAGTAGAATAGTGGCTGCCAAAGGCTGCAGAGAGGGGATGGTGGGCAGTTATTTTTAAATGGATATTGGGGCTCCTGGCTGGCCCACTGGGTAGAGCATGTGATTCTTGATCTTGGAGTCCTGAGTTCAAGCCCCATGTTGGCCAAAGAGCTTACTTTTAAAAAGGGGGGAATAAGGGCACCTGGGTAGCTCAGTCAGTTGAGCATCCAACTTTGGCTCAGGTCATGATCTCACATTTCGTGGGTTCAACCCCCCACGTCGGGCTCTGTACTGATGGCTCACGTCCCTGAAGACTGCTTCAGCTTCTGTGTCTCCCTCTCTCTCTGCCCCTCCCCTTCTTGTGTCTTGTCTCTCTCTCTCTCTCCCAAAATAAACAAACATTAAAATTTTTTAATAAATAAATAAATAATAAAAAGGGGGTACAGAATTTGAGAAGATGATAAAGTTCTGGTGATGGATAGTGGTGATAGTTGCACAACAACGCAAATGGTCTTAATGCCCTTGTACCCTACACTTAAAAATGGCTAAAATGGTAAATGTTAGGTATATTTTCGCACGATTTTTTTTAAGACCCAAAGCAGCAACATTAATCTTTCATATCACTCCTATTCTAGCTAGCTACTTTGGTTACAGGGGAACAAATATTCACTCAAGTTTCCACAAGTAATGGTCGTCAATTTCAAGAGTCAGGATGGAGCCAGGATCACATGGCAATCAATGAACAGGGACGTGACTGGAACAGAAACCCAAGGACCCTCAGAGGCAAGAGCCATGACTCCTCTCAAGTGCTCCATCACAAACATGCCTCAGCCTCCCCCTGGCCCCGCTTCTCCTACATGTCTTCCTACTCCTTCCACTAAAGGAGTATATGCCTCTTCTCTGTGTTTTCTCTTTCTCCCAGCTTCTGCGTAATTATTGTCTTACTTTCTTCACAGTGTAGCTTCCTTATAACCCAGATTTGATCTTATTCTCTATTCTACAATATATCCCCTCTATACATCCTTTCTTATCAGTTCCTTCTGTTACCCACCTCATATTTTGTTTCCCAAATCAGGTTCCCATGAGTAAGCCTGTGATTGGAATGGCTGTGTCTCAATGAAAAGAGCTTTTTGAGCTAGGCGACCCCACAAACTGTTCCCAGTCTATATTGTGGCTCTCTGTAGTACAATCAGCCCTATGAAAAACAGACGTATATGATACAAAACACAGCCACTTTCATCTGCCTCTTTGGCAGAGGTGGTAGGTGTAAAAGACACTGTGATAGCCATGCCCAGTACAACCTCATTTTCTACACCTTCTTTCCTTATGCTCTAGAATAATAACCCCTTTCCAGGCAGGGTCACAGCAACTGCATCTGGGTCAATGACATCTTTGGCATCAGTATATTTCAGGGGCATCTCTAGTATCTGATGCAGCAAAAGACCACATGACTGACCTAGAGCTTACAGCAGCAGCAATATCTACAGAAGCCTCCCGTGCTCTATGGACCCCCAACCATACCCATATCAGACAGCATGCCTTAGGTGAGAACACATGCAACACCAATGTAAGACATTTAGCTTTATTTTATGGCACATTTTTACCCCTGTTAGTTAATTATTATGTTCCTAATCTAGAACCTTCTTTGGACAAATATATCATTTTGAATCTGCAAATTATTTTTAGTTCTTGGCTATTGAATCTTACTAACACAACATATCTAGCACATTTGGCCTCTAACAAGTACACTAATGATTAATGTTTCAAATAGCACATAATAGTTTATTGTGCGGGCCACATGCTAAATAAGATATTCCCCAAACCTGGTGATATAGAAGGCTATTCCTTGAGACATCAGATCTGGCTGGCTGCACCCTGGAGAGCAGACTAAATTCATCTGCTGGCTCAACTCCAGCTCTTCAGGGCTTGAAGCTTCTGGGCAGAAAAGCTGCATTGTGGGTGCCCCCAAGTGGGTATATTTTGATGTGCACGCTGAGGATTTTCTGGCCAGCTCCTCTTGCATTAGGTTATGTCTGTGAGGTACTTTTGAAGATAAAAAAACTTCTAAAATGTGTATGCTTTTCAACATACATCTTTTATCATATACTATCAACTGAAGCGATAATGTTTCAGATCATCACAGATTATTTATTTTCAGTAAATATCCTACAGGAAAGTTTTCAAGTTACGCAGCCATTGAAAAGTGTGGAATAGGGGTACCTGGGTGGCTGGGTCAGTTAAGCATCTGACTCTTGATTTCGGCTCAGGTCATGATCCCAGGGTCATGGGACTGAGCCCAGGGTTGGGCTCTGTGCTGAACGTGGAGCCTGTTTAAGATATTCCCTCTCTCTCTGTCTCTCTCTCTCTCTCTCTCTCTCTCTCTCTCTCTCTCCCTCTCTCCCTCTCCCTCTCCCTCCCTCCCCCTTTCTCCCCCCTCTCCCTCTCCCCTTACCCTCTCTCTCAAAAATAAATAAAATGAAAAAAATTTTTAAATAAAAAAATTAAAATGTGGAATAGAAAAAGGATGGGCTTTAGTGTCAGACGAAACATCACTTTGAACTCTGAGTCCCTAATGAATTGTATATCCTTGGGCAATCCACTTAACCTTCAGAATCCACAATTGTCTCTTTGTTAAAATGGGAGTTAGGAGTATTCGAAAGAGTACTTAACTAATAGAGCTGTGTTTTAGGTAGATCACATTTCATGTAATGTAATAAGGACAGTGTCCTTATTAATTATATTAATTATTATAATTAATATAATTATTATAATTATATTAATAAGTGTCCTTATTATTATATTATAATTGCTCAGTAAAGTATCGTTTATCTTTTTTTCTGTAAACAATATTGTTTGATAGACATATGCAAAGGAAAATATTTTCATTGATATTATTTGAAATTCTAGGAGCTCCCCAAAGCCTTTTTTATTAAATTCATCTCTTGCTTAAATCGGTAGGTAACTCAAGACTTATAACTGAGAACTACGTAATGTGTATAATCATGGCAGTGAAAAAGAGTGAGGTTTCCCTGTATTCCTCAAAATTCTCAATGTCATGACAAAGAAGGGCTAAAAATCTCCTAAATTATAGCAGACTATGAGACATAACAACTAAATGCAATATGTCATTTTGGACTGGATCCTGTATTAGAGGGAGAAAATTCTATTAAGGACCTTATTGGGACAACTGATGAAACTGGAATGTGGACTGTAGATTGAATAAAAATATCTTATCAGTGTTATTTTTCCTGAATTTGGTAAGTAAACTGTGATTATGTAAGAGAATCTATATTTATGACTGTGTAATTGATATATTCACTTCAGGTGTATAAAAATAATTCAACATTTGCATATAGAGAATCTTCTTGTTAAGAAATATACACAAAAATATTAAGGGAAATGATGTGTGCAACCTACTCTCAAATGGTTTAGAAAAAAAATGTGTAATATGTCTGTGCATGTGTGTATAGATGATAGATGTCTATAAATATGGACAACTCTATACATATGCTCTGTGTGTGTGTGTGTGTGTGTGTGTGTGTGCATATCTACAGACAGAATAAGGAAGAGAATATGAAAAAGTATAGAAAGTGGTAAAAATCAGTGAATCAGGATAAGGAGTAAACAGCTCTCTGTATTCTTTTTGAAACTTTTCTTTGTTAATACTTAAAGCTTAAAAATCTAGGTTTAAAACTTTTTATATAATAATTTTGAAAAGATAGAAAAGTAGTCCCCTCAAAAAAAGACCTGATAACTCTCCAGTACTTTGAGACAAACCCAAAAAATTATTGCAAATTATGTTATGTGTTAAAGGAACATCTACTCTCTGAAGACCACTGAAAGATATTAACTAATTCCTTTGAAATTGAGGATTAAGGCATAAATGTTTTTCATGAGGAAGAAAATGTATGAGCTGTAAGAGCTCAAAGGAACTTTAGAAATCACCTGGTCCAAACTTCCTTCAAAGACAGAAAATCATTCAGATTTCCTTAAAGATACATCACCCATTCTTAATCTATAGGATAAATCACTCTATACTCATTTCCTAATGATTTAGATTATTTATCACTCATTATTCTGAAAATTGTAAATAAAAGAGAAAGAATCAACTATTTATTCTGCCTTTTCTGTCCTAGCTGTAATATAAGGTAACAAATAGTTGATATGGGAAAGTTCTTCTTTATAAAATAATTCCAGCTACTAAAAGAAAAAGAAATTATAGAAAAAGAATATCGCCATATTTCAATCCTCAGAAATAATCATCAGTGACTGCTAAAATCATTAAGCAGAAAGCTGATGGGGAACTTCATAATAGATAAGTCATGCTGACCTCACTGATCAATTTTAATATCAGAAAAAAAGACAACCCGACATTATGTGCCACCTAAGTGGTGCACATAAGAAATGCATCACCTGTGAAGGATATTTTAAGAAGAAAAAAAAAGCTGACCAAGACTCTAGATCCATCTACCAATTTATAGGAAATATAGAGCTCTGATGAACATGCTAAATGACACCATGAGGGGGCGCCTGGGTGACTCAGTAGGTTAAGCATCTGACTTCAGCTCAGGTCATGATCTCGAGGTTTGTGAGTTCGAGCCCCGCGTCGGGCTCTGTGCTGACAGCTCGGAGCCTGGAGCATACTTCTGGTTCTGTGTCTCCCTTTCTCTCTGCTCCTCCCCTGTTCATGCTCTGTCTGTCTGTCTCTCTCTCTCTCTCTCAAAAATAAACATTAAAACAAAAAATAAATGATACCATGAGGATAAAACTAGCAAAACCCAGAATGCGGAAAACTCTATTTGACAAACAACCAAGATTCTTGAACTAACGCATTTGAAGAGTGAGGGAGAATCTACAGGCTAAAACAGACTGAAAAGACATAATATAACTAATAATGATGCCAAGAACTTGTACAAATTCTTAATTTCAACCTATGAGCTGTTAATATTAAGAGACACTCAGGGATATCTAAATACTGGCTGCATATTTGGTGATATTAAGAATTTATTGTTAGATCCTTTAGGTATAATAATGGTATTGTACCTATGTTTTTCAGGAAAGAGTCCTTATAGAAACTCACACTTACACATTCATAATATAAATGTTTTGACTTCTGAAAATTGTTTCAAAATGACATGGGGTACGTGGGGAAGAGGTGGATGAGAAGGAGAATAGAAGAAATGAGATTGACCATGTGCTGATAACTGTTGAAGCTGGGTGATGGGTGGGAATTAATATACCATTCTCTTCACTTTCGAATATGTTTGAAATTTCCATTATAAAATTTAAACATTATTTTTAAAAGATTGAAGTAGCTATGTGTTTACTGAAATTGAAACCCTACTAACATGTACATTTATCGAAAAATCAAAGTATAACTTGTTTGCTTTTTATTATGGAAAAATATATATAATTTACCATTTTAATCATTTTGAAGTGTACGGGTCAGTAGCGGTAAGTACATTCGCACGTTGTGCAACCATCATCACTATCCATGTCCAGAACTTTTTCAGCATCCCAAACAGAAACTCTGTCTCCATGAAGCAATAATTCTCCATTTCCCCTCCCCTCAGGGGAGTCCTGTAGCTTCTGCTTTACTTTCTGCCTCTATACGTTTGCCTATTCTAAATACGTTACGTAAGTAGAATCACACCATATGTATCCTTTTGCATTATTTCACTTAGCATAACGTTTTCAAGATTCATCTACTGGTATAGCATGTATCAGAATTTCATTCTGCCTTAAGTCTGAATAATACCCCCATTGTGTGTTGCACCACATTTTGCTTCTCCATTCATTTGTTGGTGGACATTTGTGTTGTTTCCTCCTCTTGGCTATTGTGAATAAAGCTGCTGTGAACACTAGGGTACGAGTATCCGCTTGAGTACCTGCTTTCAGTTCTTTTGAGCATATGCCTAGAAGTGAAACGGCCGATCGTATGGTAATTCTATGTTTAACTTTTTGAGGAACCATCGCATTGTTTTCAACAGCAGCTGCACCATTTTACATTCCTACCAGCAATGCACAAGGAGTCCAGTTTTCCAACATCTTCACCTACAGTTGTTACTTTTCCTTTTTTAAAATAATAGCCATTCTAATGGTTGTGAAGTAGAATCTCATTGGATTTGCATTTCCCTCATGGTGAGGTGGTGCAACTTATCATGTACTTATTGGCCATTTGTATATCTTGTTCGGGGAAACGTCAATTCCTTTGTCCATTTCTTCACTGGGTTGTTTGGAGTTTTGCATTGTTTAGCTGCAGGAGTTCTTTACATATCCTACATATTAATCTCTCGTCAAATATGTGATCTGCAAATATTTTCTCCCATTCTGTGGGGTATCTTTTCACTCTCTTGATAATGTCCTCTCATGCACAAAATTTTTAATTTTTTTTTTATTTAAAATTTTTTTTCAACGTTTATTTATTTTTGGGACAGAGAGAGACAGAGCATGAACGGGGGAGGGGCAGAGAGAGAGGAAGACACAGAATCGGAAACAGGCTCCAGGCTCTGAGCCATCAGCCCAGAGCCCGACGCGGGGCTCGAACTCATGGACCGCGAGATCGTGACCTGGCTGAAGTCGGACGCTTAACCGACTGCGCCACCCAGGCGCCCCCAAAATTTTTAATTTTGATGAAGCCTGATTTATCTATTTTTCCTTTTGTTGCCTGTGCCTTTGGTGTCATAGCCAAGAAATCATTGCCAAATAAAGTGTCACAAAGATTCTCCCCTAATTTACTCTTGAGAGTTTTATAGTTTTAGATCTTACATTTGGGTCTTTAATCCATTTCAAGTTCATTTCTGCATATGGTATAATGTAAGTGTCCAACTATTTTGCATGTAGTTATCTAATTTTCCCAACCCTATTTGTTAAAAAAAAAGATTTAAGTTTTTATTAAAAAAAATTTTAAACTATATTCATACATTTCCACATAAAAAACATAGTGAAAGATCTGGCAAGATATACACTATACTATCCTTTTTTAAGTAGGCTCCAAACCCAACGTGGGGCTCAAACTCACAACCCAGAGGTCAAGAATCACATGCTCTACCAACTAAGCCAACCAGGCACCCCTCCACTATACTATTAATAGTGATTACTTCTGGAAAGGAAAACAATCTGGGGAGGAAGATACACAAAAGCTACAGTTTTTGCTGTACATAATCTTATATTGTTTAGGTTATTTATAAGCCTGTATTTATATATTACATATATAAATTTTAAAAGATAGTTCTAGTGGGGATATTTTTCCTATTTGTCTTTAAGAGAAAGTTGATTGGATGTTGAAGCATGGGACTAGTAGGCCAAGGGTTGATATTCTGGCAAGCTAGAGGTCCAGATTAAATAAAAACTCTGAGGTAGGAGAACTGTAGCGTGGGAAGGAATTCGCAGATCTCAAGGGTAATGCTGTTTGTCCAGATAATCTGGCCGCAGCAATAGCAAATAGAGACAGTTAAGAAGACTCGGTCCTAATTCTTAACCTCCCGCCTACCCCCCAATCTCCCACCCTAATTTATTCCATTTTTAAGTCTCAGCTGTATTTGGATAGCATAGATTTTGCTGAAATATGTAAGAGGTAACTGAAGACTTAGAGGTCTCGGTAAACTTTGCCAGAGCAAAGCAGCCAAAGGTACAAAGAGGTTTTTATGCAATGGTTTTTTGGACAATGGCAAGTGGACTATTTTGACCAGACCAGAGGGTTTTCAGAGCAGACTGGCAAGGGGACAGGGGAAAAAAATCTTAATTTTACATTAGTTAGTATGCATTTTATTTTTTTTTAATTTAATGTTTGTTTATTTTTGAGAGAGAGAGAGAGAGAGACAGACAGAGTGTGAGTAGGTGAGTAGGGTGACAGAGAGAGAGAGGGAGACACAGAACCTCTGTGAGAGGTTCTCTCACAGAGAGAGTTCTCTGTGAGAGAGTTCTCTCTGTGACAGAGAGAGGGGGCTCCAGGCTCCGAGCTGTCAGCATAGAGACTGACACGAGGCTTCAACTCACGGACCGTGAGATCATGACCTGAGCCGAAGTCGGTCGCTTAACTGACTGAGCCACCCAGGTGCCCCAGTGTGTATTTTATTTTAGTTTTCACCCATGAAATATCTTTGGAAAGCAGTCTCACAATTGTATATAATAAATAAAATGCATAAATGACACATAAGTCTGAAGGAGACGAGATGAAGACAAGTAGACTAAGAGTACACTCGTAGTAGAAAGACATTGGCCTAAATAGGTGGTTTCGGTGGGGAAAGAAAAGAAAAGAATACATGGAGACTTGCTGCCCAGTGAGTCCCTGGACAAGACCCCTGGATAGTCAAGAAGTGTGAATATGGAAGCCTATGACTTTTACCCTCTAGTGACCTATCCACGACTGGCCCTCACTCTATTCCCTTTCCACCCAACACCCTGCCATTGTTGACCTTCATCCTACAGGGTTTTATATCCTAAGAGCAATTTGAAGGGCAACCTAGAAAGATATTCCTAGCTCTTCTTCTAGAAGTCAGTGTGGTTCTGAAAGTGCTCTGATGCTTTATGCTTAACAGCATTTCAGCAGCATTATATATCAGCTTCCTACAACTGCCTCCCTAAAGATATCAGTCTTCCCTTCTGATACACTTCTGCCCAGTTTCTTGGATACCTGGCTCTTCTTTTGGCCTCCCAAGTTCGGGTGCCCAGGATGGGCCTGGTCCTATGACCCAGTCAGCCGGCTAGTATACCTACTATGCTCTTGGAGATCATGCCATTATTGGTCAGAGCACACCGTTGCTGCTCATCTCCCTGACCTTGTACTAAACTAAGATCCATAATGAATGACCTATCCCATACAATGCCAGACAACTCAGCTGCCTGCACTCCAAAATTAAGTCCCCATCCCATCTTTGATTTGTCTCTCCAGATTGATAACCTGTGCCTGGAATCAGACAAGAAAGAGTTTGACTATTTTTAGCTTCCCGTGGCTGTTGTAACAAACTACCACAAACAGAGTGGCTTAAAACAACACAAATTAATTATTTTTCTGTTTTGGAGGACAGAACTCTGAAATGGGTCTCACCAGGCTCCACAGAGTCATGAAAATCCAAAAGTAAAAAGGAAAGAAAGCATCACTTAGAATGATGCACTGGTGTCATAGAAACCCCATAATTCCCAAAATTGACATAAGACCCTGTATCACGTGGCACTAGGACTAGGAATATGACCCTTAAAGACCTCACTAGGGCTAGAATAGCAGAAAAGATAAGCAAGAGTCCTCTCACACATTGTGTTAGTGTTGTGAAACTTCTTATCTCTTAACCCTAAACTGAATATCTGGGTCCATTGAATATCAATGGATTTAACTTCTTGAAGGAGAGCAGGACATGTAATTGTCTTAAAAAATAGCTGAAATTGGCAAGATGCCTTGCAATCACATATAAGAAACTTCAGCCAAGATAGAGATAAGGTACACACACATGTTGTGCTTTAAAACAGGGATAGCCTACCATAACTTCAAGTGTAATTTAAAAATCACTGGGGTGCCTGGGTGGCTCAGTCAGTTAAGCGTCCGACTTTAGCTCAGGTCATGATCTCACGGTTTGTGAGTTCGAGCCCCGCGTCGGGCTCTGTGCCGACAGCTCAGAGCCTGGAACCTGCTTTGGATTCTGTGTCTCCCTCTCTCTCTGCCCCTCCCCTGCTCATGTTGTGTCTCTCTCTTTCTCTCAATAATAAACATTAAAAAATTAAAAAAAAAATCATTATGTCGGGCTACAGCCAAGCCCATCACTAAGAACTGAAAGTCAACATTGAATAATGCTTCCCTGGGGCCCCTGACTGGCTTGGTTGGTAGAGCATGTGACCCTTGATCTCGCGGTTACAAGCTTGAGTCCCATATTGGGTATTGAGATTACTTAAACATAAATTATTTAAAAAAATAATAATGCTTCCTTTAGGTTTAATTAATGCAAGTACCACGTAGGGGATAATGTAATAAATTTTATCAATGATTGCAAACTATTAAAACTTTCCTAACATACTGGTTTTTAAAACATCAGAGTAACTCACACTGATGGAGCACTTGGGTAGCTCAGTTGGTTAAGAGTCCAACTTCGGCTCAGGTCATGTTCTTGTGGTTCATGAGTTCGAGCCCCACATCGGGTTACCATCAGGACAAAGCCCACTTTGGATACTCTGTCACCCTCTCTCTCTGCCCCTCCCCTGTTTGTGCTTTCTCTCTCAAAATAAACATTTTTTAAAAAACTATAAAAAAAGAGTAATTCACGCTCATGGTAACCTGTCAAGTAATACAGTGATGTGTGAAGAAAAAGTTAACAGTCTCTCCCTTCCTTCTCCACCCTCTTGGCTCAAAAATTTATTGAGTGCCTTTCAATGGGCCAAGCATGTTCTAGACTCTGTGGATACAGCAAAGAACAAAACAAAGTCCCTCCCACCATGGACTTACAGTCTAATGCAGGAGCCAAATAATGGCAAGTAGCAGCAAGTGTTATGAAGAAATATTAAGATATGTAAGGGATCCAGGAAGGCCTCTCTTAAGAGGAGACTTGAGCAAAGCCTTGAACAAAACGGAGTTGTAAACCGAGTGACTATCCAGAGGAAAGATGGCCCAAGCTAAAGGCGCAGACGTGCAGCTCTGTGAGATGGAATATGGTTGGCATACTGGAGAAATAGCATGAAGCAGAGTGATCAAGGAGCTGTTTTTATCCATCTATAGAAACCTTTGCATTTACCCTGTGTAGTTATGGTACCGACTAGATGCAGTTAAATTCATTTGCTTCATTTACCTTAAATTTTTAGGGATTTTTTTTACATTTACATTTTTTTAATTTTTTAAACATTTTTATTTATTTTTGAGAGACAGAGACAGCACGTGAGCAGAGGAGAGGCAGAGAGAGAGAGGGAGACACGGAATCCGAAGCAGGCTCCAGGCTCTGAGCTATCAGCACAGAGCCCGACGTGGGGCTCGAACGCATCAACTGTGAGATCATGACCTGAGCCGAAGTTGGAACTGAGCCACCCAGGTGCCCCTAAGTTTCCTTTCATAAATAGTTTGTGTGGAGGGGTCCCAGGCTAGCTCAGTTGGTAGAGCGTGCGATTCTTGATCTTTGGGTCATGAGTTCAAGCCCCACACTAGGAGTAGAGCTTACTTTAAATTTTGTTTTCATTTTTTTAAACAAATCAATTAAGACAAATGGTTCTCATGGTTCCAAATTCAAATCTACAAAGCCAAGAATTCCAGAAGAAGTCTAGCTTCTATTCTTCTTCCCTCCAACCTATTTCTTCTCCCACAGGTAGCCATCTATGAACCTTCTAGTTTTTAAATATAGGAAATACATTTGAATTCCTTCCGCTTCTCAGATGCAGTCACATCCCCCACCCCTCCCCACCCTTCCTTCTGACATCGATGGCAGCACAGTACAAAAATATGGAATATTTGAGTTTGTGTGGTGTTCTTGCATTGGCACCATGCTCATTTTCTCTATCATTATAATATTGGTATATTGGCATCTGTGCTGCTGAAATGAGCACTAAGAGATTAATATTTGACATGGATGGAAGTTTAGAAGCTGGACACTGGAGAGAGGTGGCTTCAGTAGGTGCTCCCATGGAGAACCTCGCGTAGTCAGAAGTCACCATGAAGATACCAGCTGCTGGCAGAAAAGAGCAAGTTGACTAGGAATGGACCAAAGGCATTGAAAAAAGAAGTGAAAGGGTAACCGCACACAGACATTGTTTATTTCACAACTCAGACTTGTGGCGGCTTCGGTTTATGTCCCATTCCCACCTAGACTAGGTTGTATCAGAGACTAGATCAATAAAGGGCTCTGGGTAATTTGGGTTTTCAGTGACTTCATTAAGCACATGAGAGTATAAACACAGAGTCCTTCATAGCACACAAAAATGTTTGAACAAATTCACGCCACAGATCAAAAAAATGTTCGTCAGTTTCTCTTAGATTGAACTTTGCAATACTAGAAAGACAAAGGCATTCTACAGATCATCCTTAATTTGAACAGAGACTACAATCTTAGTCGAAAGAGAAGAACAAAAAAAATTATTGCAAACTACTTTGTACAGACTAAATCCCTTATATGTTATTGAGCAAAAATTTATTGAGTGACTACTATATTTAACCCCGTGTCAAGTGCTGTGGAAGACATAAACATGAATTAGACCTAATCCTTGCCCTTGAGAATCTTACCATCTGTGCCAGTTATCGACTTACGACTTCTCAGCTACAAATCCATCCTTCTTTGCCTGGCTTCCCTATTCTAGAGCTGGACCCTGTAGGCATTTCTGTTTTGACAACTGGAAGAATGTTAGGTTTTGCCAAAAGAAGATGGTGGAAAGACCTCTGTGAGGCCAAAGCTGGAGGAAACAATTTTCTTCCCTCTGATGTGGATCCCGTGGATTGGTTTGCAAGAGAGGCCTGGTTATGCTCACCTCCGCAGTCCTCCTGGTTCACTTGTGGCAGGTGCCTCCAGCAAAGTCCGTCACCACAAGTAGACTATGAGTTCCTATGACAGCCATGCCCTCTCATCTAACCTCTACGTTCTTCTTTCTGTTCACTCTTCCTCAGCCAAGGGTGGTCGCTCTTCTGACAGCTGCTACTTCTGCACCCCCTTTACAATCCACTCTACCCTTCTTAGTAGTAGATACTTTGTATTGGTTAGCAATCTCTACGTTCAATTTTCCTCATTCAAATTACTAAACTGGTCTCTGTCTCCTGGCTGGTCCCTGTCAGATATACCACGGAATATGGAAAAAAGACAGACGTAAGTTAATGTAAATTCTGTGGGAAAAGAGCTATTTCTGCTGTAATCACAGCCCAACGACCAAAAAAACTTCAGAGATGTCGATTCATGGAATTATAGGTCAGTTTGTGCTGTGTTCAGCTGCATGTAACAGAAAACTGACCTCAGTGGCTTAAACAAATAGAGGTTTTTTCACATATGACATGAAGTCCATAAGTAGACAGTTAAAAGCAGCTCTAGCTGCTAAAAAAAAAAAAAAAAAAAAAAAAGTTAAGAACTCAGTCTCCTTTTAGTTCCCAACTTCTTCATCCTTACTGTTTGGCTTCTATACTCATGGGCACAAGATTGTTGCTTCACCTCCAGACATTGGATCCATATTCCAAACAGGAAAAAAAAAAAAAAAAAAAAGGAAAGGAAAAAAAGAAATGAGCCAGTTGAATCTACACCTTTTGTACACATTCTTAGAGGCAATACCAAGTGACTTTAACTCACATTTCACTGACCATTCCTAACTGTAAGGAAACCTGGGAAGTTCAGTATTTTTAAACTGCGGACAGTTCTTAGTTCTGTAACTAAGAAAGGGAGAACATATGTTGGATAGGCAAGTAGCTGTATCTGCCACAAATTAAATGAAAAGTGAGTAAATTACTTACTTATTTTTTTGTCTATTATTGAAGTACAGTTAACACACAATGTCATATTTGTTTCAGGTGTACAACAAGTCTATACAGTCTTCAGTGTTCGCCACAATACATGTAATCACCACCACAAGTCACCGTACAACATTATTACGATATTATTGACTATCTTCCCTATGCGGTGTCTGCTAGGCAAGAGGCAAAAGGGACCTGATCTCATATCCACATACTTATTCATTTTCTTCTCACATAAATAGTCTTTCTACATGAATCATCAACTGAGACATAAAATTGTTTTTTCCTCAATAACGAGCGACATCTTACCAGAAGAAAAAAGGATGGAATAATATTTACTGTATTAATATACTGTTCCATGTAACTCTTTAATATAAATTTTAGCCTGGACCATCTGGACTTCTGCGAGGCCATAAAGAAGTACATTTACGTTTAATTCCTTACTAAATTCTTTGGCGTCATTTAGTAAATAATCTATTCCACTACACTGGATGGCATGACAGTAGCTAAAAAAATTTGTAGAGGAGTCAAAAATGAAGTTTAGGAACAAAAATTTCTGCAGCAGAAAGTGATCAGTAGCCTAGACAGACCTGAGACTGTTAGGTTTTATATAAGGGGTGCCAAGAAGCGTTTTGTAAACATCATCCCATCTCATCCTAGCTCAAGTCTCAGTGAGGCACTTTTTTTTTTTTAATGTTTATGTATTTTTGAGAGAGAGAGAAAGAGACAGATTGGGAGCAAGAGAGGGGCAGTGAGAGAGGGAGACACAGAATCTGAAACAGGCTCCAGGCTCTGAGCTGTCAGCACAGAGCCCGACGTGGGGCTCAAACCCACAAATCGTAAGATCAGGACCTGAGCCAAGGTCGGACGCTTAACCAACTGAGCCACCCAGGCGCCCCTAAATGAGGCACTTTCTAACCAGCCCAATCTTTTTTCTTAAGCTATTTCCCTTATCACACACCACACAACTTAGTCCTAGAACATGTACTAATTTGTGTTTGTCTCCAATTCTTTATATACCTTAGTTTAATTTTTCATATACCCCAATAATAATGAAAACTCTTACATTTTTCTGTATACTCACTATGTTCAAAGAGAGGACCCAATATTTATCTGGCTTGAATGATCCTACAGAATTAGCACAGGTTTGGAGGTTTGTTTTCCTTTAAAAAAGATAAAATGAGGGGCATGTGAGTGGCTCCATTGGTTAAGTGACCAGCTACGGCTCAGGTCATGATCTCACAGTTTGTGAATTCAAGCCCTGCGTCGGGCTCTGTGCTGACAGCTCAGAACCTGGAGCCTACTTCAAGTTCTATGTCTCCCCCTCTCTCTACCCCTCCCCTACTCACCCTCTGTTGTCTCTCTGTCTCTCAATAATAAATAAGTGTTAAAAAATTTTTTTTTGATAAAAAAATAAAAATGATAAAGTGATAGCAAATTAAGGCCAATGATATGAAACAAAAATTTTAATAAGAAAAGCAAAATAGTTTTATAATAAAACCCAGAATATTTTTAACTCACATTTCTGATTTTCACTTCCACAAATAATATGTATATTTTTAAATCACACTAATGTGAGAATTAGTATTAAAATGAAAACTCTCAAAAGCAGATAACTTAAACATCTTTCCATGTGTCCAGGTTAGAAGTACCTTGCAATACCTTTTTTTTTTTTTTTTTTGAGAGACAGTGAGAGAGAACCCAAGCAGGGGAGGGGCAGAGAGAGAAAGGGAGAGAGAAAGAATCCCAAGCAGGCTCCACACTGTCATCCCAGAGGCCAACATGGAGCTCAAGCTCACGAACAGCAAGATCGTGACCTAAGCGGAAATCAAGAGTCAGACACTAGGGGCACCTGGGTGGCTCAGTCAGTTGAGCATCTGACTTTGGCTCAGGTCATGATCTCACAGCTCATGAGTTCGAGCCCTGCATCAGGCTCTGTGCTGACAGTTCCAGAGCCTGGAGCCTGCTTCGGATTCTGTGTCTCCCTCTCTGTGCCCCTAACCCACTTGCACTCTGTCTCTCCCAAAGATAAGTAAACATTAAAAAAAATTTTTTTAAATAAAGTCAGACACTTAACCAACTGAGCCACCCAGGTGCCCCCCCCCCCGGCAATAGTTTGAACAATAACAACCCCATTCCACCCCAGAATTTCAAGGAAAGGGGAGTCAGTGCATAAGACATGTGATTCTATCTGGTTTTCTCTGAGTTATGCCTGGAGTTCTGAACTGAAATTGCCCACATTAAGGTGCTGCTGCCTCCTAATTACTTAAAAACAATTTTAAAAAATTTTATAAGGGGTGTCTGGCTGGCTCAGTTGGTGGACCATGCAGCTCTTGATCTGGGGGTCGTGGGGTTGAGCCCTATGTTGGGCATAGAGATTAAAAAAAAAAAAAAAAAAACGATGCTACTGCCTCCACATGGATCTCAAAGGAGGAGTGAATATTTTGAGGACAATATCTTCTGTTCCAGTTACCTATGGCTGTGTATTAAACCACCCTAATTCTTAGTAGCTTCAAACAATAACTTTTTCAAGGTGTTTGATTCTGTGAGTCAGGAATTTAGGCAAGGCTCATTTCTGTTCTATGTGGTGTTGGCTGCGAAAACTTGATTAAAGCTAGAGAAGCCAACGTGGCCTCACTCACATGTCTAGGGCACCTCAGTTCTCTGTCATGAGGCCCTGTCCAGAAGGTTTCTCATCCGTCAGCCGTGTAACCCATGTTTCTTGATGTGATGGCTAGCTTCCAAGGAGAGAATGAAAGTTATGAGACCTCTTACTTAAGACCTAGTCCAGAATTCACACAGTGTCACTTCCAATGCATTCTTTGGGTCAGAGCAAGTCATAGGATTAGTCCAGGTTTGGGTGCCTGGGTGGCTCACTCGTTTCAGCATCTGACTCTTGATCTCGGCTCAGGTCATGATCTCACAGTAGCAAGCTTGAGCCCCATGTGAGGCTCTGCACTGAGTGTGGAGCCTGCTTGGGATTCTTTCTCTCCCTCCCTCTCTTGTCACCCCCCCCCCCCCCCCCGCTTGTGCACACTCGCTCTCTTTTCTCCCTCAAAATAAATAAATGAACTTAAAAAAAAAGATTAGCCCAGATTTAAGGAGAAGGGACACAGACTCCATTGCTTGATGAGTGGCAAAGTCCCATCGCAAAGGGGCATGCAGGGTAGGAGGGATTGCTGCACGTATATTTGGGAATGCTTGTCCATACTTTTCTTTATTGCACCATTCCTTTCGTCTCCAGGCCATCATCACTCAGGCTTATCAGGTACTTCCAAACTGTGAGGTCATAACGTAAGATGATTCTTTCCACGATTTAAGAAAAAATACGAAGAGAATTGAATACTTTCAAAGAAGTCCCCTGTGCATCATTGTGGTCTCACTTTACTCCTCTCAGAAGGTGCCGTTTTTCTTCAAACTTCCTCAGTGTAAATATCCACCCCCTATCAACATAGCTGGTGTCACCCAAGATCCACTTCTCTCTGTTACACACACATACACACACACACACACCATTCTCACAGGTTAACACACCTGTTCTTTGAACACCTCATATTCTTCATAAATACTTAAACTCTGGTAGAACACACCAAGGACCTATTATTGCCTCCTCTTCTAGGCCAGCTCACCTACTAATCGACATATTGACAGTTGGGAGCCTGGACTTAGATTGCACCTCTCCCTACCATAGGCACCTAACCCAAATACACCCTGGAAGTGATCCTCTTAGGAACCCTGGCTTCTCTCCTGCTTCCTCCTCCTCCTCAACAGTTACTGCTACTCATTTATGGCTGAAGAAATAGGAAGTTCCCTTACACCACCTCTGTACACAAATCCACTTAGGATAGTTTTTCCCTAAGAGAGTCTATTATTGAAGTATAGGATACGTGATGGTTAATTTTGAGTCAACTTGACTGGCCATGGGTGTGCTTAGATTAAATATTATCTCTGAGTATGTCTGTGAAGATGTTTCTGGATGAGATTAGCATTTGAATCAGTGGACTTGGTAGACTGTCCTCCCCAATGTGGGTGGGCATCATCTGATCCATTGAGGGTCTGAATAGAACAAAAGGCAGAGGAAGGAAGAATTTGTCCCCTTTTCCCCCATCTCACTATGGAGCTGGGACATCTCATCTCATGTCTGGCACTCAGACTGGGAATTACACTATTAGCCCCCCTGGTTGTCAGACCTTTAGATTCTAACTGAATTATACCACTGGCTTTCCTGGGTCTCCAGCTTGGAGACAGCAGATCATGGGACTTCTCAGCTTCCATAACTACATGTACTAATTCTTCCTAAATAAGTCAATAATTAATTAATCAATTAATCTCCCACTGGTTCTGGTTCTCTGGTGAACTCTGATGAATACAGAGCTTTATTTATTCTACTGTAGGCATCACAGGACACTACAAACTTCAGGTAAGAAGTAAATACTTGAGAAAATAAATGAATAATCTCTCTTTGAACTGTACGTGTGAATTTACATGAATTCTCTCTATTTTATGGCTAAAGATCGAGCCTAAAATGACTAGCATTCACGTGATTTTGAGCCATTTGTGTTTGAAGTTGGATCAGTGACACATTCTTATTCATTCTTCATGTGTTACTTCTGAGGGCTTCTCCCCAGGGTTGCTGCTAGATGATACTGAACCTTTGTGCTAACTAGAAAAAGGGTGATCCTCTGGGTGGATGTTGTCCCATGCCAACTCTCTAGGGGGAGTGGGTGTGATTTCAGCCCCCAGCTATCCCTTCAGCTCGTCATACTAGATGTTTAATCTTTTATGTTGGCTTGTATCACTGCTAGTAGTCATTTGTTAGAACTACTAAGTAAAATTTACAGAATTTTAGATCCACCAGAAGTTCAGTAGGAGCCATTTTTTTCTGAGACATTTCTGCATTCATCGAAGAAGATGATGTGTCCAAAGTTACCAAAAACAAGTGTTAAAGTTGGATGGGTTTTGAAAATACTCAGACTTTCCTTAGTCCCATGAAATACATCACATCCCTTACTTTTTCCAAGCAGAGAGCTGGAAGAAAAATTGACCTCCCTTACTTTACAAAAGGCAACTTTATGCTCAGTCACATAACTTTTTGATCTATTCACATGCTCATTCCTTTGTCCCAGTATTTCTAGGTCATGTCTTCTGTCGCCCAAACGATTAGCCATACTTCTGGAATACTTTTCCAGATTCCTTTAAAGAAATGTGCTTTGCTGGGACCTAATTTCGTCGGTCAAGCAGTGACTGAACTCCTTCCCCACGCACACAGAGAGTCCAGTTTCACAAAAAAGGAGAGAAAGACCGGGAAGGGGGCCCCTCCCGTAATGAAAGAACAACTGATTAAAAGGCCAAATCTCACAAGGTGCCAATTGAAAGAAAAAGTCACGCTATCCTCCGGCCAGCTCAGATCAAAAGGGGAACAACCTGTTCAATTCTCTCAGCCAGGGCCAATTTTCAATTTCTTCTTTCTGCTTCTCCTCCACCACCCCCTGCCCGCCAGCCCACCTGTGTGGGACTGTCGTTGTCCTTCCCAACTAGTTGCCAATAAAGTTGGTACAAAGTGACCTTGAGCGGCTTCCCTACTGCCCCGTTTCCCCGCCTTCTCCATCCGGGTGCCGCGGCGCGGATAAGAGCCGGACCGCGCCTGCGCGCCGCGCGCCGCTCCTTCGACCTCTGCCGCCGCAGTTGCCGCCGCCACCTCCCGGGAAGGTAAGCGGAGGGCGCGACAGCCGGGCCTGGCCCGAACGGAGCGGCGTCCAGCCGGGATCCATTCATTCTGCTGGTGCCTTGCTGGACGAGGGCCCGAGCCGACGGCGTGCTCCGGAGCCCGCGGGACGTGGGTGGGAAGGACGGGCCCTGGAGGGCACTTGACCTTAAGCCCCTTTACTTCCGCAGAGGGGAAGCCCAAGAGCCCACGTCGCCATTCACTCACGTCCTCCAGCCGCGCCGCCCCGAAGACTGTAAGATGTTCGCCTGCGCCAAGCTCGCCTGCACCCCCGCTCTGGTGCGTAGCCCAGGCTGGGCCGGGACGCGGAGGGCCGAGCTCTTGGCCCGGAGCGTCCACGTTGTTGAATGGGGCACGGCACACCAACTTCGGGGGACAGTTCACCCCTTCGCCTCTTACCCTCTGTGTCCTCTCCTGCCTTTCCTTCTGATCCTGGGGCACCTCGCTCGGCTCCTCCCCACCAGTAGGGCGGTGGGGCGCAGCCGCGGCCTAGTTGGTCACGCTTCGCTCGCTGTAGGTCAAACCCTCCTTGCAGCTAGTGCCGGAGCGGCCCCCTCCCCCACCTCCTCGGTGACTCTGGGGTTGGGGTCGGCGCGAAGGTTGGGGTGCTGTTAAGGATGCTGGGGGCCCCTGAGGCCTACTTGACCGCATTAGCGTTTTCCATTGCCTATCTGTAGGTCAAACTCGCTGCTGCAGAAGGAGGGACTTTGCCTCACCCTGTGTGGGCGGAGGAAGGTGGTGGAGGAGTCGAAAGTCTTTCTTCCTGCCTCTGGCTGTCATTTCCATAACCATTTTGGAGGCTTTAGGTGAAGTGAGGATGTGGGGGACTTGTCTTAGAGAATCAAGTCTTGGTTCTGAAGGGATTTTCTGTGACCTTAGTTTAGTGGACGGTCAAGGGCAGAGACGCTGGACTGCGAGACATTCCTTATGGTCAGAGTATTTCCCCGATGATTCGTACGTTGGTACAGAATTGCTTAAACTGCTTTTTTATTTTATAATTAACGGACATATAGGAATATCTTGGAAGTTGTGGGACTCATATTAACTGATGGGCTATTTTAAATGACAAGCTTTTCTAGCAACACTCTGATATACTTGTTGCTGCACCGTAAGTTTACTGAAGAATGTGGCATGTTTATTGCTGTTTTTCTGATCTGAGTTGTGGCACCACAGTAACTGAAAATCTAAAAATAATGCTTTCTTTGCACCAATTGTTCTTAGAAGTTTTATTCAGATTATTACAAATAGATTATGTACCACACTTTAAACTTTAATCAGCAACTTTAGAACTATTAAAATACCTTCATGGACTGAAAATAATCAAACAGCAAGATACCAGACAATACAGAAAAGTCATAAGCTCTCTGATTCATTTTTGCTGCTTGCTTTTTTAGAACTCCTGGTACAAGAAGGGTCATTGAAGTCTTGTCCACTGTTAATATTTGGAATATTTTTTTCATTCATAGATCCGAGCAGGATCCAGAGTTGCATACAGACCAATTTCTGCATCAGTGTTATCTCGACCAGATACTAGGACTGAAGAGGTAATAGCAGTAGTAATAGAAATTAAGTAACCCTACCAAGTAAGTCCTGTGGTTTTAATCAAAGGGGAGGAAAAACCTCATTTGTGAATGGTTTGAGAGCAGTCTTTTTCCACCCTTTTGTCAAAAAAAAATAGTGCAGAGGATAAGCCAATGAAAGGAACTTCTGTATCCAAAACTTACCTCCTTGAGTTGTCCAAGAAATGGAGTCCGTCTGTATATTTAAATATATGGTTTTGAATGCCTGTATTTAAGATTACACTTGCTACAGTTATTGAAAAGCCTGCCCTACCAAAAAGCATATTCAAATACACTGTCTCTTAATTTTCAACAGCCTTATAATAGATACTGTTCTCCCTATTCTACAGCTTTGGAATTATTCTAAACTCTTGATTTTTCCATTGTGCCACACCACCTCCTATTCAGACTCAGTTACAAAATAGAGAAGTAGCTACCATTTACAGGATAGTAATTAAAATAGCTACTTGTGATTATTGATTTGACCTTTGCCTTTATTTCCTTTTGTCTAGGGCTCTACGGTATTTAATGGGTCCAGGACTGGTGTGTCCCACCTAATCCAAAGGGAGTTTCAGACCAGTGCAGTCAGCAGAGATATCGATACTGCTGCCAAATTTATTGGTGCAGGTGCTGCCACTGTGGGAGTGGCTGGTTCTGGTGCTGGTATTGGAACAGTCTTTGGCAGCCTTATCATTGGTTATGCCAGGTAATTTCTATCACCAAATAAGCTACTTTAAGAGCATGCTTGACATAGTTGGAAACTTGGAAAACTAGTCAGATGATAAGTACTTTGTATTAAGAGCCAACCTGTGTCTTGCATTGTATTTTGAGGGCTTTGCATGCATGAGCCCACTTAACTCTCACAACACCCCTTGGAGATATACGCCAGGTTACCTGTGAGGGATGAGCAACGTAGAAATTACACTGATTGCCCAAGTAGCTAGTAAGTGTCAGAAAATAAATTTTAATTCTGACTTCAGAGTCTGTACTCTTGATCGTGAAGCTGTTTTTGGAATATAGTTAACAGCACAGTCTTTAGAAGTATCAACTTCCGTTTTATGTAAGACCTTATTTCTAAACTATTAGATCTTAAGAGCACAGAACATACTTTCCCAGGGATAGCAAATATGTCTGAACCCCTTAAAATGGATGAAGACTAACCATGTATATTGACATACAGAGTTAGCTTCCTACCTTTTCCCCATGTGATTAGGATTGAGGAGAAAGGAATAGCAAAGGCAGAAATAAAAAAGAGCTGGGCAAATACTTTTCCAGGACTCACCCAGTTTACAAAGATCCCACAGTAATAATCTGATTCTTTAGCATTTACCAAACATTCTGAAATTCAAATAATATTTCAGAGTAACAATTACATGTGTTGTGTCTCTTTTAGAAATCCTTCACTGAAGCAGCAGCTGTTCTCATATGCTATCCTGGGATTTGCCTTGTCTGAAGCTATGGGTCTCTTTTGTTTGATGGTTGCTTTCTTGATTTTGTTTGCCATGTAACAGAAATTACTGCTTGAAATGTTGGCATTCATATTAATTACTGATGTAATTCTGTGTATCTTACTGTGACTCCGAAAACTATAGTGTTGGTGTCATGGAAATGTACGTTATTTCCAAGGTCATTTCATTAAAGGTAAAAACTTTAATTTTTGCTGTGATTTGTACTTACCTAAATTTAGACCATCATAAAGAAGAATATGCATTCAGATAGATGCTGTGTAAGTCAGAGGAAACTACGGCTGTTGGCCCATGATGAAAAAGATCCAATTTCATGAAAATTCTCTTATATAGTATTCTGCATATTGTAATTTGTAGGGCTTTTGGTTATCCATATAAAGGAGAAATATGTGTTTTCAGCTTCTATGAAACATGATAAATTAAACCAAAATAGTTAATTGCTTGAGATGGTTTTGTGTTTTTAAGAGCTAACATGAGTTACAGGGTCTAGCAATACCTAGGAGCAGAATTACCTTCCAAGACTAACTTGGCTAGTATTACACAGCTGGATCTAAAAATAAATGTCAGCTTTTTAGGAATTGAAGTCTTGTTAAACTGGGGGGAGGGGTTGCTTTTCAGTTATGTCTCACGTTTAGCAATTAAGTGTCCTATAACAAAGTAGAGTTTCTAAGAAAATCTAATTAGCATCTAGTTTCTTACTTGAACAAGGCTCTCGTTAAAAACCAAATACCAAAAAGTAAGCTGAATTGGCTATATTTTTAAAGCCAAAGGTTGCTAAAGCATTGGTTATCACTAGAATTTGGGGATGCTAGTTGATTCAACAGTACTTTGTTTCTAATACTACATGGAGTATGTTAAAGAAGAATGTAGAAATTGTACCCGTAAGATTTGATGTCTAGATCTTGGGAACCAGTTGTGGAAGGACAAGGGTATGTGCATGACACAAGTGCCACTCCCTGTCCTAGGAACTTAATGTATCTTAGGTAATTTAGTCCTCGATGACAATCTTCCATAAATAGGGAGGAAAGATGAAGAGAAAAAAAAGCCCAGAGGGGTTAATTCCCCAAATCACATAGCCATTAAGTGGCAATGTCAGGGTCCAGATTCAGACCTTCCTTGATTCCAAAGCCCATGCTTTGATTTTTTTTTTTTTTTTTTTTTTT